>NC_081181.1:124762103-125076398 GCF_029867415.1 Vicia villosa | reverse complement strand
TGGTATTTTCTAGCTGGTAGTACCATTCGAGTTGTGTACCCGACAGACTTTCTTGGAAAAAGTGAATCCACAATTTGTTATCTGTTGTATGAGGTTGTATCTTCCTCACATAAGATCTCAAATGTAGTTTTGGACAAGAAACTCCATCATACTTTGCAAAGGTTGGAACTTTGAATTTTGGAGGGATGACAACATCCGACACGAGTCCCAGATCATTGAAATCTAAGCCAGGTATTTTTTGTATTTCCATAGCTTTCATACGATCCTCCAACTGTTGGTATTTGTCATCATCCTGTTCGTCTCCAGAATGATCTTCTTCTTCATTTGAAGAGAGAGAGGGTTTAGCAGAACCCTGGTTGCTTTGATTATCTTCTTGTTCACCATCACCGACTATTTCAGGGATTGGTGGCTTTTTGATCTTTTTGACAGGGATCTTGATCTTCCTTCTCAGGTAACTCAAGCCTGCAGATTCTTTGGGCTTCTTCTTCTTCTTGAGTATCAGGGCTTTCAGCTCTTGTTGCCCCTTTGCCAGTTCCAGAATTGCCACTTGAACTTGGGCATTCTGTACTTCGAGATTCTTGATGCTTGCCTCAGATTCCATCTCTTCTGACTGAAATAAACAGCGAAGAGATGAGAAACCCGTCATGAGAACCTGTTATGAAATGTGTATGACTGGATGCCATGTATGCAATGTGTATGCAATGTATATGAATGCAATGTATGAAATGCAATGTATGAAATGCAATGTGTATGCAATGCATGTGAATGCATGTGTGCAATGTTTTCAAGGATCATAGAGTCTAGATTTGTTAAAGAAGCAACAAACGTTAGTTAATCAATTTATTCTTTTTTCTTTGCCTCATTTGGGCTTACAAGACAGAAAATAAAATAAATGATCTTTCAGGTCTCCCGTGGGCGCTTTTTCTTTGTCCCCAGGAATGCGTTGATTCTTTGTTCTTCTTGAAGCTGTCTGGTGAGCTCGAATAGCCTTCTCTCATAGTCCTGACAGTGTTCTTTGAAGGTGTCTCTTTCCTCTTTGAGTTGAACCCAGGATTTTTGCAACTCTTCCAAGTCAGTTGGCATATCCGGGTGTAGAATAACTTGAGGTTCGTAACCTTCGACTTCTGATTCGATAGTCACAGGTAGAACAGCGGGATAGGGCATCATGAGTTTTTGAGCATGAGTACGCACCCATCTGAGGTAAAGTTCCATAGGAATAGAATTCCATTGCCCCAGAGTTTTGCTTTTTATTCTATAGACACTGTCCCAAGCCTGTATGAATCTTCGTCGGTGTCTGTGAGAATCATTCTCGTAATCAAACACAATGCCACGGATAATCATGTCATGAGGACCGTTGCTTCTTGCATATCCGAATTGGCGTAGAGCTAGAGAGGGATTGTAAGTGATACCTCCTTTAATGCCAAGGAGTGGCACGTTAGGGTATTCTCCACAATGATCAATGATAGTAATGTCTCTTTGAAAGAAGTTGTTCCATCGGATATCTGAATGAGATAAAGACATGATTCTGTAAGACCATTGTGCTCTTTGTTCATTTCTCAGTACTGATCGGGGAAGATGACATGTAAACCACCTAGCCAGCAGTGGTATACAGCACATGAGAGTTCCTCGCTTCTTCGTGGTACGAGTGTGTAGAGAGTGTAGGATGTCTCCCAGCAATGTTGGTACCCGGGTTGCGAATTAGGAAAAGGTTGATGATGTGTACACTTATGAACTGGTCGGAATTAGGGAACAAAACCAACCCATAGATCAAAAGAGCCATAACTTCTTCAAAAGCTGGATAACTTTTGTTTTCTAGCAGTAGTCGAGCCTTTTCCAGTAAGAATTTGGCAAGCAAACCCTCAACTCCACTCTTTGTTTCCCAATTGGATTTGATTTCTGACTTTTGCAGATGTAAAGCAGCAGCAATGACTTCAGGTTTTGGTTTTCTTTCTAAACCAGTGAAAGGTAATTGATCTCGGATTGGTAATCCAATTAATTCAGAGAATTCTTCCAAAGTGGGTACCAACTGGTAATCAGGAAATGTGAAGCAATGATGTTCAGGGTCGAAGAACTGGAACAGGACCCGTATCATGTCTTCTTCAAACTTTGAGGTAACCAAATGGAGTAGGTGACCATGCTTTTCAGTGAATTGAACATTCCTGGGGAATTCTGCCACTAAGTCTTTGAGTTCAGATGGCACCGTTGAGATGTTGATTCGGATGTAATCTCTGGAGGCGGGAGCCATTACCTGTAAAAACAAAAGTAAACTCTTCGATCCTTGAAATGTGTAGTGAAAAGTGATGTGTTTATGATGCAAACATGTGGCACACAAAACCAAATCAAACAATAGCCTTAGGTTCAAAGGCTTGCATGAGGTTGATAGGTGATACCCTCCCCTCTGAAGTTGAGTTGGTTGAAAACCTGTCCTAAAATAGTATTCGGGTTCTATGATCCTTGGAGACAACATCTCAATACGGCGCTCGGACGGCCGATCAAGAATATTCCTCGAGGATAACTAACTTCGATCAATTCAAAGCTAGCCACTTAATAGGCCACAAGTCAAGTTCAACTAAAAGGTTCTAAGACAAATTAGTGTTAATGACATTTCGGAAGCCTAATATACTCCTTGATCGTTTTCAAGGGACATCAGTATAAACCAAAGTATCACACTAACGATGACTACCAGATCAACCGTATCGGTACATGCCGTACAGTTTCCTTGGTCTATTGTCATATACTTAAGGTATCTCGAGATTCGGGTTAGAATCTTCCACACAAGCAAAGTACCCAAGCAAACCTGCGAAAAGTAAAGCAATCAGATCAAGCAATTGAAAACATCGAAATGATCTATACTCTAAAGGTAACCCCTTTTGAAAACATTTTGAATTTGAAATCCCCAGCAGAGTCGCCAGTTCTGTGGACCGTCCTTTCGGGCCATACCCCTCCGTGGGTGGGATACGTGAACTGACTCTTTTTTGTCGATCGGACGCTTTCGCGTCACTTTTGAAAAAGTTTACAGAGTCGCCACCGACCTTTTATTTTATCCAATGAAGGAAAGGTTTATAAAAGAAACAGAAAAAAGACCTTTGAGAGATTCTGGGTAAGGGGGTAGGTTATACAAAGGGAAGGTGTTAGCACCCTTTGTATCCATGGTTATCCATGGGCTCTTTAGTTTGCTTAGCTCATTTGCTTTACTTTTCAATTGATTCGGAATGCTTTACCTGTGTTTTTGAAATACCTTTGCAAATAGAATTTGTAATGATCCTTGTGCGGATATATACAAATGCTTGTTTATCTTTCGAAAGATGTTTTGAAAAGATCGTTAATTTTGTAATGATCCGTGTTTGGATGTATACAAAATATTGTCTTTTGGAAAATTCGTTTTAAACAAACAACAGTGTATGAGAATTTTGTTTGTTTTGATTTTGAGCAAGCAAACTAGGAGGTCTACCCTGAGTTAGGAGGTCTTTATCCTTGTTCCCTTTAAAAATCTATCCATTCGTCGGATATAAACAAAAGGTTCGATTTTGTACTCGAAACAGTAGAAATGTAACTTTGATTTTGAAAAGAGTGAAAAGGGGTTACCCTAGGAGGTGCAAATGTGATTGTGATTGAATTCAGATATTTATCTTTGAAGTTAGTGATCTGACGGTTCAGTTTTATCTTTGACATACACGCAGTTTATATGGGTGCTGGAAATTAAAATGCGGGAATGTAAAGTGCAGAAAGTAAATCTACGCTATTACATCGATTGTGCGGGAAATGTAAACTAGCCTATTTACATGAATTTGACATCCTATACATTTATCTAGGAATTTTAAATTGCAAGAAATAAAAGGCATATTTTTGTATTTTTGTGATTTATTTTAAATATAATTAATGCATTATTAATTAATTTAAAATAAAGAAAAGATGGAAATATGATTAAACCTAGCAAATAAGTTTAAAAATATGTACAAAATGTTTGTTAATTGATTTTAGAACAAAACTAATTTTTTTGGAATTTTTGAAATTTGTTTTTGGATATTTTAAGTTAATCAAAACATAATTATGCAAATAATTACACAAATAATTAAAACTTAAAGAGAAAATTATCCTAAATATGTACAAAATTAGTTTATGATATATAAACAATATTTAACACAAAGAACAATTTTTTTTATGATTTTTTGACTAATTAAAATAATTAATAAGCAAATATACAAATACATACTAATTAATTATGAAAAATATTGAAATTTTGAAGAAAAATAAAATATTTTTGTTTCATAAAATAATATATTATTTTAGAAGTTTAAAATATTTTTTGTGGAATTTTTGGAAGTTTTTAACTATTTTTAATTAATTTATCAAAGAAACTAAAATAAAAATAGAAAATAAAATTAAAAATATAAGGATACTGATCTGGTGTGGCAATTAATGAAGGAGCATGGTGAGCTTGCATGTGTGAGGCGTTGGATTGGCTTTGAGATTGATCCAAGGGCACAGATTTGTAGGTGCATGGTATGATGGTGTACACTGAATCCAAGGGGATTCAAAGTCTTTGCAGGGGCCCACGCTGGATTGACCAGCGAATAAGATTTGAGGGAAGGGCCACCTTGGCGCGCTGAAAAGTCAGACGAACCACGCTTGGACGCGTGGTCGTCTTCAACCTCCAGAAGTGAGGTTTTCAGCTTCAAATAGCGGGGGTTTTTAACCTCCCCTATTTGGACGTTAAAATTCCAATTTTTTAACAACCTATGAACCTGCAAAAAATACGAGTTAGCAATAGAAACAAGTGACCCAGATCCACTAATTAGAGTGTCCTGAATCCAAATATGTCATTTGTTTTAAGGTTTGAAGCTCCTAGCTATGGATACGAAGAAGATGAAGCTTAAACACTCATGGACTCGTTTTAATGGTGGAGCCTGATCCTCACGTTGGAACACTCATGCTAAGGCCCAGATCACACATATAGGTCCCCATAAGGATGTTAGGGTGGTTAGTTTGCAGTGAAATTAGTTGCATATACAAAAACGAAAATAAAACTCATATGTACATGAAGAGCTTTAAGTGCTTTATACGACTCTCATATGTCTATATTTAGAGCTCAATCTTACTCTATAATGTTTGAGGAGATGATTAGAAGTGTTTATTGGTATTGATATTGATTGGAAATTTGAATTTGAAAATTACAAAGTATATGCAAATTTTGAGAATTTTTGTGATATTTCTTGCTATACTCTTGCCCTATTTCGTGTGTCCCCCCTTTTGCTGAAGTATGATGCTTCTTTTATAGCCCAAAGTTGCTTGGAACTCAAGCTAAGAAGCTTTGTTGTCTTTGTTGAAAGTTTGATTTTTAAAATATTAAAAATCTTTGAATTGTTGACCAAGCTTGACTCCATTCAATGCTCTTGTCTTGCTCTTCAATTCTTGCAGAAAAAATGAAGATTCCTTGAAGTGAGTCATACTTGGAGGCCAAGCAACCATTATCCATGCATTTTCCTTTTAATTTTAATCTTAAAGTAAGATAAAATTATGCAAAAAAATGGCCAATAAAGATGTGGGCTTTGTCTTGGTCGTGGGAGGCCCATAGTAACATGGCAAAGATGTTTGGACCATAAAAACTTGGACTCATTTGGAAAAAAAACATTTTTGAGCAATGTTGATTTCATGCATTTTCCCAAAATTTAGCCAACTTCAACAAGGTGTAAATCCTTCAATTTTTGTCATATGAAGGAGATCTTGCACTTTTTGGAAACCTCAAAGAGTCCTCTAACCAATGTCTTTGGTCTCATATCAAAATGATTTTTGGTTCTCCTTGTGTGTCCATTTGAAAAAAGTGTCTTTTTGTTGACTTTGAAAATGACCTGTAATGTCTTTGGCCATATTTTTCAAATGGTGAATGCTATGACCATGGGATCAATTGCATTTGAAAGATAATTGAATTTCCTTCAAAATGAGCTTTGGTTGACATTTTTTGGATGAAGGATGAGAGAGTTATGATCAGTCAAAGTTGAGTTGACTTTTCAGGCAAAAACCCTAATTTTGAATCTTAGGGTTTTGTTGATTTTTGATCTTTCCTTGATGAATTGTGATCATCCAATGATCAAATGTTGAATCCTTTGACAAAATATGGACTTTGACAAAAAATTTCATTTTTGACTGTCAGTTGACTTTTTTGGTCAAACGGGTCGTCTGTTGACTGTTTGAGCTGCTGACGGTGCGTCTGAGTGAATTGAAGTTTGAAAATTTGTATGATGGTACTTTGAGATGTATGGATGTATATGAAATCCATTTGAGCTCTCAAAACTTGTTGCTCCTGTTAAAACAAGAAAAACCCTGATTAGGGACTGTCTGTATAGGAGGCAGTTAAGCGTACCTGATTTTTGTGCAGTGTTGAGTTTCTGCTAATCATGTGATATTCAGAAGACTTCTAACACAAAAATCTTGGAAATTTGAATTGTGAATGATTGATTTGATTGATTGTACAAATCACTGTGAATTGTACTGTCTGCAGTTTGTCTGTCAACCGACTGTTCGTGTACTGAAGCAGCAGTTAAAGTGAAAAATCAACCGTCAAAGTTAATTTTCTTTTTTTTTTTTTGTTGTTATTTTTGTTTTTGTTTGGTGTGAAGCATGAAAATTTATTTACATGACTTGTTAGAAAACAGAAACATAATAAATAACTGATATTTACGGTATGCGGGCAAAATTACCGATAATAACCTGAAAATTATTTAATGCACAGAAATAGAAATATTTGACTGGCAGAAAATACACAAAATATTATCTTAGTAATTAAGCAATATTATGACAACTAGTACAACATTTAATACTGACAGTATAAATATTACATACTATATTGAAAAGTACGACGAATAAACGGTACGTTTAAGAAAATAAGAAACACGACAAATTTTAAAAATGACGGTTGATGAACCATGCTATGATCAATAACATGTAGAGGATTGGGAATGCAACCATTGCAGGTCCACACTTCTCAGGACTGTGTAGGCAGAAGAAAGTCATGATCACCGTAGCAATGGTGATGACTGTAAGAAACAGTGTCTCTATCCATTTTGCCATTCTTGCTAGGAAAGAAGAAAGAAAATGGATGATGAAGTAGAAATTTGAAAGATGATTTAGAATTTGATGTGAGATTTGAATTTGAAAGGATAGATTTGAAAAGATTTTGAAAATAATGGAATATAGCACAAAAGTTAGTGGGAAAACAAAAACAATTGTTACCAGTACAGTGTGAGTTTCCTGCTTTTGCGCCTGCAAAAAGATTTAACCCTGCATGAACTGTGTTAGTACTATTTATCTGTAAAATAAATAAATAGTATTTGTGAAGTAAAGAACAGTATTTGGCGTTTGCGTAAGAATAAATTCCACTGTAAGCCAAGTTACTGTGTAAGAAAAATTCTGAAAACCAAGTTCTTCATATGTCAGGATATTTTGAAAAAATCCATGTTTATATGAGACTCTTAATTTTCATATTGAAACTTTCCTGAAAAAAGAAGTGGGCAAATTTTGGGGTATAACAGGTATTAACAAGGTAGGCCAAAGATATGGCAAAAAATAAGTAGCAAAATCACACAACAATTATACAAAAAATAGCATGAAAATGATACAAAACATAAAGAAAATGGTTCAAGCGTTAGTACGAAAATGAAACTAAAAAACTACTATTTTTTTATGACCTTTTTATGAAGGAAATTAAATGCCAAAATTAGCCTAAAATCAATTATTTTTATGAGAAAATTCCAAGACTAAAATTAATCCTAAAATCACCTAAATCTACCTAGAAAAACATGATTCTATTGTCTCTTTTATTATCTAAAAAAAAATGTAGTAAAAACTAATTAAAAAAACAATTAAAAAACCTAAAGTCTAGCATGAAAATAATATGGATCCAGGGGGTGTGAAATTAGAAACGGTGGTGATTAGCAGATGGGCATAGGGCCCAAACAGGAAGGCCCAAGGGCGTTTTTTGTTACAGTCTTTTTTTGTTGGCCAAAAATGGCGCCATGGGTCTCAGTGGGGTGTGTGATAGCAATACGGTGAATGGTCCAAGGAATGAGGCATCATGGATCCAAATTGATCTTGTTTTTCTTCCGATTATTACTTAATCAAAGTTAAACTCAGTTATTTCCAACTAAAACCACATTCAATGCACACTTAAATTACATTAATGGATTTTTATGCTAAAATAAAAAAATAAAAAGATAAAGAAAGAGGAATTAGGGTTTAAAATCAAGCGACGCATCGAATTACCTCTTGGAACTCCTCTCTCTCTCACGAACAACGGCGGCCAAAAGTTTCACCGGCGAATATCTCCGACGACGCTCTTACTCTCCTTATCTCGCCGTCTCAACCTCTCGCTTCCGCTCTCGTCGCACCTCTTGTCTCCGATGAATTTTCACTCTGCGGCGCCGTAAGCAACACCGAGTCCTCCGTCCTAACTTGCTTTCTCCATGTTCAGAATTTCGTCTCAACTCAATGAATTGGAGACAAACCGATGCAGGTGTGACGTCGAGAAATCCGGAACTTGGTGAGTCTCCAGTTTCTTTCTCCTTTTAGTTTCGTTTTCGTCTTCCGATTCACACCTCTTCTTCTTTTTCTCTGTAATTCTGTGCTTTATTGTTGTTTGTTGCAAGATCGAGGGAGAGAGTTGAATATTGAAGGAGATTGTGGTGATGGAGATGATGAAGATGTTGCGGAGAGAATTATGGAGCGTGAGGGTGAAGAGTAGTTCAGTTCAGCTTCATTCAGAGCTTGATGATTGCTCTGAGGAAGCTTCACGGGGAGCTCTTTGTGAAGGTGATGGTGAATCGTGGTGGAGATTGAGATGGAGAGTGTGAAGTGTGGTGATGAATCGTGGTGGAGATTGAGATGGAGAGTGTGAAGTGTGGTGATGAATCGAGAGAGCCAAAGTGATGGAGCAAGCTCTGACTTTATAGAAGTTGAAGGTTAGTTCTCAAACTTTATTTTTCTGCTATAAGGTAGTTAGGGACAAGTAACTGATTCTGTTATTTCGGTTTTTGGTAGTTATGAGTTGGTTAGAGTTTGTTATGACTCGGTTTGACAGTTAGAAGGTGGTTAGGAGAGTTTGAAGGTTAGTTATTTTTCTGTTATGACTGTTATGAATTGATGTGAAACTGGAAGTTAGGGCGATTAATAATTGGTTAGGACTCAGTTAGTTATGTGGTTGTTGGTGAGGTGTGAGGGTAGGTTGTTATGAATGTTCTTTTTCTGTTATGATGTTAGTTGCATTGACATGGGCCGAGTTTGTAGCTAAATTGGTTGTTTATTGAATGTAAAGTGAAACTGTTTGTAAGATATTGAAGTTAGAATGGGAAGTTATAAAATGGTTTTTTTTCTGAGCTCATGTAGAATATATTGATCCTTTTGGAGCTGTTCCATGGTTTTTTCTCTTTAGGCTTGTATGAGGTTATGGGCTGACATGAAGCTAGGACTGGGTTCCATGTACTGAACAAATCTGATTTGTAATCGAATCGTTTCCCATTCATGAAGGTTTTCCTGTAGGTCTTGATATGTGCTGCTATTTATTCTTTTTATGTGCAGGGCTGCCATTTGAGTCTTGGGCAAGTGAACAATTCAGAAGGCGCAACTGCATTTCCTTAAAGAGACCCGGTTCAGTTTGCACTTGGTTTATGCAGAGATTGGCTCAATTTGCAGGTGGGTAAAAAGGCTTGGTTAGTAAAACTCTTGCTGGCTGTTTACTGAAAGTCAGTAATTGGATGTGCTTATGTGTGTATGCAGACTTGTTGCAACAGTAGGTTAGAATGGAATTTTGCAGGGACTGGTTGTAATGAATGGTGCTAGGTTGTTATTAGATGTTTTGTAATGAGGATTTAAAAGTTAGAATTGAGCTGTGTATGAATGTTAGGATGCTGTTGGGTTTATGGAGTTAGCATTTAGTTTTTGTTCGGTTTGTCTTGTATGCAAGTTGTTAGTTTTTGTTTGAACCGGGTTCTTTTTCTTGAATGTGCAGGAGCTGCTCACTTGTGTAACGGAGAAATGGAAGAGACGAACCGAGGCAAGCTTTGGCGAGGGACACAACTTTGGCTTATGCCCACTAGAATTAACATATCGTTTAGAATTCGAAATAGGGACCGAATGTAATAAAACCTTTGGTATTTTGTAACACTTGTAAGAACTTGTACATAACCCGTGTCTTCGTAAATTGGATGCTTCAAGGCCTTGTAGGAAGTGTATGGCTTTTTTGTATTAGCTTTGAATGATTGATTGAATCATTTGGACTCTTGAACTTGAATGGTTAGCACAACTTGAATTTGTAAGAAAACTTTGTCTTGTGGTTTTAGAATGATGTCTCTTTCAAAAGTTGCTTCCTTTTCCAAATCTAAAGCTTGAAATTTCCCCCTTTTTTGAATTTGAATTTCAATTCAATAACATGTAACCTTTCTTATATCTATTTGAATGAATTCCTTAATATTGATGTAGTAATGGTCAAATTCCAATGAGGAAGCCGAAGTGAATTGGTCAACAAAAGTCAACCCTCACTTTTGTAATATTTCTTCTACACTCTTTATTAAGAAATTCAAGCAAACAATAGTTGAACCAAGGTGACTTATATTCCAAGCAAGCACCACACCAAACTTAACGCTATAATCATCGCCACGTGTTGAGATATTGATTCAAAAGCCTTGTTCCTTGAGTAGCAAAAGAGGACTAAGCGTGAAATGTGTGATCAAGTCATTAATAACTCAAGTGTTGAGAAGCAGCCCATGATGCTTATAAGACCAAACTCAATCATAGGGAAATAAACCCTAGTTTTATAACTTTAACTGAAAAAGACCTTAGAAACCTCGGCTCCAACTTGATTGATATAGACACCTTGAAGATAAGAAGCCTCAAAGTACCAATGAAACCTTAACCCTTCAAGATCCTTGATCCCATGCCAATTTATTGATTAATAATGCATGATGTGTTAATGACCTAATGGAGGTATGCAGATGAAATGCGAAGCTAAAGCCAGTTAGAAATTAACGGGTAGGACAAATTTGGGGTATGACAGCTGCCCCTATTTAATCCTCTTAAACCTGAAGGCGAGATTGGCGCTAGCCTTTCGAGCATTCGAGGTAGAAGAAGATTAAATATCAAAGTACCAGAAATTTGTCTTGAAAGTAAGATGGTGTAAGTGTTATCCTTATTTTTGTTTGTTGATATCTGCTGGGGAAAGAGAATTTTTGTTTTTGTTTTTCTGGTGGAAGAATTTACAGTGGGTAATGGGTTTGAATGGAGATAGCTTATAACGTGGTAGCGGTGCCGACACGGGGTTTTCAAAGAGAATGGTGGTACGAAACAATGACCGAAAAGATAAGATCTCGTAGCGATCTATGACTCAACATCGACTCGACATCAGGAGAGGATCTCGTACGATCTTCAGGACTGAAAGAATAAGATCTCTTACGACCTATGACTCAACATCGACTCAACATCAGGAGAAGACCTAAGCATGATCTTCAGGACTGAAAGAATAAGATCTTTTACGATCTATGACTCAACATCGACTCGACATCAGGAGAGGATCTCGTACGATCTTCAGGACTGAAAGAATATGATCTATGACTCAACATCGACTCAACATCAGGAGAAGACCTAAGCATGATCTTCAGGACTGAAAGAATAAGATCTATTACGATCTATGACTCAACATCGACTCAACATCAGGAGAAGACCTAAACATGATCTTCAGGAATGAAAGAATAAGATCTATTACGATCTATGACTCAACATCGACTCAACATCAGGAGAAGACCTAAGCATGATCTTCAGGACTGAAAGAATAAGATCTCTTACGATCTATGACTCAACATCGACTCGACACCAGGAGAAGACCTAAGCATGATCTTCAGGACTGAAAGAATAAGATCTCTTACGATCTATGACTCAACATCGACTCGACATCAGGAGAGGATCTCGTACGATCTTCAGGACTGAAAGAATATGATCTATGACTCAACATCGACTCAACATCAGGAGAAGACCTAAGCATGATCTTCAGGACTGAAAGAATAAGATCTATTACGATCTATGACTCAACATCGACTCAACATCAGGAGAAGACCTAAGCATGATCTTCAGGACTGAAAGAATAAGATCTCTTACGATCTATGACTCAACATCGACTCGACATCAGGAGAGGATCTCGTACGATCTTCAGGACTGAAAGAATATGATCTATGACTCAACATCGACTCAACATCAGGAGAAGACCTAAGCATGATCTTCAGGACTGAAAGAATAAGATCTATTACGATCTATGACTCAACATCGACTCAACATCAGGAGAAGACCTAAACATGATCTTCAGGAATGAAAGAATAAGATCTATTACGATCTATGACTCAACATCGACTCAACATCAGGAGAAGACCTAAGCATGATCTTCAGGACTGAAAGAATAAGATCTATTACGATCTATGACTCAACATCGACTCGACACCAGGAGAAGACCTAAGCATGATCTTCAGGACTGAAAGAATAAGATCTATTACGATCTATGACTCAACATCGACTCGACACCAGGAGAAGACCTAAGCATGATCTTCAGGACTGAAAGAATAAGATCTCTTACGATCTATGACTCAACATCGACTCGACACCAGGAGACAAAAGAAGACATTGTGTCAGACACTCATCAGAGATTGAAGATACCTCGCCTCGGCACCGTGGTTGGAAGAGAATTGAAATGTAGTAGCAGATATCAGTCAGAATTTGTAAGGACAACCTTTTGTGTGGGGATGTATTATTGTCTTGACTGGGTGCGGATTTGTATTATCTGGCTTATGCTTTGTATGCATGTTTGAATTTTCCTATGGCGTAATGATCCATTTTGATGGATATGCTACGCTTTTGAGGATGCAATGTTATATGCAGTGAACGCTATATGCAGAGTGCCAAATAAAGGCATTAGTGAGGGAAACACCAGGGAGAATCCCCTTAATGTTAAGGACCATATGGAGGTGCCAATAGATATTGGACTTTGATTTGTAAGATGCGCTTTTTCTTTGACTTGAGGAATGATTTCTGACTTCTCACCATGTGCCACTGGTTGGAGGATTTTCAGTTTGAGGAGATTCCCTCGATTCACCATGCTGGGGATGAGAGACCCAGATAAGGAGCTTTGATTAGGGAAGTAGAACGACTCCTAGGAGGGATAAACCCTTATGCTTGAGGAGAGACCAAATTTCTAGGAGAAATAAACTCCTATGGTTGGGGAGAGACCAAGGTTCTAGGAGAAATAAACTCCTATGATTTGGGAGAGGACAATAAAACTCAGAAGATCGTGCCCCAAGTTTCATGACCCATGAAGGAAATTGCCCCAGTGGATCCTTGGAGAGATTTGTCAAATCTCGACGTAACTGCCCCAGATTGGTTGATGTCATGAGAGATTCCTCGACTTGATTGCCCCTGATTAGGTATATCTTACTAGAATCCTCAATCTTTCTTTGTTTTGAAGTCAAACAACATGGAAACAACTTTACCACGCTCAACGGAGTCTTCAAAGTCTTCTCCTCAAGGTAATCAAAGAAAGTATTAATTGTTCATGCCCAACGGAGTTCTTTGGATAACTTTCCCCTTGGTGGTCGGCATTTGGGATGATTTAGCTTTTACTCCTCGGAGTTCTCAAGTCTCTTGTATTTTGACATGATCAAGTTGCTCACTGATTCTCATCCTTGAAAATTTCCTTGATGTTAAGCGCATATTTGGCATGCAAAAGAATGTTAATTCTAAGAATGATAATTCTAATGCAAAGCCTAAGTTAGTCTTGAAGTTTAAAGAAACTTTTTATGGAATGAGGTTGCGACCTCTTGTGAATGGATCACTAGTCGACACAACCTCGATTTTTGCATATGGAAGATAAAGCAAGCATACGATACCAACATGGATATGAGTTACGCTTCATTGGGAGTCAGTTAAATGTTATCTCATCAGAGTGCGCTTTCAAAATAAACCCTACTTCAATTAGGACTTTTAAGGGTTGTAACTTGGCCAGGTTCACGGTTTTTAGAAAACAAAGGATTTTTAGGCTCAAAATTATTTGGTACCCACCCCCTTCGTGATGTTCTCCAATCCTAGGTTCAATTAACTCGACATGAGTGTTCATCCCTCACAAGGAATTTGAGATGGTTGAGGACTCAATGAAGTTCTTTGGACATGGCGGTCGCTCACCTTTTATTCTTCTGATTCATTGTCACACGACTTTGTTCTTGTTTGGCAATTTCATCGTCTTCTTTTTTTTTTATGCTTCTTTTGCCATTTTTCTTTTCATCCTCTTTTATTTTCATTATTTTTTTGCCACTTTTTTTTTTGCTCTCTTTTTTTTTGAACAAGTCGTGTGACCTCGCATAGTCTTTGATTCGTTGGAGGTGATTGCGACTGCCTCGCTCCTTTGATTTGATGAAGGATTACCATTGTGGTATCGTCATCTCTTGATCTCTTGACGGAATAAAGATAATCATTGCGGTCTTGACATTCCTCAACCTTTTGGAGGATAACCATTGTTGTATCCTTAGATGCATACCCTTTTGGTGAGTTTTGAACACTCGATCAAGTTAAATGAACGCTACCCTGCCCCAAGGTTAAAATAAGGGTTTTTATGATTAGAAAAGAAACTCCTTCTCCAAGGCTCAAAGGGGTTAACGAGGGTCTATCTCCCTTATATCTCCGGTGTTTGGGGATTTGAAACAATGCCTGTACATCCTCAGTAGGGTTTTATTCAAAGGCACACAATTGGAGGTTTTGCATTTTTGTTTTTCATCATTCTCCCTCAGCTTTTTGCCTAAGCAAGTGATTAGTAAAGTTGGTATCGTAATGCCAAAAACATTTATGAGTGAAAACGAATGGATTTCTTCAAAACAAACATAAACAATGTATTTATTTTCATTCAGAAATTAACAAGTTTTTACATGCTATAAATGCTTAAACAAACAAGTGAAAAATTACAATGAGAATGCAGTAAGAAACTAAATGGGTGTCGTTGTTGAGGAGACTTGACTCCGTCTGGACTTGTTGAGCTTGAATACTTTCTGCAGTTCCTTCCAAACACTTCAGATTACTTCAAAAGAGAACTCCAACAAAGTCACCCATGAGTTGTAAACTTTTGCTTTGCTTTAGGGATTCGAGCAATGCGAGTGATGCAATGCTCAAGATAAGAGTACGTCTTGCTTATCCCTCGTGCGGGAGCCCCAAGCATAGTTGCTAGAGTAGTAATCGCCATCATAAACGGGAAGAATCTTGTATGATCCTCAACTCAAGAGAGCTACTTGTGGTGAAGAAGTCCCAATGCTAGAATCTTAACCAATTGTGATTCCAACAAACAAGGAAACGAATGAGCACAAGGCAATAGAATCACATCAATTTGTTTCTCGTGTTCTTCTTGTCTCTGTTAACTAGCAAGGCCACTGAGAAGGAGATCATGAGAAAAGGCAACTGATATGTGAAGTAGAACCTTGAGAATGAGAAGCATTGTGAAGAACACTCTTGATCATCACACAGAAGAAGATTCTGACGGATTCACATAGGAATTTGTAATGCTTTTAGGGATTCGAGCAATGCAAATGGCGCAATGCTCAAGATAAGAGTACGTCTTGCTTATCCCTCGTGCGGGAGTCCCAAGCATATTCATTGAAGAAGTATTTGCCATTAAACATGGAGGAACCTTGCGTAGTCACCAAACTTAGAGAAGCTATTTGTTGCAAAGAGAACTCAAACACCAACTGAAACACCAACCTCCACGGATACAACTGAGCATAAGAACCTTGAGAATGAGAGATGCTTCTACAAAACATTCTTGATTTCTTTTTTTTTTTGGAAAAGATTATGAAGAAGTTGCTCGAGAATTTGTGGTGCTTTTATTATTATCATACCAACCAACTCAGACAAGGAAGTAGTCTTCAACAAAATAGGGAATATTGAAGTGAGAATACGGAAATGAAATGATGATTGCCAATGTTGAGGAGCCTTGACTCCATTTGGGCTTATTCTTCTTTTTTTTGATACTTTCTGGAATACGGGCATTCACTTATGCATGAACTCTTCGTTTTATGCGCAGGCCATTCGGAGTGAATGACATTACTTTGGAGTCAATGAGATCTTGGACTTGATGTTTCAAAATATTACAATCCTCAGTTGAATGTCCAGATGTCCCAGAATGGTACTCACACCTTGCATTTAAGTCATATCCTTGAGGAATTGGTATTGGAGGGGGCTTAAACTCTCTTAGTTGGACCAAAGAATCCTTGAGCAAATGAGAAAGCAGCTGACTATAGGTCATAGGAATTGGGTCAATCCTTCTTGGTGGTCTCCTTGGCATTTGTGGACCCTGCTGATGGCAATGACTCCAGTACCCATTCTGTTCAGGTGTCTTCCTCTTTTGATTTGGCCGTGAAACAAATGGGGACTGATGGGGTGGGAAACCTGGAACCCAAGATGGTGCATTATGCTTCTGGTTTGAAGTAGATCTGACATAGAAGTATGAATCAACCTTTTCTTCCACCGCAGTTGGAACCCCATTTCCTCGAACAAACATACCCTCGGGGGTGAACAAAATCATTTTTTAATCAATGAGATCTTGAATTTGCTGCTTCAGCGCCCTACAATTCTCAATGTCATGACCAGGTGCCCCAGAATGGAACTCGCATCGAGCATTGGCATCAAAGGTGGGGGGAAGCTTTTCAGGCGTAGCCAATTCTCGTAGCTCAATCAACTGAAGCTTCAGCAAACGGGGAAGTAACTGAGCGTAAGGCATCGGGATAGGATTGAGAATTCTCCGAGGTATCTTAGGCTTTTTCCCACACATTTGGCCTCCTTGAAGAACAGATTGGCATGGAGGTAATGGCACATGGAGTTGAGGAGGAACTTCCTGAGGTATTCCATGAGTGGGAAAGGATCCTACTGAAGAGAAGGGATCAACAACTTCTGTTGCAGCAGTAGGAACAACATCCCCTTCCTTTCTTAGTACCTTTTTCAGAACTTCCATGACCAAACTCACTTGAGTCTTCAACTGACTGTTTTCCTCTTTTAGTGCACCCTGATTATGGACCAATTCTTGCATTTCCAACATAAGATGACCCATTTGTTCCCTCATCTCATCCATTTCCTCACGGAGTTGTTCCATAGTTGATCTTGGAGTTGTGGCAGTGAGAAGTCAAATCTGTTGTTGATCTTGAAATCTGGATAGAAATGGTCCCATAAGTCTTTGAAAGAACCATGAAATGCATGATAGTATGAATGCATGTTTCATTTATGAGAGATCCTAAAGTCTTTTCACACACTTTCATTCTTCTTTTTTGGAATCAAAGCTTCTATTTTGTATAGAATATCTTTTCTTTTCTTTTTTGCTTTTCTATTTCCTCTTCTTTTACATATCTTTTATTTTCTTTTCTTTTCTCTTTTTTTTTTTGGAAATAGACTTTAGGATCTTTCATAAATGGAGTGGACAAAGCAATGATGTTATGCAATGCAAAAGCATGGGATCCTCGGTCCATATAATCTTAGTAACCACTGTACAAACTTCAGAATAACTGGTACAGGTCAAATATCACAGAATCAAAGGTCCGACACCTTTTTGAATACCAGGAAGACCAATAGTCACCAACAGTACCTGTCATGTATATCCCTCCCCACTCACAGGTGAATCTAGGTCAGGGTAAGGTCATGAAACGCAGTATACGGTCCGCCCGAAGGTAAGTATCATCACAGCGCGGATGCGGGTGACGATAATACCTCCGTTTGAAACCACTACTCTGCTCGTAGTCACATGATCCATCCCGAGACGTACACCTCGAGACAAACCATGCTCCCACTCTATCCTAGGGTACCTAAAGTGCACTCATAGCCTGTGTATTGGGCCTTTTACCTCATAAGAATCATCCCCACCCAACCTGCAAGCAGAGAAAATATGTGGCCCCACGGGGACCCATAATATAGTCCAGATGCATGCGGAAAGTAAACATGATATGCAACCAGGAAATAGGCATGATATACAAACATATATACAGAATGTAAGCACATAAACAAAACAAAGAAACACCCAATAAAAGAAACAAACAAAGGCTAGGATCGACTTGCTTAGGTAGTCCCCAGCAGAGTCGCCAGCTGTCGCACGCTCGCGAAAAATGAACAGAGTCGCCACCAATATATTTATCCCATAAGGGAAAGGAATATCAGAAAACCTAACAAAGGGAAGGAACAGGGTCTTGCGACCAGAGAATCAAGGTACGGGAGTCGGTTACGCGAGGGGAAGGTACTAGCACCCCTCACGCCCATCGTACTCGATGGTATCCACCTATGTTTGTTTCTATCTAAAGGGTGTAAAACTATGTCTATGTCTATGTCTAAATGCGAATGAATGCAAAATGTAGGGAAAAGAAAGAATTGTACTCGCACGGGCCCTACCCCGCTGCCTACGTATCCGTTTCAGGAATCAGAGTTACCGTAGCTCGGCTAAAGATTTTCTGTTTGTTTTTGTGTTTTTTAATTGGGCGGAGTCAACGTTCGCACTCTTGCATAAGGGATCGACCTACGATGCGTACGAGTGGAAATGACATTGCCCTTAGGTGCCAACGAGGCAAAAGAAAAAGAAATGATTGGTTTGTGTCTTTTAGGATAGATGAGTGGTGAACAGTTCCCAATACCGGGCCACTCACCACTTTCTCTACTTTGCTTTGGTCTGAACCATTATTAGATGTTTTAAAGTGTTTTTGGTTGTGTATTTTTTAAGGGAATTTACTTCACGATTCGAATCACATAAAATGTATAATGATCGAGAAGCAGATTAGGGAATGAATCCCACTCACTTCCATCCCATTATGTAATGTTTGAGAAACAGATTAGAGAATGAATCTCACTCGTTTCTCTCCCATTAATTAATGTTTGAGAAACAGATTAGGGAATGAATCCCACTCGTTTCTCTCCCATTAAGTAGTGACTGAGAAACAGATTAGGGAATGAATCCCACTCGTTTCTATGCCACTAAGTGATTGAGGAATAGATTAGGGAATGAATCCCACTCATTTCTCTATCACTTGCTTAATGTGATTCGCATCTTCCGTTTATTAATGTTTTAAATGTTGAAAAGAAAAAGAATGCAATAGGGAACTATATCTAAATTCTAGTCTAAGTTGTCTATACAAGGGAAATCTAATGTTAACATGGTAATGGTATTAACAAGGTAGGCCAAAGATATGGCAAAAAATAAGTAGCAAAATCACACAACAATTATACAAAAAATAGCATGAAAATGATACAAAACATAAAGAAAATGGTTCAAGCGTTAGTACGAAAATGAAACTAAAAAACTACTATTTTTTTATGACCTTTTTATGAAGGAAATTAAATGCCAAAATTAGCCTAAAATCAATTATTTTTATGAGAAAATTCCAAGACTAAAATTAATCCTAAAATCACCTAAATCTACCTAGAAAAACATGATTCTATTGTCTCTTTTATTATCTAAAAAAAAATGTAGTAAAAACTAATTAAAAAAACAATTAAAAAACCTAAAGTCTAGCATGAAAATAATATGGATCCAGGGGGTGTGAAATTAGAAACGGTGGTGATTAGCAGATGGGCATAGGGCCCAAACAGGAAGGCCCAAGGGCGTTTTTTGTTACAGTCTTTTTTTGTTGGCCAAAAATGGCGCCATGGGTCTCAGTGGGGTGTGTGATAGCAATACGGTGAATGGTCCAAGGAATGAGGCATCATGGATCCAAATTGATCTTGTTTTTCTTCCGATTATTACTTAATCAAAGTTAAACTCAGTTATTTCCAACTAAAACCACATTCAATGCACACTTAAATTACATTAATGGATTTTTATGCTAAAATAAAAAAATAAAAAGATAAAGAAAGAGGAATTAGGGTTTAAAATCAAGCGACGCATCGAATTACCTCTTGGAACTCCTCTCTCTCTCACGAACAACGGCGGCCAAAAGTTTCACCGGCGAATATCTCCGACGACGCTCTTACTCTCCTTATCTCGCCGTCTCAACCTCTCGCTTCCGCTCTCGTCGCACCTCTTGTCTCCGATGAATTTTCACTCTGCGGCGCCGTAAGCAACACCGAGTCCTCCGTCCTAACTTGCTTTCTCCATGTTCAGAATTTCGTCTCAACTCAATGAATTGGAGACAAACCGATGCATGTGTGACGTCGAGAAATCCGGAACTTGGTGAGTCTCCAGTTTCTTTCTCCTTTTAGTTTCGTTTTCGTCTTCCGATTCACACCTCTTCTTCTTTTTCTCTGTAATTCTGTGCTTTATTGTTGTTTGTTGCAAGATCGAGGGAGAGAGTTGAATATTGAAGGAGATTGTGGTGATGGAGATGATGAAGATGTTGCGGAGAGAATTATGGAGCGTGAGGGTGAAGAGTAGTTCAGTTCAGCTTCATTCAGAGCTTGATGATTGCTCTGAGGAAGCTTCACGGGGAGCTCTTTGTGAAGGTGATGGTGAATCGTGGTGGAGATTGAGATGGAGAGTGTGAAGTGTGGTGATGAATCGTGGTGGAGATTGAGATGGAGAGTGTGAAGTGTGGTGATGAATCGAGAGAGCCAAAGTGATGGAGCAAGCTCTGACTTTATAGAAGTTGAAGGTTAGTTCTCAAACTTTATTTTTCTGCTATAAGGTAGTTAGGGACAAGTAACTGATTCTGTTATTTCGGTTTTTGGTAGTTATGAGTTGGTTAGAGTTTGTTATGACTCGGTTTGACAGTTAGAAGGTGGTTAGGAGAGTTTGAAGGTTAGTTATTTTTCTGTTATGACTGTTATGAATTGATGTGAAACTGGAAGTTAGGGCGATTAATAATTGGTTAGGACTCAGTTAGTTATGTGGTTGTTGGTGAGGTGTGAGGGTAGGTTGTTATGAATGTTCTTTTTCTGTTATGATGTTAGTTGCATTGACATGGGCCGAGTTTGTAGCTAAATTGGTTGTTTATTGAATGTAAAGTGAAACTGTTTGTAAGATATTGAAGTTAGAATGGGAAGTTATAAAATGGTTTTTTTTCTGAGCTCATGTAGAATATATTGATCCTTTTGGAGCTGTTCCATGGTTTTTTCTCTTTAGGCTTGTATGAGGTTATGGGCTGACATGAAGCTAGGACTGGGTTCCATGTACTGAACAAATCTGATTTGTAATCGAATCGTTTCCCATTCATGAAGGTTTTCCTGTAGGTCTTGATATGTGCTGCTATTTATTCTTTTTATGTGCAGGGCTGCCATTTGAGTCTTGGGCAAGTGAACAATTCAGAAGGCGCAACTGCATTTCCTTAAAGAGACCCGGTTCAGTTTGCACTTGGTTTATGCAGAGATTGGCTCAATTTGCAGGTGGGTAAAAAGGCTTGGTTAGTAAAACTCTTGCTGGCTGTTTACTGAAAGTCAGTAATTGGATGTGCTTATGTGTGTATGCAGACTTGTTGCAACAGTAGGTTAGAATGGAATTTTGCAGGGACTGGTTGTAATGAATGGTGCTAGGTTGTTATTAGATGTTTTGTAATGAGGATTTAAAAGTTAGAATTGAGCTGTGTATGAATGCTAGGATGCTGTTGGGTTTATGGAGTTAGCATTTAGTTTTTGTTCGGTTTGTCTTGTATGCAAGTTGTTAGTTTTTGTTTGAACCGGGTTCTTTTTCTTGAATGTGCAGGAGCTGCTCACTTGTGTAACGGAGAAATGGAAGAGACGAACCGAGGCAAGCTTTGGCGAGGGACACAACTTTGGCTTATGCCCACTAGAATTAACATATCGTTTAGAATTCGAAATAGGGACCGAATGTAATAAAACCTTTGGTATTTTGTAACACTTGTAAGAACTTGTACATAACCCGTGTCTTCGTAAATTGGATGCTTCAAGGCCTTGTAGGAAGTGTATGGCTTTTTTGTATTAGCTTTGAATGATTGATTGAATCATTTGGACTCTTGAACTTGAATGGTTAGCACAACTTGAATTTGTAAGAAAACTTTGTCTTGTGGTTTTAGAATGATGTCTCTTTCAAAAGTTGCTTCCTTTTCCAAATCTAAAGCTTGAAATTTCCCCCTTTTTTGAATTTGAATTTCAATTCAATAACATGTAACCTTTCTTATATCTATTTGAATGAATTCCTTAATATTGATGTAGTAATGGTCAAATTCCAATGAGGAAGCCGAAGTGAATTGGTCAACAAAAGTCAACCCTCACTTTTGTAATATTTCTTCTACACTCTTTATTAAGAAATTCAAGCAAACAATAGTTGAACCAAGGTGACTTATATTCCAAGCAAGCACCACACCAAACTTAACGCTATAATCATCGCCACGTGTTGAGATATTGATTCAAAAGCCTTGTTCCTTGAGTAGCAAAAGAGGACTAAGCGTGAAATGTGTGATCAAGTCATTAATAACTCAAGTGTTGAGAAGCAGCCCATGATGCTTATAAGACCAAACTCAATCATAGGGAAATAAACCCTAGTTTTATAACTTTAACTGAAAAAGACCTTAGAAACCTCAGCTCCAACTTGATTGATATAGACACCTTGAAGATAAGAAGCCTCAAAGTACCAATGAAACCTTAACCCTTCAAGATCCTTGATCCCATGCCAATTTATTGATTAATAATGCATGATGTGTTAATGACCTAATGGAGGTATGCAGATGAAATGCGAAGCTAAAGCCAGTTAGAAATTAACGGGTAGGACAAATTTGGGGTATGACACGCATCATGCATCATTAAATTTAACTAGGGATCAAGAATCTTGGAGATTGGGGGTTCTACCTCACTCAAGCTTGGTTCATTTGATTCTTATTTGAACATGGTACTGTGGAATTAGGGTTTCAATCTCTTATGTTCGAGTTTGGTCTTAGGGCTATCCTAAACATCTCTCCTTCAATATTTCAAACTTGATTTTCATCTGAGGTTGTGTCCAACAATTGAGAAAGGATTTTGGATGGACAAGAGTTATATGGGCTATCAATTCAATATTTTGGCTTGTGTGAGTTGTACAGCATACATCATGATACAATTGAAAAAGGGTGATTACATCAAAGTTAAAGAAGCGCGCTTATCAGGTGTTTTGTTTCCAAGTATGAGTTAGCTTAAACTTTGGATTCAAGTAATGGAATATGAGGTCAATTGTGTTTCAACTTATCAAAAACTGAAATGCACACAATGGTGGAATTAAAGGAGTACGTGTACGAGTTGTGATTGAGATTTCATCTTAACACAGTTCAAGGTTCATGTCGAAGATGGTTCGTATCATACAAGTTTGTCATCCATTCATTCAAAATCTACACATTCAAGGGATCCAAGGCCCATATATTTAAACATTCATACACTCTAACAAATTCTACAAGAAAAACTAAAAGGCCATTATTCGCTACAAAAACCCACCCTTACAAGCCTACTATCCATTTTAAAATCCTTCACGTTACAAAAAAATATACAAAGACCATACACATATCCAAAAATCCAAATATACACCATCCTGTTCATACACACATCTACAGATCCTAACTCTCCTTGTATCCATTGCAAAATTCAAGTACAAGTTTCAAGAAAATCCATAAAGGAAACAAGTAAGGAAGATCTAATCCTAAGGCTTTCTTCATGCTCCGCTATCCTTTAATCCGACATTCTGCAACATTTGAAGCTTCACCCAAAGATGTCAATGGATGCTACTCATCGGTCTTCAAGACGCCTCATGTCCAATCACACCAATCCACTGCCAAAGTAATTTAAACCTACATGATCAAAGGCAGATAACATCATTCAGCATCACAAAAGAAAAAGGGGAGAAACGTGCAGCAATATAAAAGGAAAAACAGAGAACCGGCAGCATCAATCTGACGCATATGTCAAGCCAAAGTAACACTGCAAGTTCAACCCATAGGCGCTCGTCACAAGTTCTTATCAGCAAAGAAAAACATTTCACTTAATCAGCCATACCAATTCTCACAGTTACAAAAACCATTTCCAAGTTAACTCAATATATAGCAGCGCTCGAAAATCCAACGTCAAAAACATTCCACCAAAATACCAAAACAGAATTTCACATCCTAATAAACTGCAACTAACTGTTTCTAACCTTCAGCCCTTTCACCAATTCAGTTACAACATAACTAACCTTTCCCAAACATCCCTAACCATAACCTAACAGATTCACTTAACTGTAACAGAAAAGGGAAGAAGCAGAGTGGCGACTGAATGATAACAGAATTTCGGAGCAGAAAAGAAGAGGAGAAGAAACAGATTCATAACAGAAATTCTCAGAAGTAACTAACCTTGAAACCTATATAATCAGAACCACCACCCTTCAAAGAGGCTCTACACACGATTCTTCATTCATAATAACCTTCTCTCAATCTTGACCACTCTTTCTTCACCTCTGAACCGCCCTAGTCTTCAACGCATCATCTTCATCATATCTTTATCCACCATTTCTTCACCCTAATCCACCGAATTCATTCACCTTCTTCAATCTTCTTCACAAAATCGCCATAATCCTCACTTCACCAACCTTCTTCATCATTCATATTCACCAACAGAAGAAGAAGAAAGATTTGTAACAGAATTTCAGAGAAAAAAATGTAACAAAATCTTCATCTCATCTTTCACCGATTCGGACACTCTTCATAGCTTCATCATCACCGAAAACCATCACCGCCACAACCACAATCTTCATCATCGTAAAACCTTTCGCAACGCACAATCATCAATCTTCGCCACGTCCACCTTCATCCTTCAATCTTGAGCAATGTCACAAAAAGATTCATCACGCTACTGAGCTTCAATCAACACGATTCACAAATCTCCATCACGCATCAATTTCAATCATCATCGCAACTGTCTCGTAATCTCGCAACAACAACAAAAAATGAAGAAACAGAGATAAGAGAAATGAATTCGGAGAAGTGAGAGCGAACAAGATCGAAAGCAGAGAGAGTTTGAGGACTGATTTTCTATGTTTGAGAGGGGGGAACGCGAGATGAGAGAGCATGAAGCGGAGACGAGAGTACGCTCATGGTGATGGCCGGAGGAGAAATCGGAGGAGCCGCAACCAATTGAGAGAAGCAGAGGAAAACGAACTGAGAAGATGAAGAGGATGCATGATTGGCTGCAGCGACGGATCCTCATCGGAGAAGAATATCCGCGGCGCCGGTGAGATAGAGAGGGAGAGTTAGAGAACAACTTCAAAGGTCACACATTTTGACCTAATCCCTTTCTAATTTCTTTCCCAAAATTAATGTGTTAATTATCATAAAGTTTTTACGATTTAATTGAGTAGCCTAAGGTTTGAATGTGTTTGATTAGTGATTAATTGGAATGAAATGATATAGTTAATTGAATTAACTAGGGTTAATGGAAATTGAATGAGTGATAAAATTTGAATAATGCATTGAATCTGTACAAAAATAATTCCCTGGGCCGAATCTGTATATACACCCCCATAGGCCCGTAACACTCTTTTTGGACATAAAAATCTGAACAACAACAAAAAACCTCTGGGCCAATGGTACTGGGCCCTGCGTCTGTTTACTGATACTGCACCCTGATTTCATTCATTAAACCCCCCTAATCCATTAATTCATGTGTAGATTTAGGTTTATTTCACAAAAGTTTTTTTCTATTATTTTTAGTTGATTAAAACATGATAAAACCTTCAATATTTTGTTAGATTTTTAGGTGATCATCGACATAAAAACTCATAAAAAATGCTAGTTTAGGCTTATAAAAAATGGTAGTTTCTAGGTTAACCTTGACATTAAAAAAGGCACATAAAAATAGTAGAATTTTTTAGGTTGATTTTGACATTAATCTTTTGACTTCTCCTCCATAAAAACAATAAAAATACTAGTTTAGGCTTATGAGAATGTAGGTTCTTTAAGTGCAATTTAGACTTGAATTGGAATTCCCTCAATACCAATAAAACCCATAAAAATAGTAGTATTTTAGTGTAATTTTGCATCAATGCTTGAATTGTTTTGTGCTAGTTCCATGTTATCTTTGTATGATGCTTGTGTGATTTTATTGCTTGTATTTTTGGCCATATTTTTGGCCTATTTTGTTAATACCCTTTTAATGCTTCTTTTAGAATCTACCCCATGTTAACATTAGGATTTAGACTTGTATAGACAACTTAGACTAGAATTTAGATATAGTTCCCCATTGCATTCTTTTTCTTTTCAACTCTTTAAAATACTTAATAAAAGGAAGATGCGAATCACAATAAGAAGGTGATAGAGAAATGAGTGGGATTCATTCCCTAATTTATTTCTCAATCGCTTAGTGGCATAGAAACGAGTGGGATTCATTCCCTAATCTGTTTCTCGGTCACTACTTAATGGGAGAGAAATGAGTGGGATTCATTCCCTAATCTGTTTCTCAAACATTAATTAATGGGAGAGAAATGAGTGGGATTCATTCCCTAATCTGTTTCTCAAACATTACATAATGGGATGGAAGTGAGTGGGATTCATTCCCTAATCTGCTTCTCGATCATTATACATTTTATGTGATTCAACTCGCAGATTAATTCCCCTTAAAAAGCACCAACCAAAAACATTTAAAACACCTAACAATGGTTCAAATTAAAACAAAGTAGAGAAAGTGGTGAGTGGCCCGGTATTGGGAACTGTTCATCACTCATCTACCCTAAAAGACATAAACCAATCTCTTTTCTTTTTGCCTCTTTGGCACCTAAGGGCACCGTTATCTCCGCTCCATTGCATCCTAGGCTGTCCCCTTATGCAAGAGCGCGAGCGTTAACTCCGCCCAACTAAAAAACACAAAAACAAACAGAAAATCTTTAGCCGAGCTACGGTAACTTTGATTCCTGAAAAGGATACGTAGGCAGCGGGGTAGGGCCCGTGCGAGTACAATTCTTTATTTTCCCTACATTTTGCATTCATTTCGCATTTAGATATAGACATAGTTATACACCCTTTAGATAGAAACAAACATAGGTGGATACCATCGAGTACGATGGGCGTGAGGGGTGCTAGTACCTTCCCCTTGCGTAACCGACTCCCGTACCTAGATTCTCTGGTCGCAAGACCCTGTTCCTTCCTTTGTTAGGTTTTCTGATATTCCTTTCCCTTATGGGATAAATATATTGGTGGCGACTCTGTTCATTTTTTCGCGAGCGTGCGACACCTATAAATAGAAGTTCTGATGAGAAGCTGAATACAACACTTTGCGCAAACATACAGAAACGCTGTCAAATTCTAAAAGCTCTCAAACTTCATCTTCAATCTCACTTCATTACTGTTGTAATATCTTAGTGAGATTAAGCTTAAAATTAAGAGAAAAATCACAGTTGTGATAATAGCTTATTAAGAAGCATTGTAACTCTTATAAAAATTTGTTTACATTCATTTGTAAGAACTAGAGGAGATCAAGTTATGATCGGATTCTCTAGAAAGTCTTAGAGGGTATCTAAGCATTGTGTTCCTAGAGTGATCAGGTTGTGATCAGAATACTCTAGAAGACTTAGAGGTTATCTAAGTGGAAAACCATTGTAATCTTGTGTGATTAGTGGATTAAATCCTCAGGTGAGGTAAATCACTCCAAGGGGGTGGACTGGAGTAGTTTAGTTAACAACGAACCAGGATAAAAATCATTGTGCAAATTTTTGTTATCTTAAGAGTTTTAAAACTACACTTATTCAAACCCCCCCTTTCTAAGTGTTTTTCTATCCTTCAGTTTGAAGGTTTGATGCTTGCTAGAAAGTTGGGGGTGCGGGTGAAGCAACTGGAAAACTCATCGAAACAAATACAATGAAGTCGCCATCGAACATCTATTTATCCTACAATAAGGAATGGAAAATATCGAAGAAAACCAAATAAACAAGCAATGGTCTCAGAGAAAGGGTAAGGGTGTCTGTTACGTGAGGGGAAGGTATTAGCACCCCTCACGTCTGTGGTACTCCACAGGATCCATTCTTGCTAATTTTCTAATCTAAGGGTGTGTGTGTGTGTATCATGCTATGTGCTAAGGGAAACATGCAATGGAAGATATACAAGATAGCGGGAAATATACAAATAAGAGGGAAACAAGATAAGAAGAAAAGGCCGAACAAAATAAAGGAAAAGAGAAAAGATCGCTCGCTAGGGTGTTCGTACCCTGTGCCTACGTACCTCCAATGTGCAATGGAGAAATCAGAGCGCCGTAGTTCGGCCCAAAAGTTCTGTTTCTATCTCGATTCGCGTCTCCTAGAGAAACGGAACCGAGCACCCTAAGGGAGCATGCAAACAAGGAGCGTCACAAAGATCCTAGCAAACATGGAGTGTGAACAGGCATCATAGATAATAACAGGCGAACAGGCATCGCAAAGATATCATACGAACAGGCATCGCAGATAGAAAGACAATCATGTAACAGGCATACACGAATGTGAGCGTGTGAACAAGCATCACAAAGATAATGCGAACAGGCATCGCAAATAACATGTAACAGGCATACATGTGCAAGTGTGTGAACAAGCATCACAAGGATATCATACTAACAGGCATAGCAGATAAGGAGATAGTGAACAAGCATCACAAAGATATGGCATACAATCGAGCTCCGCTCGAGAAACAAACAAACTACCAAAGTAGTAAACAATGCAAATGCAACACACAAACGAGCTTAGCTCGTAAAGCAAGCAAACTACCGAAGTAGTGACCTGGGAACCGGGGAGATGTTCTAGCTAACGGGGAAAGTCCTCCGAAGCCACCATCCACGGGGAAAGTCCTCCGAGACGGTTGAACAAGACAAACAATAAACGTTCTAGCTAACGGGGAAAGTCCTCCGAAGCCACCGTCCACGGGGAAAGTCCTCCGAGACGGTTGAACAAGCAAATAACTGGAAATAAACGCTCTAGCTAACGGGGAAAGTCCTCCGAAGCTACCATCCACGGGGAAAGTCCTCCGAGACGGTTTAATAAGCAAATACCTAGAAACAAATGTTCTAGCTAACGGGGAAAGTCCTCCGAAGCTACCATCCACGGGGAAAGTCCTCCGAGATGGTTGAACAAGCAAATAACTGGAAATAAACTGAAAACAGTAAACAAACAAAAACAGAGCCTCTTTTGAGGGCTTGGCCAGATGAATGTCTACCCTACTTCTCATGTTATGAATGATGCTGCATGCCTACCCTACTTCTCATGGCATCGTATGGTGCGTGAAAGAGTAAAAGGGACGGAGGAGATACCGAGCGGATAGCAAATCCGCAGTGAGCTAGCAACGCAAGCAGAACTAAGAAACTTCACGTAATCTAACATCCAGCAAAGCCAGGAGTCCAGCATAAGCGTCAAAGCGATGCAGCGCGAAAATAAATCACAACCGCTATGTGGTGCGTATCAAACACAACCACACAAGCAACCTGCAAGAGATACCATCCAGACAATACAGGAATACATCTCATGGATGAGAGATCAAGAATAAGTTTGTGTCCCACAAATAAAGTGGAGCACAACGCAATTGAACCCCAATCGAACTCTCTCAAAGTACCTCGCACAAGCTAGCACACTTATTAAAAATAACAAGAAAATGCGAACAAAGTCGCTTAGTCGGATTATGAAACAAAATAGAGGTAAAATTCTAATTAAATTCTAAGAACAAAATCTAACAAGAATATTATTTTTCATGGCATTTTTATCTAAAACAATAGAACAAAACTATGTAACAAAACAATTAAATTCTAACAAGAAAAATACATGTTTTTGAATATCTTTTTATTATCTAGAAACATGGAATTAAATTCTAATTCTAAACAAAAATTAACACATGATTTTCTTTGTTTTTATTATGCTTAAAAGTGCTTAAAAAACAAACTAACTAAAAAAGGTTAAATGATATAGAAACAAAATGTATACAGGGGTTTTAAGCTGAAAAAAAGGTGTGCAATCAGCAAAGAGGGCGCAGGGCCCAAAGGCTTTTGGCCCACAGCTATTTTTGTTCATATTTTTGAAACTATGAGAGGCGTATGGGCCTCTCTGGGGTATACGGACAGCAATTCAGTGATAAGGCCCAAGGGAGTTTTTATTATTATTGAGTTCAGCACAAAAACGGTGTGATTGGGCGGGAAGTGAGCATTTCAATTTTCGTGTATGGCCCAGGGGTATGAATTGATCCACCATGATTTTTGATTCAAGCCACATAGAATTCTATTAATCAGACTTTAATACAAATTAAACTCGATTAAACCATGTTTATTCAGTTTTTAACATCAAATTAATTAGCAAAACAAAATGCACAATTAAAAGAGGATTAGGTTTTACGTGAACTGGAACTCAGTTTGGTCTTCTTCTTCATCACGAACGGTGCGGCGGAACTTCTTCATCTCCGTTCAGACTCGCGGCGCCGACCGGCCACTCGCCTCCGCTCTCTCGCCCTCGCTTCTCTCTGATCTCAGAACATCTTCGTTCAGATTCTCTCGCTCCTCTCTGATCTCGTATTACCACAGAAAAATCTGATGCTCCTTCGAAGTCGATGAGGACGATGATAAATCCGGTTGAATCTTCAAGAATTAGTAGGCTTCTTCTTCTTCTTCCACTTTTGCATTTTTGAATCATCTGAGTTTCCGTTTGTATGCATCATAGGTGATGCGCGTGATGTCGACGCGCTGTTGAAAACGACGAAGATGATGAAGAAAGTTATTGTTATGGCTCTGAGGAAGGTGATTGCGCTGAAGCCATGGAGATTGTGAAGCGATGATGCAAATTGAGAAGAGGTGGAAGATGTTGAAGGTTGGAGATTTGTTCAGAGGTGAAGATGATTGATGAACGAAGTTGTTGGAGCCTATGAAGATGAAAGAGATGATTGAATCGATGAAGGTTGCGGTTGAAGAGAGATCGATGGAGGAGAGATTGAAGATGAAACTTCTGAGTTTTTTTCGGTTGAAGATTGAAAGTGTAGAGGTAAGTTTTGTTCAGAGAATTTGGTGGTTGAAGAATGGAGATAGCTTCTGTTACGGTTCTTTTATGCAGAGGGATGAGTGATTGACGATGAAGGTTTAATCGATGTCGATGGTGAAGATGCAGGGATGATGAAGATGAAGGATCAAGAAACGGTTATGGCCCTGATTTTCTGAGTTTTGGTTCCAGGTTTATTACTGATTCTCTTTCTTCTTCTCTTTCAGTTTTTTGTGTGAACTGTTTTCTGTTATGGTCATTTCTTGTGATGAAGATGGTTGAAGCTGAGAATTGGTATCGAGATGATGAGGATTGAAGAAAGTTTGTTAGAAATTTTGTTACGTTCTCTTTTTCTCGATTCTGAGTTTTCTCTCCCCCTTTCTGTTGTGAATTTTTGTTATGGCTTTTTGTTGAACCGGCCTTTCTGATATGCGGTGAACGAACCGGCTCCGTTTTATTATGTGATGCAGGATTGAAATTGCGCAGCAGCTCTTGTAGAATCGAATGGAAATTGTGTATGATGCAAGTCATAGCAGGCGTTTTAGACATTAGAACAATAGGCCCCCTTTTTATTGTAATTTCTTTGTAATTTGGCTTGACTCTTGTGATGAATGGATTTTTGGACTTTGGTATATTTTTGTAATGGATTGTATGAATTTTTGTAAGTTTGGTGAATGATCTTGAATGATGAACTTGAACATGTAGAAATCGGATGTTTGTATCTTTAAATGGACATAAAAGAACTTGAATTTGAATCTTGAATCTTGAGCCAAATAGTCTTAAACCTTGACTTTGAATGAATGGTATTTGAATCCCATCTTAATTCTCAAATGAACTTAAAATCAATTTCCAAACAATTCACCTTGTATTGCAATCAACAAACAATTGAGCAACATGATAATCCCTCGATCAAGAACAATCCACAACCTCATTTTTTTGCATCATGCATCTTAGCTTGAATTAAGTTCTTGATGAACAAAATGCCTTGAACGAGATTCGAATAATAGGACCAATTAGACCATCAAATCGAATTCACCCTCTAATCATTGGGACCCTAATTCAATCTTAATTCCTTAATTCAAACCAAACTTGTACGATAAGCCATCAATATATTGAAAGTATAGCGGCGCCTTCATAACCTCGTACAATGACTCAATACCTTGCAATTCATACCATAAGCTTCTTGACTTAATGATCTCGAAACAATGGAAACTCTTTAATTTTTCATGATTTTCGAATGACGAAATAAACGTCCTTCATAACTTATAGCACGGTGAAGAGGGCAAATTTTGGGGTGCAACAGCTGCCCCTATTCAAACTTCTTGAACCTGACGAGTGAGAAACGAAAGTTTCGAACCGTTGAGGTGGAAGGAGATTGAATACCAGAATGAACTCGAAAATTTGCACTCTTGATCAATAGAAGATTCCATCTTGCAATTAGAAGGAATGTACCACCCCGCAAGCAGGGAGAAAAAACTTCAATTGACCTGGATAATTAAATATGCTCCAACTTGCGATAAGAAGGAACGGGCACCCACAGGCAGGGGAAACACTTCAAATGATCTGGGCATCAAGAGAAGGAACATCTCGACTGATCTGAGTATCAGACGTAGCAGATGTCTCCGAACTTGCATCGGGATAGATGTCTTAGGTCGATCTGGGAATCGAGGGAGATACATCGGTTGAATCGGACATCAACGGGTAATAGGTATCTCTGATCTGGGAATCATGATCTGGGAATCTGGGCAGACATCTCTTCTGATGCAATTAAATCATCAGGCAGATATTCCTACTAATCTGGGAATTAGCGGCTAGCTCCTTCTTAAGACCACGGGGATCCGGAGGCGGTTCCTTCAACTGAACTAGAAATCAGGATAGGAACAATATCTCTTCCGAACTGTGTACGCCGGGGAAAGAATGCCTTTAAACTGATCTAGACATGATGCTAGAAAATAAGTAGGACAATCTTCATCTGAAAGACAAAGTCGATCAGGCAAACATCTCCATCTGATCTAATGATATCAGTGGCTTGCTCCTTCGTAAGATCTTGGGAGATCCGGAGGCGGTTCCTTCAACTAATCCGAATCTGAATATTAGGATAGGAACAAATGTTTCTTCCGAACTGTGTACGCCGGGTAAAGAAAACGTCCTCAACTGATGGTTAGGCATCAGGACTGGGCAAACGAATTTCTTCTTCTGAACGAACTAAATCGTCAGGGAGTAGATATTTCCAACTGATCTGATGTATCAGAGGGCTTGCTCCTTCGGAAGATCTTGGGAGATCCGGAGGCGGTTCCTTCAACTGAAAGTCTGATTTATCAGGAATAGGAACAAATATCTTCCACCGATCTGGGGGCATCGGGAATAGGAATGTCTTTGAACTGATCTGAGCTATGCCAGAAAATAAGTAGAACAATCCTCTTCTGATTCAAAACATCAGGATAAGCGCCTGTAATGACTAGGCGAATATTGCTCTTTGGGAGCATTTGTATCTTCATAACTTTCCTGCAGAAAGAAACAGATATGATATGATTTATGCATGATGCATGTATGAATGTTTGTGGAATAACGTTTCCGAGAAGGAAGACGCTATACGCTTTTGAGAATGTTATGCAAATGATGCATGATTCGGACGCTGCTTAGGAGAACAACGGAAGAGCACTGAATTGCTGAACTAGTCCTAGAGAGAGCATGGAACTCTGCGGGGAGGACAAGATGAGTGACCACAAGTCACAACTACGAGCTGACAAAGATGGATCAGTAATCTGCTGGAGATGATCAAATCTGAGCTTGAACTCTGTCTGAGGAATAAATCCTGCTTGGGGATATGAACATCCCAATTGACTGTTTGGGGAATACCCTGACAACTTCACTGGAGAAGCAAATTCTCGACACACTGGGGATGTAGAGATAAGAGCAAGTCATAAAGACAACTCTGATAGGGAGTGACCAACTTGCTTGTGTAGGACGCATTCCGTTGGGGAAATCCTTGAGGGACACAGATTTTGCTGAGGATGCATGTGAACCTCTGCTGAGGAAAGATTCAGTGGGGAAGATGAATACTTCTGTATAACGATCCATTGAGGAGATGAGAGATCCGCTGGGGATAAGGAACTTGACATAAGAATCTTTTATTAAGGCAACTCCACTGGGGAATAAGATGACTCTCTTGGGGAAAACAGGTCAATCTGTTGGAGAGATAAGCGCTCTACTGGGGAAAATGAGGCGTTTGGGCAATGGACCTCGTTAAGAGCTTGTTGGGGAATCAGATATCATTCAATCATGATTCAACTGGGGAGAAGGTATTCCACCGGGGAATAAGACTTCTGAAGCACGGAGATTGCATTGAGATGTGCTTTGCTGAGGAGATGAGAATATTGGAACAAAGAAAACCTCATCTAGATGCACTCAGCTGGGGAATGAGGATCTCGCTTGGCTAGATCCGCCACTACGCTGACATGGTGTACTCGAAAGGATGCACCTGTGAGATAAACAATGAAAATGCCCCAGGATATAGCATGACGTCTGCGGGGTTTCCTTACATGGCATAGGATAGTGATGCTCACCCACAATGGGCAAATGCAAAAGCAAACAGATTGTTAGACAACTGAGCTTTGAAATCTTCCAAACAAGCAACGGATTCATGAATTGACAAGCAAGCAGTGATTAGAACATCAAACAAGTATCGGCCAGAGTATCAAACGGGCATCGACTTTCCGAGAGAGTGCCACCAGGAAGTGGGCTTAAGAGGTCAAGCAAGTGCTGACTTCAAAGAGACCAAACAGGGATTGGCTTTCATAGTGTTCTGCGTACTTATATTGGTTGTAAGAATGCCAACAAGCATTGGACTTTCCGCTTCTAACTGCTGAGGATGACGCCCTGATGGTTCTCAAGTTCATAAGTTGTTTAACTCACACCTGAACTTTAAATTGAACGCCTCCTGATGAGGAAAAAAATGCCAATGCATAGTGCTTTGCCCCAGCTTGTAGGGACTTTAAAGAAATTCGTCTCGTAAGGACTTCTCGAGATTTGTGCTATCATAGCCAACTTGCCCCAGTATCATGAATTTTGGAACCGTGCCCTGATTGATCAGTGTTGGAAGTGGTTTCGACTGTACTTGGATGAATGCCCCTGATTGCTTAGCACTTTGAGAGATTCTTCGAATCTTGACTTGATTGCCCCAGATTGTCTGAAAACTTACTCAACTGAGTATTCAAACGCTTTTGTGCTCCTGAGGGTGATCAAACATGAGATATTGATGCCTCTGCTCAACGGAGTTCTGAAGACAATTTGTCCTTCGGGAAGAATAAACTTTTCATCTGAAGTTCATTGTGGAAACTTTCCTGATGTTAAGCACTTGTTCACATGCAAAGAATGTTTATTATGAGAAATATAATTCTAATGCAAAGTTCATGTTTGTCTTGAAGTTTAAAGAAACTTTTTGAAAAGATGTCGTAATATCGATTTTTGTAAAAGAAAGATGGTGTGATACCAACTCAAGCGCTTAGCGGATCTCCTAGGAGTCAGCTTACCGTATTCTCGTGTATATTCTGCTTTCGAATCAACCATGCTTCAATTAGGACTTTTTAGGGTTGTATCGTGGCCAGGTTCACGGTTTTTAAAAAAAGATTTTTAGGCTCAAAATTATTTAGTGCCCACCCCCTTCGTGATGTTCTCCAGTCCTAAGTTCAGTTAACTTGACATGAGCATTCGTCTTTCAAGAGGAATTTGAGATGATTGAGGAATCAATGAGGTATTTAGACACGACAATCACTTTACCTTTTGTTTTTGGTGTCTGATCACACGACTTTGCTTTTTTTGATGAGGATTCTTATTTTGTAATCCCCCTTTTTTTTCTTTTGCTTTTGCTTTGTTTTTCTTTTTTTGTTTCCCTAACTTTTGCCTGGACAAATTCTTTTGAATTTCGAGTTGGATGTCCAGCGGGATGCCCTAATTTTTGCCTAAGTCACATGCTTTCAACTTGTTGACTTAGCGGGCTTTTTATTTTTTTTCTTCATTCTTCTTTTTTCTTTTTTTTTGAACAAGTCGTGTGATCCTGAATCTCTGATTTGTTAGAAGTGATTGTGACTGCCTGAGTCTTTGATTGATGAAGAATTACCATTGTGGTATCATCATATTTTGACCTCTTGATGTGAGGGATAAACCACAGCGGTTTGGATGTTGGTCTTGACCTCATGATGTGAGGGATAATTATGATGTCTCAACCTCCTGAGGTGAGGAATAACCGTTGTGGATTTGACTTTCCTCAATCTTTTGAAAGATAGCCATTATTGTATCCTTAGATGTATGATCCTGATGAATTTTGAATGCTCGATCAGGTTAACTGAATACTACCCTGCCCCGGGGTTAAAATAAGGGTTTTTTCTGCAAAGAAAAGAAACTCCTACTTCGAAGGCTCAAAGGGGTTAACGAAGGTTTCACTCCCTTATATCTCCAGTGTTTGGGAATTTGAAACAATGCATGTACATCATCAACAGGGTTCTACTCAAAAGCATACCATTTGAGGTTATTGGTATTATGTTCATCATCCTCCCTACGGAGTTATCATGCTTTAATACAAGAGTTTAGTATCACAAAAAGCATATAAAAACATATAAGAGCAAAAGCGAATGGATTTTTTTTAAGACAAACATATTCAATGCATTATGATTATAGTTCAAAAACAAACAAGTTTTGCATGCAACAGTATTGAACAAAGCAAGAAAGCTTAAACATGAACATGCATGATGATTTAAGAACCGCCAACATTGAGGAGATCCTCTCCGTATGGACTTATTGCTTCAAAAGATCCAGTGAGATAGAGGAGAATTTCAATTCTGGCCTTCAGGTGCGAATGTGATAATCTCAGTGTCAATCAGGTCTTGAACCTTTTCTCTGAATGACTGTCAACCTTCAATAAGATAACCAGGTGCCCCAGAGTGGAAAACACACCAAGCACTAGCATATGTTCCTGTTGAACACTTCAGATTACTTCCTGGAAGAAGATTTCGGCAAAGTCATACAGAAGTTGCAAGTGCTCAGCTTTTAGGGATTTGAGCTGTGCCAGTGGTGCACAAACTCAAGATACAAGGTGTCTTGCTTATCCCTCGGTCGGGAGCCCCAAAAAAAACAGCGATTGGAGTTTGTGAATGCTTTAGGGATTTGAGCTGCCATCGATGCAAACTCAAGAACACGGAGTCTTGCTTATCCCTCGGTCGGGAGCCCTAAATATAGTTGCTGAAACAGAAAACACCATCATGAATGGATGAAACTTGCATTACTATCGGCGAACAACATTAACCTCTGACGCTTGGCTATCAAAGTCATTACTCGGAACACACAATAGTTGTGGAGAAAGAAGCCTCTGAAAGTACAAATTGCAAGTGATTTTCATTAGTTACTCCTCGGGTAAGAACCAACATTCTACTTGCAGCAGATGAAATGGGATTGACCGATGGAAACCATTATGAATAAACTCAAACATCTCTGCATCGAGCAAGTTCTGGACTTTTTGTACTTCAACACCTTGTAAAGCTTGACATTATGATCAGGGTTCCCCCAGCATGCAAAACACCGAGTATTGTCATTGAAACCAGGAGAGCTATCTGTGGTGAGAAACACCCAAAGCACGAATCTTAACCAACTGAAATTCCCACAAGCAAGGACCTAACTCAGATACAAGGCATTACGATTCTCATCAGCTTGTTTCTCTTACTCTTTCCGTCTCGGTTAACAAGCGAAGGCTACAGACAAGGAAACTCCAGGGAGAGGAGGTGACTCAGGATGTGAAGCAGATCCTTGAGAATGAGAGGCGTCTCGGTAGAACACTCTTGATTACTATCTAGCAGAAGATTCTGGCGAAGTCACGCGAAATTTGTAAGTGCTTTAGGGATTCGAGCAATGCAAATGGTGCAATGCTCAAGATAGACAATGTCTTGCTTATCCCTCGTGCGGGAGCCCCAAGCAACTTCAAAGACTTGTAGATACTAACATCACGACCATGTGCCCCAAAATAGAACTCACACCTAGTGTCATCGTCATCAAGGAGAGAACCTATAAACATCCACACAATACGGAGCTTAACCAGTTGCAAATAAAGCAAACATGGAAGCACATGAGCATAAGACATGAGAATCAGATAGAATTGTCTTTCAAGCCTCTTTTGTCTTTGCTAAGAACATACCCTTTGAATTCAATCGAGAAAGGATATTAGCCACTAACGAGGAGCTTCTGAAACCGCGAGGTTGTGGAAGAGATCCACGAAGTGCTCCCTGAGTTTTTCTTAATAAGAATCCTTAAGCACGAGTCATAACTTGCATGTCTTCATAAACAACCCCAACTGAGCTTTCATCTTGGTGACCTCACAAAGTTGTTTCATGACTGATCTTTGAGCACACAATAGGAACAAGTCAAGTCTCTGAGTCTGGTGATAGTACAAAGTCTGAATAAGAGATCCTCGATCCTGAACACCTGTTATGCATGGAATGTATGAGATGCATGATATGAATGCAATACCATGTTCATTCAATTTCCAAGGAATCCTCGTGTTTTTATCTTTTTTGGAAAGCAAGAGATGGAAAAGCTCGACACGAGACTTAAAGATATGATTCCTTAGAAATGGAAGGAACACGTATGCCAGTATGCTAGTTATTTTTTTGTACATCATTTTTTGGAAAGTAAACATGCAATGATGCAAAATGATGGGAACCAATGTCTCCACAATACTGAATATAGTTGCACAGGTTCGAAGGTGCGGCGTAGCTTCAGGATACCAAGAACCAATTAACCGCCGATAGTAGCATTTCCATTGTACCACTTCTGAATAGAACCAAAAGTAACAGGATCAAAGCTCCGCCGTCATTTCAGAATACCAAAATATCGGGTACAATGAGAACAGACCAAATAAAGGTCCGACCTCAACTCTGAAGAAGCAAATGGTATGTAGGAGCCAAAGTTTCCTGTCCCATCCCAAATCTCACAAGTAGGAATCCTAAACACACACAGGATGTCCCTAATGGTCGCCAGGAATTTCGAACAAACAATGAGAGCGCCTGCCTACGGCAATAAGCATGCCGGACAGAGATCGCCTCACCGAGTTCTCTCCTGGTTGTGGTATGCTATGCTAACTCTACGTGCCAAGCGCCACGAGAGCCAACATAACTATCCACGCTAATCTAAGTGTATACTTGGTCTGGGTAATGGACCTTTTACCTCACAGTAACATCCCGCCCGCCAAGGAAAACAACCAGCCAGCACAACAGTATATCCAGAATATGGAAAGCGGTAAACACATAGATGCAAATGCATGCAAGCAGTATATACAAATGATGCGAGTAATAAACACACAAACAACCACAGAAGAGAAAGCGGTAAACACATAAATGCAAATGCATGCAAGCAATATATACAATGATGCTAGCAGTAAACACACAAACAACCACAGAAAGGAAATCAAGCAAGAACTAGGAACGACACTCGGATAGTCCCCAGTGAAGTCGCCAGCTGAAGCAACTGGAAAACTCATCGAAACAAATACAATGAAGTCGCCATCGAACATCTATTTATCCTACAATAAGGAATGGAAAATATCGAAGAAAACCAAATAAACAAGCAATGGTCTCAGAGAAAGGGTAAGGGTGTCTGTTACGTGAGGGGAAGGTATTAGCACCCCTCACGTCTGTGGTACTCCACAGGATCCATTCTTGCTAATTTTCTAATCTAAGGGTGTGTGTGTGTGTATCATGCTATGTGCTAAGGGAAACATGCAATGGAAGATATACAAGATAGCGGGAAATATACAAATAAGAGGGAAACAAGATAAGAAGAAAAGGCCGAACAAAATAAAGGAAAAGAGAAAAGATCGCTCGCTAGGGTGTTCGTACCCTGTGCCTACGTACCTCCAATGTGCAATGGAGAAATCAGAGCGCCGTAGTTCGGCCCAAAAGTTCTGTTTCTATCTCGATTCGCGTCTCCTAGAGAAACGGAACCGAGCACCCTAAGGGAGCATGCAAACAAGGAGCGTCACAAAGATCCTAGCAAACATGGCGTGTGAACAGGCATCATAGATAATAACAGGCGAACAGGCATCGCAAAGATATCATACGAACAGGCATCGCAGATAGAAAGACAATCATGTAACAGGCATACACGAATGTGAGTGTGTGAACAAGCATCACAAAGATAATGCGAACAGGCATCGCAAATAACATGTAACAGGCATACATGTGCAAGTGTGTGAACAAGCATCACAAGGATATCATACTAACAGGCATAGCAGATAAGGAGATAGTGAACAAGCATCACAAAGATATGGCATACAATCGAGCTCCGCTCGAGAAACAAACAAACTACCAAAGTAGTAAACAATGCAAATGCAACACACAAACGAGCTTAGCTCGTAAAGCAAGCAAACTACCGAAGTAGTGACCTGGGAACCGGGGAGATGTTCTAGCTAACGGGGAAAGTCCTCCGAAGCCACCGTCCACGGGGAAAGTCCTCCGAGACGGTTGAACAAGACAAACAATAAACGTTCTAGCTAACGGGGAAAGTCCTCCGAAGCCACCGTCCACGGGGAAAGTCCTCCGAGACGGATGAACAAGCAAATAACTGGAAATAAACGCTCTAGCTAACGGGGAAAGTCCTCCGAAGCTACCATCCACGGGGAAAGTCCTCCGAGACGGTTTAATAAGCAAATACCTAGAAACAAATGTTCTAGCTAACGGGGAAAGTCCTCCGAAGCTACCATCCACGGGGAAAGTCCTCCGAGATGGTTGAACAAGCAAATAACTGGAAATAAACTGAAAACAGTAAACAAACAAAAACAGAGCCTCTTTTGAGGGCTTGGCCAGATGAATGTCTACCCTACTTCTCATGTTATGAATGATGCTGCATGCCTACCCTACTTCTCATGGCATCGTATGGTGCGTGAAAGAGTAAAAGGGACGGAGGAGATACCGAGCGGATAGCAAATCCGCAGTGAGCTAGCAACGCAAGCAGAACTAAGAAACTTCACGTAATCTAACATCCAGCAAAGCCAGGAGTCCAGCATAAGCGTCAAAGCGATGCAGCGCGAAAATAAATCACAACCGCTATGTGGTGCGTATCAAACACAACCACACAAGCAACCTGCAAGAGATACCATCCAGACAATACAGGAATACATCTCATGGATGAGAGATCAAGAATAAGTTTGTGTCCCACAAATAAAGTGGAGCACAACGCAATTGAACCCCAATCGAACTCTCTCAAAGTACCTCGCACAAGCTAGCACACTTATTAAAAATAACAAGAAAATGCGAACAAAGTCGCTTAGTCGGATTATGAAACAAAATAGAGGTAAAATTCTAATTAAATTCTAAGAACAAAATCTAACAAGAATATTATTTTTCATGGCATTTTTATCTAAAACAATAGAACAAAACTATGTAACAAAACAATTAAATTCTAACAAGAAAAATACATGTTTTTGAATATCTTTTTATTATCTAGAAACATGGAATTAAATTCTAATTCTAAACAAAAATTAACACATGATTTTCTTTGTTTTTATTATGCTTAAAAGTGCTTAAAAAACAAACTAACTAAAAAAGGTTAAATGATATAGAAACAAAATGTATACAGGGGTTTTAAGCTGAAAAAAAGGTGTGCAATCAGCAAAGAGGGCGCAGGGCCCAAAGGCTTTTGGCCCACAGCTATTTTTGTTCATATTTTTGAAACTATGAGAGGCGTATGGGCCTCTCTGGGGTATACGGACAGCAATTCAGTGATAAGGCCCAAGGGAGTTTTTATTATTATTGAGTTCAGCACAAAAACGGTGTGATTGGGCGGGAAGTGAGCATTTCAATTTTCGTGTATGGCCCAGGGGTATGAATTGATCCACCATGATTTTTGATTCAAGCCACATAGAATTCTATTAATCAGACTTTAATACAAATTAAACTCGATTAAACCATGTTTATTCAGTTTTTAACATCAAATTAATTAGCAAAACAAAATGCACAATTAAAAGAGGATTAGGTTTTACGTGAACTGGAACTCAGTTTGGTCTTCTTCTTCATCACGAACGGTGCGGCGGAACTTCTTCATCTCCGTTCAGACTCGCGGCGCCGACCGGCCACTCGCCTCCGCTCTCTCGCCCTCGCTTCTCTCTGATCTCAGAACATCTTCGTTCAGATTCTCTCGCTCCTCTCTGATCTCGTATTACCACAGAAAAATCTGATGCTCCTTCGAAGTCGATGAGGACGATGATAAATCCGGTTGAATCTTCAAGAATTAGTAGGCTTCTTCTTCTTCTTCCACTTTTGCATTTTTGAATCATCTGAGTTTCCGTTTGTATGCATCGTAGGTGATGCGCGTGATGTCGACGCGCTGTTGAAAACGACGAAGATGATGAAGAAAGTTATTGTTATGGCTCTGAGGAAGGTGATTGCGCTGAAGCCATGGAGATTGTGAAGCGATGATGCAAATTGAGAAGAGGTGGAAGATGTTGAAGGTTGGAGATTTGTTCAGAGGTGAAGATGATTGATGAACGAAGTTGTTGGAGCCTATGAAGATGAAAGAGATGATTGAATCGATGAAGGTTGCGGTTGAAGAGAGATCGATGGAGGAGAGATTGAAGATGAAACTTCTGAGTTTTTTTCGGTTGAAGATTGAAAGTGTAGAGGTAAGTTTTGTTCAGAGAATTTGGTGGTTGAAGAATGGAGATAGCTTCTGTTACGGTTCTTTTATGCAGAGGGATGAGTGATTGACGATGAAAGTTTAATCGATGTCGATGGTGAAGATGCAGGGATGATGAAGATGAAGGATCAAGAAACGGTTATGGCCCTGATTTTCTGAGTTTTGGTTCCAGGTTTATTACTGATTCTCTTTCTTCTTCTCTTTCAGTTTTTTGTGTGAACTGTTTTCTGTTATGGTCATTTCTTGTGATGAAGATGGTTGAAGCTGAGAATTGGTATCGAGATGATGAGGATTGAAGAAAGTTTGTTAGAAATTTTGTTACGTTCTCTTTTTCTCGATTCTGAGTTTTCTCTCCCCCTTTCTGTTGTGAATTTTTGTTATGGCTTTTTGTTGAACCGGCCTTTCTGATATGCGGTGAACGAACCGGCTCCGTTTTATTATGTGATGCAGGATTGAAATTGCGCAGCAGCTCTTGTAGAATCGAATGGAAATTGTGTATGATGCAAGTCATAGCAGGCGTTTTAGACATTAGAACAATAGGCCCCCTTTTTATTGTAATTTCTTTGTAATTTGGCTTGACTCTTGTGATGAATGGATTTTTGGACTTTGGTATATTTTTGTAATGGATTGTATGAATTTTTGTAAGTTTGGTGAATGATCTTGAATGATGAACTTGAACATGTAGAAATCGGATGTTTGTATCTTTAAATGGACATAAAAGAACTTGAATTTGAATCTTGAATCTTGAGCCAAATAGTCTTAAACCTTGACTTTGAATGAATGGTATTTGAATCCCATCTTAATTCTCAAATGAACTTAAAATCAATTTCCAAACAATTCACCTTGTATTGCAATCAACAAACAATTGAGCAACATGATAATCCCTCGATCAAGAACAATCCACAACCTCATTTTTTTGCATCATGCATCTTAGCTTGAATTAAGTTCTTGATGAACAAAATGCCTTGAACGAGATTCGAATAATAGGACCAATTAGACCATCAAATCGAATTCACCCTCTAATCATTGGGACCCTAATTCAATCTTAATTCCTTAATTCAAACCAAACTTGTACGATAAGCCATCAATATATTGAAAGTATAGCGGCGCCTTCATAACCTCGTACAATGACTCAATACCTTGCAATTCATACCATAAGCTTCTTGACTTAATGATCTCGAAACAATGGAAACTCTTTAATTTTTCATGATTTTCGAATGACGAAATAAACGTCCTTCATAACTTATAGCACGGTGAAGAGGGCAAATTTTGGGGTGCAACAGCGGGCCATCGAAATAAATGTCGATTCCACGGAGGTTGTTAGGAGTGTAGAGAATACCACTACGGGGAATCATAAGATTAAATCCCTGATAGAGATGAAATGGGATGTGGAGTTGAGTCATATCTATAGAGAAGAGAATCGTTGTGCATATATGATTGCAAAGAGTGGTATTTACATGAATGAGAGACACATTTCTTTTGAAGAGTGTCCTCCTCATTGGAAGCAGTAATTGGAATATGATCGTAGTGGTTTGAGTTTTCCTCGTCTAGTTGCGCTTTAGTTTTTTCCTCCTTTTTTGGTTGATATATATATATATATATATATATATATATATATATATATATATATATATATATGTATATATGTATATATATATATATATATATATATATATATATATGTCTTTTTTATATGAGAATGTGAGAATAAATCTGAACCATTACATTTTAAAATAAATTGTGGAGATTATGTGGAAATCTTTTTTTCTCTCTCCTACATCATTTATTTTAAGGGATAATACCTATTTTGCCCCCTGCCATATAGGGCGCATTTGAAAAATCCCCCTGCAAAAAAAAAAAAGTTGCAGGAATTCCCTCAACATTTTAAAATAATTCTTTTTAAAACCTTTTCCATGCCACATCACAAAAAATGTTGATCTGTCACGTTTTTTTAATTTTTTTTCAGAACTTAAATGCCACATGTGTATTGGATAGGGTAGAAAGACAAAAATGCCCTTCAGTGTTAACACATAAATGTCTTCTTCTTCCTTGGAAACCCTAAATCTATGTTACATTCACCTTCTTCTCCATCGTTCTTTTTCTTCCATTAGTTCTAGTCCTGTTTTTTTAATTCATCTTCATCCGCGCGGTTTGTTCTTGTAATACTTCTTCTTCATCTAATTCTTCATCCAATCCGCAAGAATGAGTTACCCAGTTTGTTCTTATTCGTGCAATTCTTCAAACAACAAGGTTACTCCTAAATGCGACCATAACATGTCCATGAAGATGTTTGTCACAAATTCTGCTGCAAATCCTGGAAGAAAGTATTGGAAGTGTAAGTTTTGGGGGAGGGAAGATGATTGTAACCTGTTTCATTGGGATGATGAGCTTTGTGGCGAAAGAGAAGCAAATGTCATGGACAGGGAAGTTGTTTATGTGATGAGGAAAATGGAGAAAGATTTAACAAAGAAGATGGAAGATTTGAAGAAACAGCTTGATGATTTAAGGAAGAAACTGAAGTTTCTTATTGATGTACTTGTTGCTATGTATTTTTTCTTCATGATTCATGTAACACACATGGTGCAAAGTTAAATGTATTTATAGTCCAATTGTAATGTAGTATGTTGAAGTAATGAAGTTCTTGTTCTTGTTTGAAAGCAAACAGAGTGTCCAAACAAAGTGTCCTATTGTAATGTATCATGTTGAATTAATGAAGTTCTTGTTTGAAAGCAAACACAGTGTTGATAATTTGTTGAATAAAATTGTTTGTAAAACATTACTTAAATGTTGAATTAATGAAGTTCTTGTTCGAAAGCAAACACATTGTACTTAAAACTCCCATCAAACGTTATACTTAAAACTTGCTTTGGAATCACATTACAAATAAAGTTACAAAAAGGCACATTATGTGCTTACAAAATGCTAGATAAAGTTGCATAATCAGAGGTCCTTAAAGTTACAAAATAGGAGACAAATAAACTACTGAGTCAATCTTCTTGCAATGTCCTTCCATTTTTCTGAAGAATCATCAATCACCAATGGTGCATCTGAAGTTGAGCCAGGCCCACTAATTTTCCTTGAATTTGCCAAAATCTTAATCCTTTCACTAACCCTCTTCCTCTTAGGCTTGCCAACGGGTCCCTTTTTTTTAGTTTTTTTGCAACAGATGCATTAGACTCAGGCTGATCAGCTGCTATGGTTGTTGTTTCAGTTTGAGCGTGTGATGCATGGACTGGATTAACTGCTGCAGTTTGAACAGGTGATGCAGGGGTTGGATTCACTGCTGCAGCTTGAACAGGTGATGCAGGGGTTGGATTCACTGCTGCAGCTTGAACAGGTGATGCAGGGGTTGGATTCACAACCCGTGATTGTTGTTCTTCAAAAGCCTGCATCATGTCATCAAGCATTGTCTCTAATTCAGGTTCTAATTCAGGGTCACATTCAGGTTCAACTCCAGCTTGTGCAGCAGATGTAGAAGCTTTGCTCCTTGGTGTCTTTCTCTGCATAAGTCACAAACATACATAACAATAAAGGCATGAAATACAAGCCATAAACATATATAAGATCAACAATTATTGTTCAGTGTTGTTACCTTTCTCTTCAAGGCATTGAGATCTTGTTCAGTGCTCTTACACTTCCTTGAGTTATGTCCAAATTTGTCACACTTGGTGTATCTATAACTCACACCAATTCTCATCATCCTTGATCCATTTTCATCTTGCTCTCTAATCCTTAACTTCTTAGGTCTGCCAGGACCCTTCTTATACTGAGGTGGTTCCATGTTCTCAACATCCACATCCGACCACATGTCCATACCATTAATTGGACTGACATTGTTTTCATAGCAACATTTGTAAGCCTCTCTCATGTAACAAGGATCAACGTATGTTTCAGGATTCAAATTCTGATATTGAATTGCAGACACTGCATGTCTGCAAGGGATGCCCACAAGGTCCCAAAATCCACATGTACAACTTTTTTCCCCAAGATTAACAACAAATTGTAGCCCATTATATGGATGATGCACCTGCCATAAATCACCCATGCTCCATGTTGGCAGCCATTCTTCACTCATCAAAGTTTCCTTATCTAATCTTTTCCTAGGATTAGGCATAACATTATGTTTCCACTTGTCAAGCTTAACTAGGCTATTGGCAATCCTACCCATTAAATAGTTCCTAATCCATTCTACCATTGTAAGAATTGGTTTATCCCTAGCTTGTAAAATTGTACTATTAAATGATTCACTTAAGTTATTCATCAGCACATCACACTTAGGGTAAAAGCTAAAGGAATGCTTACACCATAACTTTGTAGACTCCCATCAACCACTCCCATGCCTTCTTATCCAATGCCTTGAGCTCATTCATCTTTTTCTCCCATGCCTGGATGTATGTAGCTTTGGCAGCTCCCATGAGTAGGTCCCTGATAGCAGCTCCACCACCAAACTTCTTCTTGAAATTTGCATATAAATTCCTTAGACAAATTCTATGTTCAATTTGCTCAAACATCTCTAAGCTCTGTCATAATTTCTGAAACTTTAACTTTACCTTGTGACTTTCTTTTCTCAACAACTAGCTTAGAGACCCACTTGGAATTGGCAGTTTTGTTATTTAATACCCTAGCACATGTGTGTGTCCCCACCCAAGTTTTTATTTGGTAAGTGTGTCTGTCCCCCACTTTGCTACATAATGCTAAAAACCCACATTTACCCTTGCACTCCACCCTAACCCTATAGCTCTCATTTTTTACAAAAGTTATCTCTCTCCCATTTAAAATTGACCAGTCTCTAATTGCATCTTTAAATTCAGAAAGAGATTTGAATTCCATACCTAATTTGAATTGAAAGTCCTTGTTGACCAACTCACTTCTGAACTTCTCATACTTTGGCTTTGGTTGTTTGTCATCCTTGTCACTATCATCGAGATCAGAGCTATCCAGCTCTTCACTATCATATACCATCTCTCTACTTTTAAAATTGGTAGCATTCCTCTTAGAACTAGAACCCAAAACACTTTTAGGAACAAGAAGATTCACTTTGGTCCCCTTCACAGATTTCATCTTCTTGGTGTCCTTCGATGCCATAATCTTATATCTCATAGACTTTCCATTTACCTCAACCTTGTTACCACTCTCTGGTATTTCTACTTCCACTTCTTCAAAGTCTTCCTCTTCTCCTTCACATACCCTTTCTTCTTCACTGTCATCAAATGATGTCCCTCCTTCATAATCTTCATCTGCACTATCATCATCATTAGAGTCACTAAAACTCTCAAAATCCGGAGTCAACACTTTGGTCATCATGTCTTCAACCCCATGTTCTACCCATATGTGTCCATCAACATTAAAGGACAAACTGTGATTAGCAATTTCTCCAGCTTGAGCGTCATCAATCAAGTGGGTAAAACTTTCGTCCACGGTTGAAATCTTCCTCCATAGCCTGAAAGAATCGTAACCCCAGTCTTTCACCAAGCTAACAGCTTCAAAAAAACTCCACTTGTCAGAGTCTTGCCCTTCTACAATGGTTTAGCTCCCTCCCCTGTAAAACGTGTGATTGTCTTGCACGAAGTTTCCTCCATGGTGAAAGATAACTGAAAAAAACCCCATTTCTGCAAACACCCAAGTACCTAAACATTACTATTCGTGACCAGTCATTAAAATAAGTTCAATGGAGAAGAAGATTTAACTTACCTTTTGACAATGTGGATGAATGCAACCCTAGCAGCAACTTCCCAAGATGATGAACGAAAAAGCATAGACTGTGAAGATGAAGAATCAATTTTAGTTAGGGTTTAAAATGGGAAAAATTATGTGTTAACACTGAAGGTCATTTTTGTCTTTCTACCCTATCCAATACACATGTGGCATTTAAGTTTTGAAAAAAAATATTAAAAAAACGTGACAGATCAGCATTTTTTGTGATGTGGCATGGAAAAGGTTTTAAGAAGAATTATTTTAAAATGTTGAGGGAATTCCTGCAACTTTTTTTTTTGCAGGGGGGTTTTTCAAATGCGCCCTATATGGCAGGGGGCAAAATAGGTATTAACCCTTATTTTAATAATCGAGGAGAGAGAAAAACAGATTCCCACATAATCTTCACCCTTATTTTAAAATCTAATGGTTCAGATTCATTCTCACATTTTCATATAAAAAAACATTCTCATATGATATGCCATATATATGTGTGTGTGTGGGTGTGTGTGTGTGTGTGTGTGTGTGTGTGTGTGTGTGTGTGTGTGTGTGTGTGTGTGTGTTTGTGTTTTTTTAAATCGATAAAGTAGTGTAAAATGATTCAATAGATAAAGGAAAAAAAAACATTTCATATATGAATAAATTTTTAAGCGTTAAATAAGTTTTTGGTCCCTATAAATATTTCAGTTTCATTTTTAGTCCCTCCTGAATTTTGGCAACGGTTTTAGCTGGTTTTGACAAAGTTTTATTTTTGTAAAAATTGTTACCCTTAGGTTAAGATGTGTTAACTTCATATTAGGTTGCTATCATTTTCGAAACCCTCATTCAAGGAGTTTTAATCTCATACCTTTCGAGGTAGTCTTTACTAAATCTCTGACCAGTGTGGCTTAGTAAATGGATCAGCTAAATTATAGCTTGTTTGTGTATATGTCAGTGAAATAGTCCCATCCTTGGTCATTTTTCTCACGAGAGAGTGTCTAAGACCTATGTGTCTAGACTTTCCATTGTATGCTTCACTGAATGCTCTAGCTAGGGTGGCTTGACTATCACAATGTATCAACACTTTTGAAACATTGTCTTTAGCTAACAGAACCTCCAATAGAAGGTCCCTCAACCATTATGCTTCTTGTCCTGCGGATGCAAGAGCCACAAACTTTGATTCCATGGTTGAGAGAGTAATTCATGTTTGTTTGTTGCTCTTCCAAGAAATCGCACCTCCAACTAATGTGAATATCCACCCAGTTGTAGATTTATAATCTCCAACACTTGATATCCAACTTGCATCGGTATATCCTTCTAGTATGGCAGGAAAACTACCATAATGAAGGCCAAGATTTTTGGTCTTTAACAAATAACCGAAAATGCTAGTAAATATATTCATCTTACTAACTGCAAATGCTATGTCTAGTGCATTGCATTAAGTAAATTTAACATCCAATTGCACTTGCATATTCCAATTGTGCCAGAGTTCTCCCATTGTTCTTTTGAAGTTTGACACTAGGATCGAATGGAATGTTTACTTCCTTAAAGTTTAGGTGTTTAAACTTTTCCATCATTTTCTCAATATAACGTATTTAATTAAGTTCATAACCCCCACTATTTTGTTTTACTTTGATCTCTAGTATATTGTCAACTAGTCCAAGATCTTTCGTCTTGAATGTGGAAGTTAGAAATCTCTTTGTTTCTAAGATTCCATTCATTTCATTGCTAATAATCAACATGTCATAAACATATAGACATAGAAATATTACAATGTTTCCATGCACCTTTATGTATAAGCATTTGTCACAAGAGTTTGAAATAAACTCATTTGAAAGTATCGCAGTGTCAAATTTTTGATGCCATTTTTTTGGTGCCTGATTTAAACCGTATAAATATTTAACAAGTTTACATACCTTTTGTTCATTTCCAAGAATCATGTAGCCTTCTTCTTGCTCCATGTAGATTTCCTCATCGAGATCTCCATTTAGGAATGTTGTTTTAACATCCATTTGATGAACAATAAGGTTATTCAAGGAAGCTAGTGAAACCAATATTCTAATCATCGTAGTTTTTGCTACTAGAGCATATGTGTCAATATAATCGACACCTTCTTTTTGTCTAAATCCTTTTGTTACTAGTCTGGCCTTGTAGGTGTTTAATGTACCGGTATTGTGATACTTTTTTCTAAACACCCATTTGCATCCAATAATCCCTTCGGAAGATCAACTAGTTCCCACGTGTGGTTTGACATAGTTGAGTCCATTTCATCTTGGATAGCATCCTTCCAAAAAGAAGTGTCCCTAGAAGCCACTGCTTCTTTATATGTTTTAGGATAATCTTCAACTTGAAGAATAATATGAATTTTATGAACATCATTCTTGCTATTTCCTTCAACTAGATAAACGGAAATAAGTTGAGAATTGATTTTCTCTGGTCCTAGATTCTTAGTTTTCCGTGCCCTTTTGCTTCTCCTTGGTTCGGGTTGTGTTTCAACAATCTGTGTCGAATATTTGTCACAAGATTCTTCAATTGTGGGATTCTAAGGTTTCTTATCCTTTGTGATGAGATTTTCGAAGAATTCTACATATCGGGATTCAACAATTACATTAGACTCTAGATTTAAAAGTCTATATACTTTGCTATTGGCTGCATATCCTATGAAGGCGCATCTGATCCCTCGAGGACCTAATTTTATTCTTTTAGGATCCATTCTTGTAATATGCTACACACCCCCACACTCTAAAATAACCAATATTTGGTGATCTTCCTTTCCATTTCTCATTTGGAGAAATACCAATTGTTTTTAAAGGAATCTTGTTCATTATGTGACATGCGGATAATAATGCTTCACCCCAAAAATTAAATGGCAATTATGAATGAATTAACATAGCATTTATAATCTCTTGATATGTTCTATTTTTTATTTTGGCCATGCCATTTTATTGTGGTGTGCGACGCACAGAACACTCGTGTATGATGTCATATTCTTCACAATATGCATCAAATTTTGCTGAAAAGTACCCACTGCCTCTATCTCTTCTAATTACTTTTATAGTTGTACTTAATTGATTTTCTACTTCCGCTTTATATGTCTTAAAGGCATTAAAAGCATCATATTTATGCTTTAAAAGGTATACATGTGTGAACCTAGAGCAATCATGGATAAACGTTATGAAATAACGGTTTCCCCCACGGGTCAACATACCATTAAATTCACACAGATCATAGTGCACAAGATCAAGTACATTTGTTTTTCTTTCAACACTTTTGAAAGGTTTCTTTATCATTTTTTATTTAACAAATATTTCGTATTTTTCAAAATCATGAATGTTGCATGATATCAATCCAGAGTTCCATAAGAAAATAGATTCAAGCATATAAGTAGAATTGGAAATTTCATTAATAATATTGTCGGTAGTATAAAGTTTTATCGTTCCTTCAATGGAATATCATTTTCCTACAAATATACCATTACAGGTCAATATTAATTTTCCTGATTCATATACAGATTTAATACCCGGTTTTACCAACAAGTCCCCACTAACAAGGTTTCTATTCTTGTCGAGTACATGAAGCACATTAACAAGAGTGACTTTCTTTCCGGAAGTGAAGTTGAGGTCGACGGATCCTGTTCCAACAACTCTAGATCGTGCTTCATTTCCCATTTGCACTTCTTGTCCATCATTGACTTCGGTATAGGGTTTGAATGCCGCTTTATCATAATATGCATGCACGGTTGCACATGTGTCATACCACCATCCTTACACTTTGCCTTTGATGGCCATAATTTCGCTTATAGTAGAGATAATGTCGTCATTAACATGAACAACATTAACCTCATTTTTCGGGCTTATTGTGCCTGCAATCTCGAGCATAATGTTTGGGTTTGCCACATACATAACATCAGAGTTTTTGAACTTGTTATGTTCTTTCTTTGGGCCGAGATGGTTCTTCATGCCATCATATTTTTTCTTTCCTTTTGCAGAAACAACATTTGCCTTAGCAAATCCACTGGACTCAATTTTTTCTCGATCCTTCGTTTCCTCCTCGATTCGAAGGTGCTTCTGAAGTTTCTCCAATGAGAAATCCTCAAAACTATGCAGCAATTTCTTTCTGTATTCTTTCCACGAAGGTGGAAATTTTGCTATGATTGCGCCGAGTTGGAAAGATTCATGAATGTCAATTTTCACGACTTTTATTTTATTCACGAGAACCTGTAACTCGTGTTCTTGTTCAAGAATCGGCTTGGAATCCAACATTTAAAATCAAAGTATTTAGATATTAAGAACTTTTTCGTACATTCGTCTTCGGCCTTGAATTTAAATTCAAGTGCTTTCCAGATTTCCTTTGCAAATGCAGTATTGGTGTAGATATCATAGAGACGATCAGATAATGTGTTTAGAATATGTCCACGGCAGAACAATTCATCTTCCTTTCGTTTCTTCCTCTCCTTTTTTTAATTCATCAATGTCATTCTCAATTGGTTCTGGAATTACCTCCAAATCAGGATCCGAGACATATTGAATTTTCAGGGCAGTCAGGAGAAATGTCATTTTTGTCTTGCCAGCGGGTATAGTTTGTTCCATCAAAACGATCTAACTTAACAAAGTCCTGGTTCATCAGTTTGATGCTTGAAACAGAAGCGTCGGTGGCCATAATTTGAGATACTATAATACTATTATTTAACGCTTCAAAATTAAACGGATCCAGGCTTGAATCATGAATGAAACACTTTCCTTATAGTATTTCAAGCACTCTCAATTGTCTTAGAGTTTTGATGCAGGAATACCAAGGATAATTCAGCCTTATTGAGTTTGCACAAGACGGATGAAAACTCGAATGCAGCGAAGAGTGTCTGAAATTTGATAGGCCATGTTGATATTGTTTCACAAGGTAGCGATCGTTGGCGAAACAATTCCTTTTACCAAGAGTTATGATGTTTGACCTACAACATGTTATACCAACAATTGCATGGTTTTATTCTGTAGTGTCTCATGAAGAGTTTCCATTCTCCGAATTTAAAATTCAAATCACAAGCACTGACCATAAATAGGAACAACGGTAATAGGCCAGCCGAGTGCTCAATTGTCGTCTATAAGCCGTCACAAGCCCCTCTACGCCCCCTCAGACCTAGTCCTGGAGCCGAGGCCGGTGTCGGCGAGTGGTTGTATGGATGAGACAAGTGGCATAATGCTTGGGACCACCATATTTGTCCATGTGGCACTTTATCCTCTTTTGTCTTTTTATAGACTTAATGATATTCACTCTTTATAAAGGCTTACAAAGTGAGTGAATCTTCCAATGTGAAACTTTATCTCATGCATTTATTAGAATTTACTCACTTCCATCATTTGTCATTTTGGAACATACCTTTGTAATTAACTCCTATCAACATTCTTTTGGAATTCAATTGACACAAGCTTTTGTAGTTTAAGTGACCATCTCTTACGTGCCATAACTCAACTTCTTGTTCATGTGTTATTATAGAAAAGCAATTAAAATTTTCATACTTAATACATGTATTTGTTGAACAAACTACTATAAACACAAAAGAGAGAGTGAATTGTAATAATCATATTTCAAAAACTTTTTTGAAAATTGTTTGATTTTAAAAAGACAATTTTAAGAAAACAGAAGAAACAGAGATTAAGCAACGAAAAAGATAAATGGAAGAAATATTAAGAGATGTCACTCTAGAGTTTATCCTTTTTTGTTCTAGACCATGAGGCCTACCGCAGTCTCCAAGATTTTTTTCTTACGATTTTCACAGTCAACAACTTGAACTTTCACACAGGTTTAACCAAACAACCTTACACTAACTTGAGTTTTAACATAAGTTCAACCCAAGAACCTTACACCAAGCATTTTATAGGTTTAACTTGCAACCTTCAAATCTATTACGAAATCACAAGAGAATAAAACTCTTGAGTAAATAAATTCAGCACAAAAGTATAACACAACTCTCATATGAATTTTTTCACTCTCTCAATACTAAGACAACCTCTAGTGAATAAAACTTATAATAGAAAGAGAATGAGTGAGATATGAGAGTTGATTATTCATAAAACTTATAATAGAAAGAGAATAAGTGAGAGATGGGAGTTGATTATTCATAAAACGGGTGTGTTTAAAAATGGGGAAAACACTACCTTATATAGGAAAAAATTGGCTAAAAAAAGCAACAATCCATGAACTTTTCTAGTGGTACCAAAAAATTCCAATTAAAATTAAATAATAATTAAAATGTCTTATAGAACTTACATCTTGCACGCATTGAAATGAATGGATAAATTTTTTCGATACTCACATGTTCTTCCTTTTAGTAAAAAAAAATTACTTGATAATGCGACCTCAATTTCACTATTAAGTGTATTAGTGAACAGTTGGTTGGGTTCAATACATAAAAATAAAACAAATTAAAATTAACAAATTGATTTTCTCACATAACTCTGTAGTTTATTTTCTTTTTTATTTTAATTAAAATTGACAAACTTTAAGTTACATCTTTCAATATCTATGTTAAAATTCAATATCTCTCATTTAAAAAATTTATTCATCTAACAGGAATAAACTTTAAAGTTGATAAATCATTTTTAAATTATTAAGGTTTAAAAAAATGGCTCTAGTCACTAAATATAGAGTGATGCTTTGTTTTTGTCCTTTTTTAAACCTTGATAATTTGTAAATGATTTACCAACTTTACTGTTTAGTCCTGTAAGACAAATAAATTGTTTAAATGAGAGATATTGAATTTTAACATAGATATAAAGAGATGTTACTTAAATTTTGTAAATCTTTATTAAAATAAAAAAGAAAAAAAAACTATAAAGTTATATGAGAAGATCAATTTGTTAATTTTAATCTGTTAAATTTTATGTATTGAACCTACAAACCGTTGCGTTATCAAGTAAATTATGTTTACTGAAAGGAAGAACATGTGAGTATCGAAAGAATTTATCCCTTCATTTCACACCACAATCACAATGCTTCCGTTAGTTCCATATTATTGATCAATTTCTTCTCTATTTCTTCATTTCAATTCCCTTTACCAATTTTATCGATTAATAACTTATCTGATTAATTTGTATTCCATATTCATGATACATTTCTTCTCTATTTCACAATTTCAATTCTTTCTACTTTGATCAATAAATAACTTATCTTGTTCATTTGTATTAATTTTCAAATCTGAAGAATCAAGCAACGACTTGGAGTTGCAGCTAATTGAACAACATCAGGAACATCTTACCTAGGAAGATGAACACGTCTCAAACTGTATGTTATTTCAACTCTTTTCTCCTTTGCGTGATTCTTGTTTTGGTCTGTGTTTTTATTAAATTCACAATTCTGAAATGATATGATAATCATCATTATCGACGGGAAGAGGAATGAGTCTCCCAATTATATTTTCTGTTTTCCGATGTGATTCTCATTTATTTTATAAACATGCAAAATGATTATTGTAGTTAGTTGATTTCTTTATCATAGCTAGTGATTGTGATTCTAGTTTTGGTCTGTTTTTTATTAAATTAACAATTCTTAAATGATATAATAATCATCATCATCGACAGGAAGATGAATGAGTCTCCCAATTATATTTTCGGTTTTCCAATGTGATTATCGTTTTTCTTGATAAGCATACAAAATGATTATTGTAGTCAATTGATTTCTTTATCATAGCTAGTGATAGTGATTCTTGTTTTGGTCTTATTTTTTTATTAAATTCACAATTCTGAAATGATTTAATATTCATCATCATCAACGGAAAGATGAGTAAGTCTCCCAATTATATCTTCTGTTTTTTCGGTGTGATTCTCGTTTTTCTTGATAAACATACAAAATGATTATTGTAGTTAGTTGATTTCTTTATCATAGCTAGTGATAGTGATTATTGTTTTGGTCTGCTTTTTTATTAAATTTACAATTCTGAATTGATATAATAATCACCATAATCGACGGGAAGATGAATGAGTCTCCCAATTATATTTTCCGTTTTCCGATGTGATTCTCGTTTTTCTTGATAAACATATAAAATGATTACCATAGTTAGTTGATTTCTTTATCATAGCTAATGATAGTGATTCTGTTCACTAATACACCTAATAGTGGAATTGAGGTCTAATTATCAAGTATATCATTTTCACTAAAAGGAAGAACATGTGAGTATCGAAAGAAGTTATCCATTCATCTCACACCACAATCATAATACTTTTGTTAGTTCCAGATTATTGATCGATTGCTTCTCTATTTCTTCATTTCAATTCCCTTTACTAATTTTATCGATTAATAACTTATCTGATTAATTCGTATTTCAAATTCTTGAAGCATCTCTTCTCTATTTCTTAATTTCAATTCTTTCTACTTTGATCGATTAATAACTTATCTTTTTAATTTGTATTAATTTTCAAATCTGAAGAATCAAGCAACGAGTTGGAGTTGTAGCTAGTTGAACAACATCGAGAACATCTTATCATGGATGATGAATACGTCTCAAAGTGTATGTTATTTCAACTTTTTTCTCCTTTGCATGATTCTTGTTTTGGTCTCTTTTTATTTTATTAAATTCACAATTCTGAAATGATATAATCATCATCATAGATAGAAAGATGAATGAGTTTCCCAATTATGTTTTCTGTTTTGCAATGTGATTATCATTTTTCTTGATAAACATTCAAAATGAATATTGTAGTTAGTTGATTTCTTTATTATAGTTAGTGATAGTGATTCTTGTTTTGGTCTGTTTTTTTTATTAAATTCAGAATTCTCAAATAATATAATAATCATCATCATCGACGGGAAGATGAGTGAGTCTCCCAATTATATTTTCGGTTTTTCGATGTGATTCTCGTTTTTCTTGACAAACACCCAAAATGATTATTGTAGTTAGTTGATTTATTTATCATAGCTAGTGATAGTGATTCTTGTTTTGGTTCATTTTTTAAATTAAATTCAATATTCAGAAATAATATAATCATCATCATCATCGACAGGAAGATGAATGAATCTCCCAATTATATTTTCTGTTTTCTAATGTGATTCTAGTTTTTCAAGATAAACTTAAAAAAAAAATTACTATAGTTAGTTGATTTCTGTTTTTTTATTAAATTCATAATTCTGAAATAATATAATAGTCATCATCATAGACGGGAAGATGAATGAGTCACCCAATTATATTTTCTGTTTTCCAATGTGATTCTATTTTTTTTTGTTGCTAAACTTAAAAAAGTTATTACTATAGTTAGTTGATTTATTTATCATAGCTAGTGATTGTGATTCTTGTTTTGATCACTTTGTTTATTAAATTCACAATTCTGAGATGATATAATAATCATCATCAACTACGGGAAGATGAATGAGTCTCCCAATTATATTTTCTATTTTCCGATGTGATTACCATAGTTAGTTTATTTCTTTATCATAGCTAGTGATTGTGATTCTGTTCACTAATACACTTAATAGTGGAATTGAGGTCCTATTATCATGTAAATTATTTTTACTAAAAGTAAGAACATGTGAGTATCAAAGGAAGTTATTCATTCATCTCAAACCACAATCGCAATACTTCCGTTAATTCCAAATTATTGATCCATTGCTTCTCTATTACTTCATTTAAATTCCCTTTACTAATTTTATCAATTAATAACTTATTTGATTAATTCGTATTTCAAATTCTTGATGCATTTCTTCTATTTTTCTCGATTTCAATTCTTTCTATTTTGATCGATTAAAAACTTATCTTGTTAATTTGTATTAATTTTCAAATCTGGAGAATAAAGCAATGAGTTGGAGTTGCAGCTAATTGAACAACATCGAGAACATCTTATCAGGGAAGATGAATACGTCTCAAAGTGTATGTTATTTCAACTTTTTTTTCTCCTTTGGGTGATTCTTTTTTTGGTCTATTTTTTTTCTATTAAATTCACAATTCCGAAGTGATATATTAATCATCATCATCAACGGGAAGATGAATGAGTCTCCCAATTATATTTTCTGTTTTCCAATGTGATTCTCATTTTTTTTATAAACATACAAAATGATTACTGTAGGTAGTTGATTTATTTATCATAGCTAGTGATAGTGATTCGCGTTTTGGTCTGTTTTTTATTATATTCACAATTTTGAAATGATATAATAATCATCATCGACGGGAAGATGAATGAGTCTCCAAATTATATTTTCTGCTTTTTGATGTGATTATCATTTTACTTTAAAAAGGATGTCTAAAGTGATGCCTAAAAGATGACCAAAAGCGTTGTCTAATGCAAAAGCGCTGCTAAAGGGGTACTGACAAAAGCGCTGTCTAAAGTGGACATATAGCAGGGCTTTTAAAGTCAAAGAGCTGCCTAAAGGTGACATATAGCAGCGCTATGTGCTTCTTTGGCATAGTGTGTTTTCCAATGTGATTCTAGTTTTTCATGATAAACTTACACAAAATATTACTATAATTAGTTGATTTCTTTATCATAGCTAGTGATTGAGATTCTTGTTTTGATCAATTTGTTTATTAAATTCACAATTCAAAAATGATATAATAATCATCATCATCGACTGGAAGATGAATGAGTCTCCCAATTATATTTTCTACTTTTCAATGTGATTCTCGTTTATCTTGATAAACATACAAAATGAATACTATAGTTAGTTGATTTCTTTATCATAACTAGTGATTGTGATTCTTGTTTTGATCAAATTGTTTATTAAATTCACAATTCAAAAATGATATAATAATCATCATCGACTGGAAGATGAATGAGTCTCCCAATTATAATTTATGTTTTTCATGTGATTCTTGTTTTTCTTGATAAACATACAAAATGATTACCATAGTTAGTTGATTTATTTATCATAGCTAGTGATTGTTATCCTGTTCATTAATACACCTAATAGTGGAATTGAGGTCATATTATAAAGTAAATTATTTTTAGGGTTTAGGGTGAACATGTGAGTATCGAAAAGCGTTATCCATTCATCTCACACAACAATCACAATACTTCCGTTAGTTATACATTATTGATCGTTTGCTTATCTATTTTTTCATTTCAATTGCCTTTACAAAATTAGTCGATTAATAACTTATCTTATTAATTCCTATTTCAAATTCTTGATGCATTTCTTCTCTATTTCTTAATTTCAATTCTCTCTACTTTGATCGATTAATAACTTATCTTGATAATTTGTATTGATTTTCAAATCTAAAGAATCAAGCAACGAGTTGGAGTTGCAGCTAATATAACAGCGTCGAGAACATTTTATTAAAAATTCACAAAGTGTATGTTAAAAATTCCCAACCTGTTATATTAAAAGTAGAGAGAATTGGAATAGACCTAAACAAGACCAAAATTCACAATTCAAAAATGATATATTAAAAATTCTCAAGTGCATGTTATTTCAATTTTTTCTCGTTTGGGTGATTCTTGTTTTGGTCTATTTGTTTTTTTATTAAATTCACAATTTCGCAAAGATACATTAATCATCATCGATGGGAAGATGAATGAGTCTCCCAATTATATTTTCTGTTTTCCGATGTGATTCTCGTTTTTCTTGATAAACATACAAAATGATTATTATAGTTAGATAATTTCTTTATCATAGCTAGTGATAGCGATTCTTGTTTTCGTCTTTTTTTTTTATTAAATTCAAAATTATGAAATGATATGATAATCATCATCATCGATGGGAAGGTGAACGAGTCTCCCAATTATATTTTCTATTTTCTGATGTGATTCTCGTTTTTCTTAATAAACATATAAAATGATTACTGTAGTATGTTGATTTCTTTATCATAGCTAGTGATAAGGATTCTTGTTTTGGTCTGATTTTTTAATTAAATTCGCAATTCAGAAATGATATAATAATCATCATCGTCTACGAGAAGATAAATGAGTCTCCTAATTATATTTTCTGTTTTCCGATGTCATTATCGTTTTTCTTGATAAACATACAAAATGAATACTGCAAATAGTTGATTTCTTTATCATAGCTAGTGATGGTGGTTCTTGTTTTGGTCTTTTTTTTATTAAATTCACAATTCTGAAATGATATAATATTCATCATCATCTACGGAAAGATGAATGAGTCTCCCAATTATATTTTCTATATTTTGATGTGATTCTCGTTTTTGTTGATAAACACCCAAAATGATTATTGTAGTTAGTTGATTTATTTATCATAGCTTGTGATAGTAGTGATTCTTGTTTTGGTTTGTTTTTTTTTTTAAATTCATAATTCTCAAATGATATAATAATCATCATCGATGGGAAGATGAATGAGTCTCCCAGTTATATTTCCTATTTTTTTAATGTGATTCTAGTTTTTCTTGATAAACTTACAAAAATTATTACTATAGTTATTTGATTTCTTTATCATAGTTAGTGATTGTGATTCTTGTTTTGTTCAATTTGTTTATTAAATTCACAATTCTGAAATAATATAATAATCATCATCGACGGGAAAATGAATGAGTCTCCCAATTATATTTCTTGTTTTCTGATGTGATTATCGTGTTTCTTGATAAACATATAAAATGAATATTGTAGTTAGTTGATTTCTTTTTCATACCTAGTGATAGTGATTCTTGATTTGGTGTGTTTCTTTTATTAAATTCACAATTCTGAAATGATATAATAATCATCATCAACGGGAAGATGAATGAGTCTCCCAATTATATTTTTTGTTTACCTATGTGATTCTCGTTTTTCTTGATAAACAAACAAAATGATTAATGTAGTTAGTTGATTTCTTCATCATAGCTAGTGATATTGATTCTTGTTTTGGTCTGTTATTTTTATTACTTTCACAATTTCGAAATGATATAATAATCATCATCGACGGGAAGATAAATAAGTCTCCCAATTATATTTTCTATTTTCTGATTTTGATTTTTGTTTTCTTGATAAACATAAAATATAATTACTGTAGTTAGTTGATTTCTTTATCATAGCTATTGAAAATGAATCTTGCTTTGGTCTATTTTTTTTATTAAATTAACAATTCTGAAATGATATAAAAATCATCATCTACCGAAAGATGAATGAGTCTCTCAATTATGAATGAGTCTCTCAATTATATTCTGTCTTCAGATGTGTTTCTCGTTTTTCTTGATAAACATATAAAATGATTACTATAGTTAGTTGATTTCTATATCATAATTACTTATTCTTGTTTTGGTCTCTTTTTTTATTAAATTCACAATTCTAAAACGATATAATCATCATCATCAACAAGAAGATGAAATTCTCATTTTTCTTGTTAAACCTACAAAATGATTATTATAGTAAGTTGATTTCTTTATCATAGATAATGATTGTGATTCTTGTTTTCGTCTATTTTTTTATTAAACTCCTAATTCTGAAGTGATATAATAATCATCATCATCATCGACGGGAAGATGAATGGGTCTCCCAATTATATTTTATGTTTTTCGATAAGATTCCCGTTTTTCTTTATAAGCATACAAATTATTACTATAGTTAGTTGATTTCTTTATCATAGCTTGTGACAATGATTATTGTTTTGGTCTATTTTTTATCAAATTCACAATTTTGAAATGATATAATAATCATAATCGACGGGATGATGAATGAGTCTCCCAATTATATTTTCTGTTTTTCCAATGTGATTCTCGTTTTTCTTTATAAACATACAAAATGATTACTATAGTTAGTTGATTCCTTTACCATAGCTAGTGATAGTGATTCTTGTTTTGGTCTGTTTTTTATTTTACTAAATTCACAATTCTCAAATGATATGATAATCCTCATCGACGAGAAGACGAATGAGTCTCCCAATTAGATTTTTTGTTTTCCGATTTGATTCTTGTTTTCTTAATAAACATACAAAATGATTACTGTAGTTAGTTGACTTCTTTATCCTGTAGTACAAGTAGTAAGATGGTTGGGAAAATGGACTGGAAAAGACATATCACTCCTTCGAAAATACGACATCATACAAAATTCGTTATCCTTTTTTTTAATTGCGATGGAGGAGGTAAACATGAAAATAGTCGCACGAATCGATAATATGTTATGTTATTATTTGGCATCTAATTCCTTGTGTCTAATTCTATTTTTTTGGATATTATTCTAATTGCTTTGAAGCTTTGATTTTAATGTTGCAGTACCAATGAGTGATCCTTTTCTTAGTCTCCCCGACTTTACCAAGGGGATGGTTTTATGTTGTTTGATGTATTTCACTCGCTTAGAGGTTACTCTGTTGAAATCATTGTTATGGTGTTGTATATGTGGGTACTTTTGGTTTGAAATCATTGCTATATTGTATGGTTTTTCATATTTGTTTTTTCTGTGAGTATGGCAGGTCCTACCATGAGCATTGACATTCTATTTTGTAATATCAATCTTGTAAATTCATTTGAAGTGTTGACCAAAGTGACAGTTACAGATTTTGTGTTTTTTCTATTAAATTGGTGTCTGGATTCACGGTTTTTTAGGTAAACTCGCTCTTATGTGTTGAAAATTAATAGGTCTAATCCTACCATATATTTGTATTAGGTAACTCACTACTTTTTTTAAATGTATTTACTTGACATATATTTTTATTTTGTTGTAGAAGTTACTGCTACTGATGCTGCAATGTTGGAGAGTATGACTTTAGTTTTAAAGTAAATGACAAATTGTTTCTGTTCTAACCTGAAAGAGAGGAGGACATATTTTGAAGACCATTTTCATAGTATAGAGAATGACGTGGTTCATGGGATTGTACGTTCTTTTGTTTTGAAATTAGTTGTGCTTATTAAAGCTCTATTTATGTTTGTGGTACTTTGAGTATTGTTTAGAAAACATTTTCACTGACCAGTCTTATTATTATGTTGTCTCAGCTGCAACATTTAGTTTCAATTAATTGTTTGTCACTTCTAAAGATACTTGGTACAGTAGATGTTGAGGAGACGAGTCTTACCGAACAAAGCATTTTGAGCCTAGGTCCTTTTATTTTTAAATACCTCGAATCTATGAAGGTAGTGATGTTTGTTTTAAATTTTACTCTCATAGACGAGAAGATGAATGACTCTCCCAAATATTTTTCTGTTTTCCTATGTGATTCTCGTTTTTCTATATAAACATACAGAATGATTATTATAGTTAGTTAATTTCTTTATCATAGCTAGTGATAGTGATTCTTGTTTTCGTCTGTTTTTTTTTATAAATTCACAATTATGAAACGATATAATAATCATCATCATCGACGGGTAGATGAATGATTCTCCCAATTATATTTTCTGTTTTCCGATGTGATTATCGTTTTTCTTGATAAACATACAAAATGAATATTCTAGTTAGTTGATTTGTTTATCATAGCTAGTGATAGTGATTCTTGTTTTTGTCCTTTTTTTTATTAAATACACAATTCTGAAATGATATAATAAGCATCATCATCGAAGGGAAGATGAATGATTCTCCCAATTATATTTTCTGTTTTTCGATGTGATTATCGTTTTTTTATAAACACCCAAAATGATTATTGTAGTTAGTTTATTTCTTTATCATAGCTAGTGATAGTGATTCTTGTTTTGGTTGTTTTTTTTATTAAATTCATAATTTTGAAATGATATAATAATCATCATCATGGGAAGATGAATGAGACTCCCAATTATATTGTCTGTTTTCCAATGTGATTCTAGTTTTTCTTGATCAACTTACAAAAATTATTACTATAGTTAGTTGATTTCTTTATCATAGCTAGTGATGGTGATTCTGGTTTTGATCAATTTGTTTATTAAATTCACAATTAAAAAATGATATAATAATCATCATCATCGACTAGAAGATGAATGAGTCTCCCAACTATATTTTCTGTTTTTCGATGTGATTCTTGTTTTTCTTGATAAACATGCAAAATGATTATCATAGTTAGTTGTTTTATTTATCATAGCTAGTGATTGTTAATCTTTTCATTAATACACCTAATAGTGGAATTGAGGTCATATTATCAAGTAAATTATTTTTACTAAATGGACGAATGTGTGAGTATCGAAAAAAGTTATCCATTCATCCCACACAACAATCACATTACTTCTGTTAGTTCTAGATTATTGATCCATTGCTTCTCTATTTCTTCATTTCAATTCCCTTTACCAATTTTATCGATTAATAACTTATCTGATTAATTCGTATTTCAAATTCTTCATGCATTTCTTCTGTATTTCTTAATTTCAATTCTTTCTACTTTGATCGATTAATAACTTATCTTGTTAATTTGTATTAATTTTCAAATCCGAAGAATCAAGCAACGAGTTAGAGTTGCAACTTTTTTCTCCTTTGGGTGATTCTTGTTTTGGTCTGTTTTTTAATTAAATTCACAATTCCGAAGTGATATATTAATCATCATCATCGATGGGAAGATGAGTGAGTCACCCAATTATATTTTCTGCTTTCCGATGTGATTCTAATTTTTTTTTATAAACATACAAAATGATTACTGTAGTTAGTTAGTTGATTTCTTTATCAAAGCTAGTGATAGTGATTCTTGTTTTCGTCTATTTTTTTATTAAATTCCCAATTCTGAAATGATATAATAATCATCATTGACGGGAAGATGAATGGGTCTCCCAATTATATTTTCTGTTTTCCGATGTGATTCTCGTTTTTCTTTATAAGCATACAAAATTATTACTATAGTTAGTTGATTTCTTTATCATCGTTGGTGACAGTGATTCTTGTTTTGATCTATTTTTTATCAAATTCACAATTCTGAAATGATATAATAATCATCATCGACGGGAAGATGAATTAGTCTCTCAATTATATTTTCTGTTTTTCCAATGTGATTCTCGTTTTTCTTGATAAACATACAGAATAATTACTATAGTTAGTTGATTTCTTTATCATAGCTAGTGATAGTGATTCTTGTTTTGGTCTGTTTTTTATTTTACTAAATTCACAATTCTGAAATGATGTGATAATAATCATCGACGGGAACATGAATGAGTCTCCCATTTAGATTTTCTGTTTTCCGATTTGATTCTTGTTTTCTTAATAAACATACAAAATGTTTGTTGTAGTTAGTTGATTTCTTTATCCTGTAGTACAAGTAACAAGAGGGTTGGGAAAATGGACTGGAAAAGACATATCACTCCTTCAAAAATACGACATCATATGAATTTTTTTATCCTTTTTTAATTGCGATGGAGGAGGTAAACATGAAAATAGTCGCACGAATCCATAATATGTTATGTTATTATTTGGCATCTAATTCCTTGTGTCTATTAAATTGATGTCTGGATTCACGGTTTTTACAGGTAAACTCACTCTTATATGTTGAAAATTAATAGGTCTGATCCTACCATGTATTTGTATTAGGTAACTCTCTACTTTTTTTAAATGTATTAACTTGACATATATTATTATTTTGTTGTAGAAGCTACTGCTACTGATGTTGCAATGTTGGAGAGTAGGACTTTAGTTTAAAAGTAAATGAGAAATTGTTTCTGTTCTAACCTGAAAGTGAGGAGGAAATATTTTGAAGACCAGTTTCATAGTATAGAGAATGACGTGGTTCATGGGATCGTAAGTTCTTTTGTTTTGAAATTAGTTGTGCTTATTAAAGCTCTATTTATATTTGTGGTACTTTGAGTATTGTTTAGAAAACATTTGCACTGACCATTCTTATTATTATGTTGTCTCAGCTGCACCATTTAGTTTCAATTAACTGTTTGTCACTTCTAAAGATACTTGGTACAATAAATGCTGAGGAGACGAGTCTTACCGAACAAAGCATTTTGAGCCTAGGTCCTTTTATTTTTAAATACCTCGAATCTATGAAGGTAGTGATGTTTGTTTTAAATCTTACTCTCATCGATGAGAAGATGAATGAGTCTCCCAATTATTTTTTCTGTTTTCCTATGTGATTCTCGTTTTTCTATATAAACATACAAAATGATTATTATAGTTAGTTAATTTCTTTATCATAGCTAGTGATAGTGATTCTTGCTTTCGTCTGTTTTTTTTATATATTCAAAATTATGAAACGATATAATAATCATCATCGAAGGGAAGATGAACGAGTCTCCCAATTATATTTTCTATTTTCCGATGTGATTATCATTTTTCTTGATAAACATACAAAATGAATATTAGTTAATTGATTTCTTTATCATAGCTAGTGATAGTGATTCTTGTTTTGGTCCTTTTTTTAATTAAATTCACAATTCCGAAATGATATAATAAACATCATCATCGAAGGTAAGAAGAATAAGTCTCCCAATTAAATTTTCTGTTTTTCGATGTGATTCTCGTTTTTCTTGATAAACACCCAAAATAATTATTGTAGTTAGTTTATTTTTTTATCATAGCTAGTGATAGTCATTCTTGTTTTGGTCCTTTTTTTAAATTAAATTCACAATTCTGAAATGATATAATAATCATCATCATCAACGGGAACATGAATGAGTGTCCCAATTATATTTTTTGTTTTTCGATGTGATTCTCGTTTTTCTTGATAAACACCCAAAATGGTTATTGTAGTTAGTTGATTTCTTTATCATAGCTAGTGATAGTGATTCTTGTTTTGGTTTATTTTTTTTATTAAATTCATAATTCTGAAATGATATAATAATCATCATTGATGGGAAGATGAATGAGTCTCCCAATTATATTTTCTGTTTTCCAATGTGATTCTAGTTTTTCTTGATAAACTTACAAAAATTATTACTATAGTTAGTTGATTTCTTTATCATAGCTAGTGATTATGATTATTGTTTTGATCAATTTGTTTATTAAATTCACAATTCAAAAATGATATAATAATCATCATCATCGACTGGAATATGAATGAGTCTCCCAATTATATTTTCTATTTTTCGATATGATTATTGTTTTTCTTGATAAACATACAAAATGATTACCATAGTTAGTTGATTTATTTGTCATAGCTAGTGATTATTATTTTGTTCATTAATACACCTAATAGTGGAATTGAAGTCATATTATCATGTAAATTATTTTTATTAAAAGGAAGAACATGTGAGTATCGAAAGAAGTTATCCATTCATCTCACACAACTATCACAATACTTCCGTTAGTTCCAGATTATTGATTTATTGCTTCTCTATTTCTTCATTTCAATTCCCTTTACCAATTTTATCGATTAATAACTTATCTGATTAATTCGTATTTCAAATTCTTTATGCATTTATTCTATTTTTCTTAATTTCAATTCTTTCTTTAATCGATAAATAACTTATCTTGTTAATTTGTATTAATTTTCAAATCTGAAGAATCAACCAACGAGTTAGAGTTGCAGCTAACTGAACAACATCGAGAACATCTTATGAGGGAAGATGAATACGTCTCAAAGTATATGTTATTTCAACTTTTTTTTCTCGTTTGGGTGTTTACTTTTTTGGTCTGTTTTTTTATTAAATTCACAATTCCGAAGTGATATATTAATCATCATCATCGATGGGAAGATGAATGAGTCTCCCAATTATATTTTCTGTTTTCCGATGTGATTCTCATTTTTTTATAAACATATAAAATGATTACTGTAGTTAGTTAGTTGATTTCTTTATCAAAGTTAGTGATAGTGATTCTTGTTTTGGTCTATTTATTTATTAAATTCATAATTCTCAAATGATATAATAATCATCATCATCGACTGGGAGATGAATGAGTCTCCCAATTATATTTTCTGTTTTCCGATGTGATTATCATTTTTCTTGATAAACATACAAAATGAATGTTGTAGTTAGTTAATTTCTTTATCATAGCTAGTGATAATGATTATTATTTTCGTCTATTTTGTTATTAAATTCAGAATTCTGAAATGATATAATAATCATCATCGACGGGAAGATGAATGAGTCTCCCAATTATATTTTCTGTTTTCCGATGTGATTCTCGTATTTCTTGATAAAAATACAAAATGATTATTGTAGTCAGTTGATTTCTTTATCATATCCAGTGATAGTGATTCTTGTTTTGGTCTGAATTTTTTATTACATTCATAATTCTGAAATGATATAATAATCATCATTGACTGGAAGATGAATGAGTCTCCCAATTATATTTTCTGTTTTTTCAATGTGATTCTCGTTTTTCTTGATAAACACCCAAAATGATTATTCTATTTTGTTGATTAATTTATCATAGCTAGTGATAGTGATTCCTGTTTTGGTCTGTTTTTTTTATTAAATTCACAATTCTGAAATGATATAATAATAATAATCATAATCGACCGGAAGATGAATGAGTCTCCCAATTATATTTTATGTTTTCCGATATGATTCTCGCTTTTCTTGATAAACATACAAAATGATTTCTATAGTTAGTTGATTTTTTTATCATAGCTAGTGATTGTAATTCTATTCACAAATATACTTTGACATTTTTTGGAAAAATGATTTTGTATAGAATAATAAAATAATGTTTATCATTTCTATATTTTAAATTTTTAGAATACTATGATAACATAAAAGTTATTTGGAAAATTTATTTAACTCCTCCAAAACCCCCCAAAATCATCCTTCAATACAAATTTCAAAGTTTCTCCCTATTAAGGAGTTTTTGGTGTTATGAATAAAAGATAACCCTTCATAGCCCTACCAACCAAAATCTTTCTATTCTTTTCACTCAATCTTTCATATTTTTCAAAGCACTCTCCTCCTTTCACCTCCAAACTCCCAAACAAAGCCTTAATAGTGGAATTGAGGTCACATTATCAAGTTAATTATTTTTACTATAAGGAAGACCATGTGAGTATCGAAAGAATTTATCCATTCATTTCACACCACAATCACAATGCTTCCGTTAGTTCCAGATTCTTGATCGATTTCTTCTCTATTTCTTAATTCAATTCCCTTTACCAATTTAATCGATTAATAACTTATCTGATTAACTCGTATTCCAAATTCTTGATGCATTTCTTCTCTATTTCTCAATTTAAATTCTTTCTACTTTGTTGTTTAATATTTTATCTTGTTAATTTGTATTAATTTATAGCTCTGAAGAATCAAGCAACGAGTAGGAGTTGCAGTTGATTGAACAATATTGAGACAATCTTATCTAGGAAGATGAACACAACTCAAAGTGTACGTTATTTCAATTCTTTTCTCCTTTGCGGGATTCTTATTTTTGTCTGTTTTTTTATTAAATTCACAATTCTGAAATGATATAATAATCATCATCGATGGGAAGAAGAATGATTCTCCCAATTATCTTTTCTGTTTTTCGATGTGATTCTCGTTTTTCTTGATAAACATACAAAATGACTACTGTAGTTAGTTGATTTCTTTATCATAGCTAGTGCTAGTGATTCTTGTTTTTGTCTGTTTTTTTATTAAATTCACAATTCTGAAATGATATAATAATGATCATCATCGACGGGAAGATGAATGAGTCTCCCAATTATATTTTCTGTTTTCCGATGTGATTCTCTTTTTTCTTGATTTACATACAAAATGATTAAGGTAGTTAGCTTATTTCTTTATCATAGCTAGTGATTCTTGTTTTGGTCTATTTTTTTTAATTAATTTCACAATTCCGAAATGATATAATAATCATCATGGACGGGAAGATGAATGAGTCTCCCAATTATATTTTCTATTTTCGGATTTTATTTTTGTTTTCTTGATAAACATAAAATATTATGGTTGGCTGAACGAGGGGACGTTCATACCAAGTATTTCCATGATTGTGTTAAGTAGGGAAGTATGAGGAACAGTTTGGCAGCCCTCCACGTGGGTGATCATTAATTGAAATAGGTTTTTGATGTTTGAGGGGAAATATCTGGGTTTTTCATGAAGCAGTTTTCAAACTTTCATGCATCAATGCAAACCATATAGCGGGTTTTCTCCCTAGTCATGTTGGGCAAGTAAATTCAAGCACAAGCGGGAAGGAGGATGAATTGTGGTATTTAAAATTCACAACTTATTTAGTGGATTTTTTAATTATACTTGAAATTGTGTTTTTCTTAAGGATAGAGTAAATATTAGGGCAAATAAAAAACAATTAAATAAATAGCACACATTAAAGAGGATAAGGGTTAGAGAGATTGCAGGAGAGATTTATTCAAGTTGGCTGAACGTTGGCCTAGTCCTGACCTCAAGAGATCTTCTTGAGATTTTGACTAAAACTTCGAGCTTTTAAAGGTTATGCACACTAACCTTTTGATACAAGATGATCTTTAAAATGGCTTATCCCTAATCAAACATGAAGCTTTTACCCTGGCTAAGATAACAAACCAAATAGAGATTTTCCAAGCTAATCTCAAGAACCATAAAAGAATTTTAAGACTAGTTAATCTCAAAAGGCAAACTCTATTCTTCAAGACTATCACACTCTTGAAAGTAATCACAAGGTTACTTCACTAAAAAAAACTTCCTTACATATAGTGTTTCACTTAAAAGCATAAAGGCAACTTTAAATGAAGAAAAATGTTTCTAGAGAGAGATAGGGAGAAAAATAGGGAGATAAATTCCAAAGAAAATATAAAATTGGGAATTGGTGTGAAATGAAGAGGAGGCGGCCCTCCTATATATAGGAGAAGGAAAAACCAAAAAAGAAAATGATCCATGTGTTACAATGCCATTCAAGATGGGATGATAACATAACAGTTGAGTTCATACACAGTCTTACTACAACATATATATGGTGAAAACGCACAGACTTGACTTCAATATCTATAACATGTTTTTGCACAGAGAAGTGTCAATAACTATTTCACAAATAAAACAAATATTAGTTAATGAAACTGGTGTTTTAATCTTAAATGTAGACAAGTTTTTAGTAGAGTATACCATTTAAATGTTGTTGAAGACCTCTTTATAAACTACATTAGCAGTTGACGACTTAGCGTTGTTCTCCTCATCGTGTATCAAGATTTTGATACACCTTTTGGTTGTAACCCTTGAAAGTGCAACATAAATTTGTCCATGAGTGAAATATTTGCGACGTATATAAAGTACGACACAATCTAATGATTGTCCTTGTGATTTGTTAATGGTCATAGCATATGATACAATAATAGGAAACTGTTGCATGTTTAATTTAAAATGAGCTTTTTATTGCTTTTATCAATGGAATTAGAGTAGTAGTAATCTTGTATCTCTCATGGAATTAGACTAAGCATGTCAACAATATTTTGGTCATGAATTTCAAATCTATCAATGGAATTAGAGTAGTAGTAATCTTGTATCTCTCATGAAAAAGCCAATATTTATAAGTGATATCAATGGTGTAAGTACAATGAATATATATATATATATATACATATATATATATATATATATATATATATATATATATATATATATATTAGTTAGTAAATTTACCCGACATCAACACAAGCACATGGTCATTGATCTTGTCAACAACTTCTAAAGTGGAAGCAAGGATGGCACAATTTTTGAGATAATCGTTAGAATGGTAGCATCCATTGAAATTTGGATATGTGTTGTTAACAATTGCAACAATAGGGTCGGTGAAGTTAGTAATTAAAATTTCAGGGGGGATTTCAATATTGGCATAACCGTCGTTTGGTTATGATATTCTTCCTTCTCCAATCTTTAAATGCCAATTAGAAAACTCAGCAATTTCCTTCTTTTCTTCTTCACTTGGTCCGGAATGTAGATGCATGTTCTTGGTTAAATTCATGACTTTGACGGAATGCCAAATACAAGATGCATTGATAGTTGAGTGGACAATATCAGAACGACTCCCTCTAGGGACGACGGGTAAAATCTATCTAAAATCCCCACCAAATACGAAGACCTTACCACCGAAAATGGTTTTGGAATTACTGTAGTTGCTCATAACATCCTTCAGAGTTTTGTCCAAAGCTTTGAAACAATGTTTGTGTGCCATTGGGGCCTCATCCCATATAATTAGCTTTGTTTGCCTCAAAATATTTGCAACATCATCATTGTATTCAACCTTGCAAGTTGAATTTTCTTCATATGGGACTGGTATTTTGAACTTAGAATGTGTTGTTCGGCCCCCCGACAACAAAAAAGATGCTATCCCACTTGTAGCAACAGTTAAACATATCTCATATTTAGACCTCAAAACACTTGCAAGCATTCTCCACAAAAACGTATTTTCGATACCACTATAACCATGTAGGAAGAAGACACCACCTTTTTTATTCTTTACAGCATCCATATTTTTGTCATAAATTTTCCTTTGCTCATCTAAATCAAAATTAAATAATAAAAATTAAAGGCTAAACATCAAATACAGAAGTTTCACTAAGTAAAAAATTTCAATAATTGTGGTAGCAAGTATCATTGTAGATAAACAAAGATAGAGTTACCAGTAAGAGCCTTGAAAAGCTTGGTGAATTCGTCTTTCATTAATTGGATGTCGTATTGCCTTTCGTCATATACCAAGCAATTTCCCAATTGCTGAATGACATAGCCTACTGGAGAAGGAATAGGTTAGAATTCATTCATACTTCGACGATTAGACTGTAGCAAACTCTCAATCTCGAGAAATGTCAAATTTTGAACATGTGCTTCTGTTAACGTTAATTCTGCTTATGATGCAATTATAGAAACACGAATATTTAGCACATTACAAATTGAAACTAAATAATGGAATAAGGAGATTATGTATATATAAGTTATGTAATAAATTGCCATGATTCTTTGTTCGTACAATAGACCATCCGATAACAAAACCCATGATTCATTCCAAACATGACTAAGACGGTTTACAGCACCCGACAATAGCATAACAACAAAGGGTTTCCTAAGATAATGTCATAATCCCCATGCACTTTCTTCCTTGATAGCACCGATGTATCCTCGATCATATTTTAGAAACCGCAATGCAAAGCAAGCTTCTCGAAAAGTTTCATATTGGGTGTCACCAACTTTTCTAATTTCTTCATAAGTTGTAGGTCCTTTGGCTATAGTCAACATCATCCGTAGATAGAAAAGTTAACCGGTTGTTGGTGGCACCCATACTAAGCGTCTGATGGTAAATCCTCTTTTTTGCGGCTTCCACAATCGACTTCGTTTAACATACACAAACTTTGTAACAAATTCACCATAGGTCAATGATCGGGCCTCCTCGTATTCTGCATTTGCAACCATCCAAGACGTGAACATCGATTTAGTGACACTTGCATTTTCTAAAATATTCTCCATCCGGTCATAATCGGTGTAATAGACGGCCTTTTCACCAATTAGATGGTAGAACATACAATCAACGGAAGGTTTTCATCCATGGATTTTGTAAGAAAAAATTCGTCAACATGCCTCACTTGGAGAAACATACCTGCAATCAAGATATTGTTTGATCTCATCTATGGGTTTGTTGTTTGCAGCCTTATTTGAGTTAGAAGCAACAACAGTTGCGGTGATTCGGTTGTATCCCTTATGAATGTACTTGAATAGATACTTGATAGAAGTACTTTGGTTATACCATTCCATATTTATATGCGCTTGATATTTCAACAACAATCGTCAAGACCTCTTCCTGCTTTCATTATGGTTATTATATCGTTGAGATGGTATAGTGTGGGCTATATTAGAGGTAAACATTGTTAAGGGTGATCGGGAAAATGAAGTTGTGTTATACCGGGAGATATTGAAACAGGAATAGAGCTCGTGGGTTGATTTTCTTTGTTTGAATTTATGTTGGAATATTTTCTCTGATCCAACATTAATTTCCTTCTTTTTCTAGCCAGAAATGTACTATTTTGATAATCATGCAGATGGTCTTTCTCCATGATCAAGCACGTGGATTTGAAAAATGGTAATGCACAAGCAGGGAAGAAGTAACTGCACATAGGCAATGGAGATATATCAGAATAGGTATAGTGAATGACCACTGAAAGTGTAAGCCGAAAAGAAATTTGAAAAATGGAGGGAGATGTGAAAACTTTACCACATATTTTAAAAAATTGAGGGAATTAGCATGGTTATCACAAAATGGAGTTTATCGAAAGATGTGAAAAGTTTTCCTCATATTTCAAAATAAATAAACGTCTCATTTTTTTAAAAATTTATAATGGATTGTGAACAGTGTTTGTTGTAGAACGCATTAAAGGTGCACAAAAAGGAAAAAATCCAAAAAAACATATTTTATATTGATATGTATGTAAGCATGCTGCATTGCCATGATATGTTTGGAAAATTTTGCATTGGTGCAAGAGATTTAGAAGAAAAAAACGTATATGACAGTTGGGCAAAAAGCACATGTCAAGTCAAAACTCTTTTACTGTTCCTACCTCTCCATACCATGTACCAGTAGGTTTGTAGAGAGTGAAGAGGTAGACTAAACTATTGTAAATCATGCAACAACAAAGAAATTCATCATTTGATAACCTGCAGATGGATGACATCATGTTTTGCGTTACATGGGTTGGATTATTTAGTTGCATAGACTATTACAAATACAAATGACATGGGGGAAGATGTATTATGCTATTGTGTTGGAGTTATCTACTCATTTTTTTAAAAACATCCTTCATATGGGATCTGATACACATTACAATGCATTTGTATTTTGGGGGTTCATTAAACAACACTTTAGTCCAAATTTTGTGACAAAGATGAAAGTTGAAATTGTACCAGTAAGGTTGTTAAAAATTATCAGTATGGTTATTGAAAATATAAAGATCTAAAACCTCGTACCGAAACTAAAATACGGAATGTCAAAAATATAATTAATCATAAATCCCAAAAATATAATTAATCATAAATCCCAAAAAATTACAATAATTGGCATTTTTAGCCACATCATATGTGTTTCAATAGGTTTTAAAGTGCCAAGGATGATAAGAATTACACAAGCATTAGCACAAAACAATAACTCCATACACAACGTAATTATAATATACAGCAAAACCACAAGTTGTGTGTCCATAAAATAGATTGTTTACCAAGGCACTATTACTTCTTCTCCACCTTCACATGCTTCTTTTCAACTTTCGTGACTTTATTGAGCTCTGTTAAAGACAACTCTCCTTCGCACAAGTTGGGAAGTGTTGTTGATTCACTCGAGCCATTTGGAGTCTGCCTTTTGGCCTTAGGTATCACTGGTTCTGGGTTGTGTTTTGAAGTAATTTCAAGATCCTGCAAAACAATGAAGAGATTAAGTTAAGATGTGTGCAAAAATCTATAATATGCATTAACAAATGTTTATTGGGTAGGTCAAAAATATGAACCGTAATAACATTGCAATCATCAACAACAGTAGCCTCATCGGCACTCTCTTTAATCTACACGCGTAAAAAACACAATCAATTTAGAATGACTCGGAATTAGTACATAAGCAAGACCGTAGGAGAAGAATGATAAAGGTGTGTATATCTGATAGGAAGATTCCTATCAAGACTACAAAATTAGGGTTTTCTACACTAAAGGGGAAGAACACTACAAGCTAAGAGAATAAAAGATAAAATAAACTTGGATTTCATTGATTGATTTCCACTTTCTCAATAAGAGTACATATATAGTGATAACAATAGTGGGTAGTAAAATAAAGGCCCAATAACTAAAAGACCAACTAAATAATATCTAAGACAAGCCCAACTAACATAAACTATTTTAAATAACTTAAAGCTCAATTTCATATTCTATCATTACCAACCCCTTCAAAAACAACCTTGTCCTCAAGGTTGTACAACCAAATTGCTGAATCAAGTTTTCTTTTTCCTCTCCTGGATCCCATTGTTTAGACTGAACAATCACAACATGCTTCTTCACAGTCCTAACATTTGGATGACCCTGATTCCTAATAATAACAAAATTCTCAGCACTAACAAGAACCCCACTTGGACCACCAGCCCCCCCAGGAACAGTAACAAGCAATTTAGCCCTATTATCAACCTGATCATACCACTTTCTAGAAATACGGTTAAGACCTAAAGCAAGCTCATAGAATGTCAAAGTCTTCCGAGCTTCAGAAACAGCCACACCAGTAGTAATAAAATCAATGTCAATAGTTCCAGCTTTTATATCCATTGCAGACAACAACATTGCAACTTCCAGAAGCCGAAATGCCTCCAATACAATATGTTTGGCAAGTCGTCTGTCAGTCTGTTCATCAGCCTTGTCAAGTAATAAGTAAATCAAATCAAACCTGGATAAAAGTGTGGGAGGAAGGTGTACGTTGTCAACGACAGACAATCGAGGATTATATCGTGATCCACTAGGATTTGCACAGGCCAACATGTAGTCAATAGCATTGAATACTACTCTTTTGTATACAACATTTGCATCTAGGTAGTGTTGCTTCCCATGTTCATCCACACTAATGCCCTCAGACACTAACCACTCTGAGAAACTTGGTTCAACAGGGCCTATCTCAATTATTGGGTTCACATGAAGGGAAGTAGGACCCATTGGTGTAAGGTACTCTTTCATGCCCCCCTTTACAATATCACATTTGAGTTCTAAGAAACCACTCATTTCTATTGCACCACATAGTGAGACTTCACCATCACCTTGTGAAAAGTGCATGTCACCGGTGCTGAGATTTGCTCCTTCTATAAAAACAAGAAGGTATACCTTTGAACCTCTGCTTAAATTCTTTATGTCACAATTTCCCCCATTCATTCTGCCAGGTACTGTTCTTACTGCTTTCCTAGCAATATTCTCCCGTTCTGGATGTCCCTCTACATCAAAAATCAGCAATTGGTTCATGGATGCAGCAGTCAGGTCATTGATAATTCTAAGAGCTTCAAGACCAGCAATAGTCGCAGCATCCGAAACAGTCCTTCTCTGAACATCAGTGAAATAAACCGGAATCCCTTGGAAGATAATAGTGTTCAAATAACATAAGGGAATGGTTGGCTGGGGTATTTCATATCCACTGCTGCAACGGAATTTATGTCCACTTAGGGGATGCTCAGCACCAAGGTTTGAAGTCCTGAGAATGATTGTGTTTCTATTATCGACAGTTCTGCCCTGTCCATTAGTTAGCCTTCCATCATCCAAGACTTGGAGAAGGGTGTTGAATATAGATGTATGCACTTTCTCAACTTCATCAAAAAGTACCACATTGTATGGCCTTCTCCTTAAACCTTCAGTTAATTGACCGAGGAGACAAACACGGCATCTTGTCTCCATTAAATTACATATATAACCGTGTAAAACTGAGTTAGAATGCCTCTGAGTTGTCTCTGAAGGAACCTGCTGAGCATATTTGATAAGCGAAATTTTGGCACACAAAATCAGATTGTTCCCCTTAAAATTTAGAACCAGTAATTGAACAGAATTATGCCCAGGTTTCAATACTGAGTTCATAAGAATAGACTTCCCATGATGATCTGCCTCATCGCCATTTTCATTTCCTATCATAGCAGATGACATGAAACATGCTGATAAAACCTCTGCACCAAGCAAATGTGCCTTGTATATATCTCCATGGGACTTGGGCTCCATGACTTCAATATCACGAGCCAGAGTCAGATATTCTTCACTTAGCTTAGAATTGTTTATGATATCCTGCAACACTTCTCGGTCTGCGTCATCATTACCCATTTCCTCATCAAGCTCAAAAGTGATTCCATGGCATGCAAGTATGTAACACAATTGCTTCTTTCGAAACGTGGTCCATTCCCTCATATGATTCTCAAATAACTCAGGGAGGTCTTGAAAATTCAACAAGTAAAATAAACTACAACATAATTTTTGTGACTCAAACAGTTGACGCAGGTTCTCCAAAGGTGGTGGAGGTGCCGACGTAGCAGCGGCGTCAATTAACGATGCAGTCTTAAGCAAAATCTCAAGCAAAGGACTTTTAGAATCACAAGAAAGGTTTACCGTGAGTGAATCAGGTGGCTCAAGAAGTGGAGAAGGTCGTGGTTGAATCGATTTCCCAAGCGCTAGCGTCGTAGGCTCACGGAGGGTGTCTTTGTCTTCGGCTTCTCCGGCGGCATCGAGGGAGAATTCGTCTTGGGTAGTAGAATGAACGAATTCGAATTGAGGCGTGTTGACAGGGATTTCATTACGAAAAACGGAGTATTGTCCGTGGTTGTCGGAATTTAGGGATTCCTCAGCGGCGAGAGCAAGTGGAGTGAGAGTGGTGTAGAGAATGGCTTCGGGAATCTGGAGATTCTCTGGTTCCGTAGAAACGAAACAGGTAGAAGAAGAGTGGAGGTTGTTGATGTTTGAGGCTGGTGATAGAAATTCGTTACCCAGGGTTTTGAGTTCGGCGACACATTGCTTCGAGGTTTTCTTCTTCTTGTTCTTCTGCGGTGAAGGTTCCATTTTTTGTTCAGTTGTAAGAATTGAATGCCTCTCGGGTTCACCCGAACCCCTATTCCCAACTTCATGTTCCAAAATGTTATGGAATTGGGATCTTTCAACATCACTGTTGGAATTGCGAAACTGGGTTTTTTGAGAGGTTCTTTTGGATCTTTTCTTAAAACAAGGGTTAGACACTTCTAAATGCTTCTCAAAATCTTTTTTAAATGTGTGATAGGTTTTTGTTGATTGCAGTGGTTGATGATGATTATTGTAGTAGAATGGATAATGAGATGATGAATATGAGTTAGGTGGTGGTGGATATGAGGTAGGTGTATGAGGTGAATATCCATGATTTAGATAAAATTTTGGTGATGAAGATCCATGAGTGTAGTAAGGTGTGAAGAGTTCCCATGGGAATGATGGAAATGAAGGTGTTGGTGTGGGTGTGGAATAGGTTGGAGGAATGCTCCATTGATGAGATGAAGGTGTATGATAAGCATAATCCATAGGAGGATTTGAGTACATGGATGAAAGCACCAATTGATAGGAAGATTCCTATCAAGACTACAAAATTAGGGTTTTCTACACTAAAGGGGAAGAACACTACAAGCTAAGAGAATAAAAGATAAAATAAACTTGGATTTCATTGATTGATTTCCACTTTCTCAATAAGAGTACATATATAGTGATAACAATAGTGGGTAGTAAAATAAAGGCCCAATAACTAAAAGACCAACTAAATAATATCTAAGACAAGCCCAACTAACATAAACTATTTTAAATAACTTAAAGCTCAATTTCATATTCTATCAATATCAAACCTGTAATGCAGGTGTGTCAATTGGCTGGGAAAAGGGTGAAATTTCAGGACCCCAAGGGGCTTTCAATTGATTAATAATAGCTTTTTCTCGAAGTAACATGACAACAGAATAATTCTTCCAGTCTGGTTGCCACTTTACCTTTAAGGCAATCTCTAAATCCAACATTTCGTCAAGTGCAAGCAGAAATTCAAGATGATCATTTATTCCACGCTATCAAAGTATGTAAAAATTAAAACTAATAATTTGGAAGGAACATTTGTATTTGTGAATAAAGTTTGAAAAGTCATTGCAAATACCTCAATCATCGTGGTGCGCATGTGTGCAGCAGACACACCTAAAAGTTGCTCACTTTCTTTGTCCAATAATACAAAGTTGCATTTTGTGCCACCATGAACAACACACAACTCAATGAGTTTCTTAGTGGTTGCAACAATTGCACAAAAAGTTATCTGACAATAGTTATAGGACACCACTAGGATTATATTTTCAAACATTAAATAGAAAAATTATTATAAACGGCCTAATAGATTGTTGCTAAAGAGTACCTCAGGCAGGTTAATAATTTCCACGAGAGGAAGTACCACAGATTTTGACATCAACTTATGGTAAGGAGATTGTTGAGAACCATAACAGTTTTGGAACCACACTTGAGATTGTGAACTTCGATGGTTAGACAGCTCCATCATAGTTTCCTTTGTTATTCTAAACAACAAAATAAAAAAACCATTGAAAAGTGACCCAACATATAATAGTTTGAAATATCAGAATACAAAAATTATAAAACCTTTTGGCAAATTGTTTTATAACGTCCAATTCCTCATTTATTGCCACTTTGGTCACATTGTAAGTGTTTGTAACAGATAGAGGATATTTTCCTACATAAAACAAACATTTGATCATACATCTGACACATTGTGTGGTGTCGTTTTTTTTACCTTCCCGTTTCACTTGAGAGGACGGCACGCTAAACCCTTCACGCGAAATTTGGAAGGAGAGAAGTGCCCTTGTGGGATGAATTTTATTCTAGTTCTTCCTACGATAGCACATGAACTTTTTAATTATCCTACGAGGAGGAAGGGGAAAAAGATCTCAAATAAACCCTATGAGTTTGCTAAGTGTGGGGATTCACCTAGACTAGAAATTCTGGAGTCCGGGAGGTCGGTTATACATAGGGAAGGTTTTAAGCACCCTACATATCCGTTGTACTCTACGGGAACCTTCTCTGTGTCTATGTGTTTGTGTTTGTTGCTAACTGATTGGGAAAGTTTCTCCTTTGTATTAGGAGAGAGAATTGAATTGAATTAAATGAAAGACAGACAGACTGACTATTTTTGGTTTTTTATTAACTCACTGAGATTCCTTGTGAACCTCATGCCTACATATCCCTAATGGAAGTCAGAGCTTTTTGTAGTTCGGGGAACTAATTAGGGAAATTAATTATTTTTGATGCCCTGCTTGAAGCTCAAGGTTGAAGCTTGAATTAAATCTCTGTTTACAGTATAGAGACATGAAATCATCTTTACAGAGAGGTATTTCTACTATTCCACCACAAACATTTAAAGTGGCAGAAAAGCTGAATTCATTTCATTAAGAGAAGGACCTTACTTGTGTATGTGCAAGTATACCAGTCAAATGTCTCTTGAATGAAAGAAGGATTTCTCAACCAAATTAGGGAAAGTTACACATGCCTAGGTTAACTTGCCAGAGCATGTCTTTCAAAATCCTAAATGGGAGAATGATTAAAAGTGAAATGTTTATTTGTTTGTTTGAATGTGGTGAGATAGGAGAAATATCTCTCTATAGAGATAAGCTATGTCTATCTACTGTATGAAAGATTTGATTTTAGCTGGCTTGTATGAGGCCCAAGCTTGAGGCTTTTTGATTGATTTTATTGACTCTGGGAGATGACTCCACTGGAAATCAACTTAAACTAAGAAATTTTGTATTTTGCACAAAGCCCAGAATTGAGGCTGACTCTAGTTGGAGAGTGTTTATTTTGTTTTATGATTGAAAGGTTTATTTAGTGTTTTGTACAAAGCCCAGAATTGTGGCTGACTCTACCTAGGGAGACTCTATTTTGTGCCTTGTATGAAGCCCAAGGTTGTGGTTGACTTTTAGCTAGGGAAGTTATTATTTTCTGCCTTGTATGAAGCCCAAGGTTGTGGCTGACTGTAGAGGAAACTGAGTATGGATGACTCTTTGGGGAAAAGATCCTGAAGGTTAGGAATCTTTTGACACAGGAAATGTGGTTTATCTGCCTTGTACAAAGCCCAAGGTTCTGGCTACTTGATGGGGAATGATTCACTGTGGAGACTCTATTATCTGCCTTGTACAAAGCCCAAGGTTGTGGCGGACTCTCTAGGGGAATACCTATGAGGAGGGTTCTGACTCTAAGGGGAGTATGTGCCTTGTACAAAGCCCAAGGTTGAGGCTGACTTTTAAATGGGGAAAGATCTACCAATGTGGGATCTTTTAACTCAGAGGGGATTTTTTGACTCTGTTGAGGATTATCCTATTGTTTAGGAACTAAAGGTTGACCCTACTGATGATTGTGCTTTTGTTAAGCAGAGATTGTTTGAGTGATTGACCTAAAGTAGACTCTACCGGGGAATTGGTTTTTATTGACTGAGACTGACCTAGGTGGGACTCAACTGGTGAGATTATCTTTTAAAAGTTGAATTTTTGGAAGCTAAACCTTTCCAAGGAATTATGACTTTAAAGGACTGATTTTGGAGGCTAACCCTTTCCAGGGAATTATGACTCTAAAGGACTGATTTTGGAGGCTAACCCTTTCCAGGGGTTTTTATTAAAATGAATGAATTAATGGAGGCCGACCCTTTCCAGGGAATTATGACTTTAAAGGACTGATTAATTATTTGAAACTTCTTGTTTAAAGCCCAAGATTAAGGCTGACTCTGACTGAGGATAGACAGATTGAGACCTAGACTCCGCTAAGGAGCAAAACTATTGAAGATAAAGGTGACAGAGACTGTCCATGTCTCTCATTCCAAAAGGTGAACTCAATGCTGAGATTGAGACATTCTTAGCTTGTTTAAAGTCTGGTTTTAAGAATAGAAGAAACTCACTAGGGTGGGCTAAAAGGTGACTAAAGACTTGTTCATATGTTTATAAGAAACCTGATGGGTCCTTGTATACAAGCTCAAGAGGAAGCTGAGAATGCTTTTAAGAAGCCTGTGGGTCCTTGTACAAAGCCCAAGAGGAGGCTAATCGAGGGTCCTTGTTATAGCACAAGAGAAAGCTATGTGGTTTTGAACTTATTTTTGCTCTAAGCAAATGGGTAAGAGGTTTCACCGGGAATAATTCCTCTTGGGTGGATGTATCCTATTTTTGTTCAAAGGCTTTTTTTCAAGATGTTTCACCGGGAATAGTTCATCTTGAGGTTTGAAATAAAGATCTCTAATTAGGAAAGAGCCTTTACTGGGAAGACATTCTCAATCCTAGGCCATAGTCCTATAATATATATATATAGTTTATTTGTCCTGTGGCTGACTGTAGAGGAAACTGAGTATGGATGACTCTTTGGGGAAAAGATCCTGAAGGTTAGGAATCTTTTGACACAGGAAATGTGGTTTATCTGCCTTGTACAAAGCCCAAGGTTCTGGCTACTTGATGGGGAATGATTCACTGTGGAGACTCTATTATCTGCCTTGTACAAAGCCCAAGGTTGTGGCGGACTCTCTAGGGGAATACCTATGAGGAGGGTTCTGACTCTAAGGGGAGTATGTGCCTTGTACAAAGCCCAAGGTTGAGGCTGACTTTTAAATGGGGAAAGATCTACCAATGTGGGATCTTTTAACTCAGAGGGGATTTTTTGACTCTGTTGAGGATTATCCTATTGTTTAGGAACTAAAGGTTGACCCTACTGATGATTGTGCTTTTGTTAAGCAGAGATTGTTTGAGTGATTGACCTAAAGTAGACTCTACCGGGGAATTGGTTTTTATTGACTGAGACTGACCTAGGTGGGACTCAACTGGTGAGATTATCTTTTAAAAGTTGAATTTTTGGAAGCTAAACCTTTCCAAGGAATTATGACTTTAAAGGACTGATTTTGGAGGCTAACCCTTTCCAGGGAATTATGACTCTAAAGGACTGATTTTGGAGGCTAACCCTTTCCAGGGGTTTTTATTAAAATGAATGAATTAATGGAGGCCGACCCTTTCCAGGGAATTATGACTTTAAAGGACTGATTAATTATTTGAAACTTCTTGTTTAAAGCCCAAGATTAAGGCTGACTCTGACTGAGGATAGACAGATTGAGACCTAGACTCCGCTAAGGAGCAAAACTATTGAAGATAAAGGTGACAGAGACTGTCCATGTCTCTCATTCCAAAAGGTGAACTCAATGCTGAGATTGAGACATTCTTAGCTTGTTTAAAGTCTGGTTTTAAGAATAGAAGAAACTCAGTAGGGTGGGCTAAAAGGTGACTAAAGACTTGTTCATATGTTTATAAGAAACCTGATGGGTCCTTGTATACAAGCTCAAGAGGAAGCTGAGAATGCTTTTAAGAAGCCTGTGGGTCCTTGTACAAAGCCCAAGAGGAGGCTAATCGAGGGTCCTTGTTATAGCACAAGAGAAAGCTATGTGGTTTTGAACTTATTTTTGCTCTAAGCAAATGGGTAAGAGGTTTCACCGGGAATAATTCCTCTTGGGTGGATGTATCCTATTTTTGTTCAAAGGCTTTTTTTCAAGATGTTTCACCGGGAATAGTTCATCTTGAGGTTTGAAATAAAGATCTCTAATTAGGAAAGAGCCTTTACTGGGAAGACATTCTCAATCCTAGGCCATAGTCCTATAATATATATATATAGTTTATTTGTCCTAAGGTTGTACTCAGACAGAGTTCTAAACAATATATATATATATATATATATATATATATATATATATATATATATATATATATATATATATATATATATATATATATACAGTTTATATTTGACAGGAATTTAAATGAAGACTGTAAATTGAAAGCTTGTAAAGCCTAACCTGGATGGAGTGGAGGCCTTTGAAGATGTATGTACAAAGCCTTACCAGTAGCTTTATTATTTATTGGCAACAGTTGAAGGTTGAATTGTAAACAGTTGAATATTTTATTTAAAACAAAAGAAGTGAAGATGGACACTAGGTCACATAGGTATCTGAAGAGTTTCACCGGGAATAATGCCCTTCAAATACCAGAAGAATGTTTTGAAAACAGATGAGGAGAATTTGTAAATACAGTTTTGAAAAACAAACTATGAAAAGAAAGAAGGTGTTGGGTCTTACACTCTATTAGAGGCCCATTGAAATTGATTTATTGTTTATGAAAAAAAGTTAAAGATGATTTGAAATTGTACAAGGTTTTGTTGTCTGAAAACCTTAATTGTCTGTTTAATCGAAGTTTGAAAACAGTTTAAAAATTGACAAACGTCAACTTAATTAGGATAAAGACAAAGTCTATATCTAATTAAGACCTAAATAATTAGGGTTTTATCACAACACTATTTACAAGAGATTAGGTTTTGAAAATCAAATGAAAATTATATTTTAAAGTATTAAAACATACTTAAAATATGTGATTTTAAACCTAATTAAAATATATTGAAATAATCTATTTTTTGTGATTTTTTTGGATATTCTCAAAATAGATATATTAAATGAGAAGTGTGTGAAAAATCAAGAGAAAATGATTTAATTTGATAGGTGAATTAATTGTGTGAAGTTGTGAAGAAAATGGAATAAACAAGTGGTAAAAAAAAAGGTTTTTGTCTCCACCATGGTTTGAACCCACGCCCTTGAAGTTGCCAATCAAAATAACAACCAATTGAGCCACGCGTGTGGACTGATAGTATATGGCAGGCATGTGATAATATATGAAAACAAGTATTGAAAATGTTTTGAAAAATAAAACAAACCAAAAGGTCTGAGGGGGGGATCGAACCCCAGACCTGAGGCAAGGCAAGAGAGTTAGGACGAGCGCTGTAACCATTGGGACATTAGTCACATTACGATGAATTCGTAAGTAACACACACACCACTAAATATATTTTAAATCCGGGCCTAAGGATTTGAAAAAATAGCGCCATCACCATCATCGTCTTCAACCTTAAGCTCTCCCATTTTGAATTTCTGAACTCTCTCAATTCTCAACCATTTTGAATGATCCAAACATCAAACTTGCTCGTTTTTAAACGAGGAACATGATTATGGGCTCAGAATTCATTTATTTTAAAGGTATCTAAAGAATTTCAGCATGAACTCTAAGAACACATAAACCCTAAATTTGAAATTAAATGATGGATACGATGAATAAATGAATGATGATAGAGGGTTTTTAATCCTCTGATGATGCTGAGTGAGATGATATTGAGTTTTAACAAAATAAGTGCACAAATTAAAGAGGTGGAGTTCAAAAACTTACCTCTGAAACTGAAGGTCGTGGTGATGGTGGAGAGCTTCTGGCTTTGAATGAATGATTGCAAAAGCTTCCTGGGACCTTGTTGATGCTATCTGTGCACTTAGATTGCTTTGAATACCTCTGCATTAATCTACTCGACCCCTCCTACTTGAGCTTCAAGTAGAAATGGAAGATGGTGATTCTGCACTAAGGAATGTGTCTGAATGCTTGGACTTGCTTGACACCCTCTGAATGGTTCTACAGACCTCCAACTGACTTTGCTCCAAATTGAAAATGAAGATGGTGTTCTTGCACTTACAGAAGTTTTCCAGGTGTTTGGATCACTTCTAATGGACCCCCTTTAGAGGTTTGAACACTTATTTTCAAAGGAAGAGCTCTGGTTTGAAAAAATCGAGTCTTCTTGCCAAAGAACCTTTGAAAAACCTAAGTGTGAGAGGAAGAAGGAGAAAGCAAGAATTGGAGTTGCTTTGGTGTGTTTATTACTGAGGAAGACACTTCTATCTATAGGCATAGAGCTCAGTACAAATTGGAGGAGTGAGTTTCCTTAATGAAGTCACTTTGGTTTCTTGGCCATGAAGAAATTCAAAGAATCTCCAAAATGTAATCATTGCAAATTCGAGCTAGCTCCCCATTGTCATACCCAAATTTTTGACCCGCGTATTTCATTCTTGGTCATGTCGCATCTGTATTTCATTTAATTTAGTTGTCGCATATTCTGCATATTTTTGAAATGAAATAGACTTTTAATAAGTCAACAAAAATAGTTTTCATTTTGCATCTTTTCATCTTTGCATATTCTTTATTCTAGTTACCATTTATCCGAGTTTTTATTTTTCATAGACTTTAATTTTTTTATTATTATCTTTTTTAAATAAAAAATATATCAATTTGTGTTTTAATAATTTAGTTTAATTTGGTCATTTAGTTAGTATTATTATTATTACTATTTTTTTATAGGATAGAATATAGTCTATTAGTGTAAGGCCCATTTAATTTTAGGTCCAAAATGGTTTTTCTTTCTTTTCACGTTTTCTTTTTGATTCAAAGTTGGTCCTTGCACCATCACCATCACCTCTTCCACTATCCTGCTACAACTGTCCAAAAATCTGCACTCTTGTGGTCCTAATACCCTGCATTTTTGCTGCATACAAAACTCCAAAATCTTCACCAAAATGGTCAACACATAACCTGCAAGAGAAAGCATAAAAATCAGTCAACCACAATTGTTTAAAAACCTTTTGATTTTCCCCCCAAAGATCAAAGGGCTGGGATTATAAACAGAGGGCCAGGACACACGGAGAGGAGGAGGGAAAAACGACCAAAAAATGAGAATAAAACCTATGCCTAAACCTTCATACAACATCATCTCCAACACACAAACTCTCTGAAAACCAAAACTCATCTCTTCACCAAAAAAACCATACTCATACCATTCAACATACCACTTACACAAAAACCTTCAGCAAAACCAAACACATAGCAAAGTCAGACACACATAACAACCAACAAAAACACACTCACTGAATACAACAACAACACAGCGGCTTCCACCACCGATTATGCACGGACCGGATGAAAATTAGACGAAGAGGGAACGTTTATCGAGAAGAAAGATTCAAGTATCATACCTCTCAGTTTCGGGATCGTCACCGGAGTAATTTCTCCGAAGGTATTCATTTCTAGTTCGCGTTAGACATCCGATTTGGTACCTTCAAGCTCTATTTTGCTCATTTGTATCTATGTGATTTGAAATTATTGTTGTTGTATGTTTGATGTTGTTTTGCGTTTTGTTCATGCCAATTTGTTCAATTTCTGAATCACTGAGGTTCGAGAGAGAGTGTAGACGAGTTGAGAGATTGACTGAGAGAAACCGAGTGAGGCCACTCTTTGTCTGATAGAGAGTGGTTATTAAATATTAGTTAGATATTTAGTTAGTATTTTAATATAATAATTAGTATTATTTAAGTTAGTTTATTAGTGGTATTTTTATTACATTTTAGTTGGGCTTTTTAATTATCAATCAAGTGGGCTTTTAGTGTTTAGGCCTTTTGTTAGATTATCCATTTGTGACATTATATAATGTATTGTCTTTGACACATTTGAGATATCAAAGAAATGAAATGAAGTTTAATTTTTCTAGTTAGTTTTTATTGTCTTTTATTTTACAACTTTTATTAGTCTTTCTCTAGTTTTGTTAGGGTTCCAAATCAACTTTCTAACATTGGTGCTTTCATTGAGAGTGGTTATTAAATATTAGTTAGATATTTAGTTAGTATTTTAATATAATAATTAGTATTATTTAAGTTAGTTTATTAGTGGTATTTTTATTACATTTTAGTTGGGCTTTTTAATTATCAATCAAGTGGGCTTTTAGTGTTTATGCCTTTTGTTAGATTATCCATTTGTGACATTATATAATGTAGCGTCTTTGACACATTTGAGATATCAAAGAAAGAAATGAAGTTTATTTTTATTAGTTAACTTTTATTGTCTCTTTTATTTTATAGCTTTTCTCTAGTTTGTTAGGGTTTAGAATTAACATCCTAACATTGGTGCTTTCATTCTTCCACTCAACCTCTTTTATGGCATATTCTTAATACATTCCATACCAACAACAACACAACACCTTCATTCCTCCATCCGTAAACCAATATCCTACATGTTATTACCCATCCACAAATCCTCCATTTTCAACCTTCATTCCATACCAACAACACCACATCATTTCTGATCCAGATCAACAACCACCCTTCACCTTCTCTTATCCTCATGAGTCCATTGTCACACACACAACACCTTCATCACCTAACCATATTTCAACACCTTCACCTCAAGATTTCTATTCACAAGTAAAAACTCTAAAACAATATATAACCGAAACTCATGAAATCTCTAACAGATCTAGAGAGGAGTTGAAAGAACAACTTCAAAATCTTTCTAATTCATTAAAAAAAACACAAGAAAAATGGAAAGAGAAATATGTTCTGAGTACTATGAAAAAACATATGGAGGAAGAAAACAAAAGAATCAAAAAAGTTTTTGTTTCACAAATATCATCCTCGGTGATATCTCCGGCAACAACTCCGGCGAAAATTCCGGCACCTTCTCCGGCGAAACTTCCGGCGGTGTTTTCTCCGGTGAAAATTCTGACAGCACCTCCGACGACTCTTCCAAAGACAAATCCAACATCATTTCGGGTGAAAACTTCGGTGACGCTTCTGTTGTCAACTTCGGTATCTCTTTCGACGAAATTTTCCGATTTGCAACTGCCTCCGGCCAAACCTCCAGATCTACAACTTTTATTGGCAAAGCTATTAGATCTGAAAAGACCATCACCGAAACCACCAGATTCAAGTGTTCAAAATGGATTTATTGAAGCAAATATGAACGAAGAGGTAAACACTACTAAAGAGAAACAAAGCAAATGTAAATGGTGGTACTGTGAAAGAAGTCCAAAACTGAAAAACAAAGCAGAAATGAATGCTACAAGCAATGGAAAAAGGGAAAATTTGAAGGAGAAAAGAGAATTTTTTTTCACTTGCTGGATATGAAACTGAGATAAGTTGGGTTATTGAAAGTGAGGTAAAGGTTGATAAAGTTGGAATTTCGTACTTTTTGGCTATTATTAATGTGTTTTTTTTTAACCTCACACAAAAAAAAACCATTATGTCATCTAAACTTTTTTAATACCAACCCTAAACTCTTTGTTGTGAAATCCCACTTGCTAGAATGTTGGTAAAAAGCCAAGTCCTTTTGAAAACGCCAAGTTTTTTTTTCTCTGCCCTCACGTGATTCTCTATGTTGTCATCATTTCACTATGCTGCATTACTCTTCCCTTTCCACTTATTACGGTTAACTTTTGACCCACTAAATAAATCATGTGATGTATTCTATATTTTTCCACATATTCAGCCTATAGTAGCTAGCTAAGTGACACAATTATTTTCTCCCACTATAGAATATTCTAGAGACATTATGTGCTAAATGGCTAAATTTTGTTGGAAAATTTTAATATGTCATGATGTTTATTTTAGAACCTTGAGGACAAGGTTCAAGTGAACCCGACGACAATGATAGAGAGTGGTTATTAAATATTAGTTAAATATTTAGATAGTATTTTAATATAATAATTAGTATTATTTAAGTTAGTTTATTAGTGGTATTTTTATTACATTTTAGTTGGGCTTTTTAATTATCAATCAAGTGGCCTTTTAGTGTTTAGGCCTTTTGTTAGATTATCCATTTGTGACATTATATAATGTTTTGTCTTTGACACATTTGAGATATCAAAGAAGTGAAATGAAATTTAATTTTTCTAGTTAGTTTTTATTGTCTTTTATTTTACAGCTTTTATTAGTCTTTCTCTAGTTTTGTTAGGGTTCCAAATCAACTTCCTAACATTGTCACTGTCAGTTTTCACGAGAGAGAGAGAATAGCGAGATTGAGATGAGAGCAGAGAGAACGCGTTGAAACCGAGTGAGATCGAACAGAGAGTTACCGTGATAGAGAGAGAGCGCGAGAGAGATAGATGAACAGAGGAGTTTTGTTTTCTTTCTGGAAACGCATTTTTGTGAAAGAAAAAAAAAAGATAACACAAAAGGAGGCCAGGGTTGTTTTTCATAGAAGATGAAAGAGAATCGGATCCGGGTTTGACCCGGTCTGCCCCAAGATGTCTTGTTTTATTTTTCATTGTTAAATTTATTTAGGCCTGTATCCTGTTGAGCCCAACCGAATTGCTTTCTATGCAGCACCTTGTTCCAACAATACACCATGCTGGTAGACTCCCTTCTTTTCTTTGGGCCTCAACCTTGGGCCAACATTTCTTTTATTTACACCCCATTTTACTATTTCTTTTAATTGTTAGTATTCCTTTAACCTTTTTTTTTTAGTTTTATAAATATTTCAAAAAAATACAAAAATACTTTATTTTAATATCAAAACATCAAAAATATGTTAGTTTTGTTTTCCATTTAAAAAATCTCAAAAAAAATATTAGATTAATTCTTCGATCCAAAAATCAATAAACCTTGGTCCAACGCCAAGTCGTCAAATAATTTCTCGATCCAACATTGAGTTTCTTCTTTTAAAAACTTTCTTTAAACCATACTGAAAGATCGAGTGACAAGAAGTGTACACCTCTTGAACACCTCGATTCTTTTGGATTAACACCTTTTTTTTAAAACCTTTCTTAATCAAATCAAAGTGATCAAGTGACAAGAAGTGAACACCTCTTGAATACCTTGATCTTTTGAATTAAAATACATTAATCAAATCAAAGTGATCAAGTGACAAGAAGTGAACACCTCTCGAATACCTTGATCTTTTGAATTAAAATACATTAATCAAATCAAAGTGATCAAGTGACAAGAGGTGAACACCTCTTGAATACCTTGATCTTTTGAATTAAAATACATTAATCAAATCAAAGTGATCAAGTGACAAGAAGTGAACACATCTTGAATACCTTGATCCTTTGAATCAAAACAAATTAATTAACAAAGACAACAAGTAACAATGGGGCTCGCTCCTGTTGAATACCTTGGGTAAAGACGCGCTAGGTGCACACCTATGCTCAATCCTTTACTAAACATCCGCAAATATCTCCTTACCATCTTAAAACTCTTTTCATAAATGAGACACTTAGTCAATTTTATATGTGAACATACTTCCACATGTGAAGATCGAATATCTTCCACTCGAATGCGATGATGGCCAAAATCTTGTCTTACTCTTGATTTAGTCATCCATTCTTGTAGTGATCCCATATCCATGTGCGCGTAGTATTGTTTCCATTTGAAAGCGATCGAGTACCTCTCGCTAAAATCAACACAACAAAACTTTCGTGGTTCCTAGCCCGAACTACGATTGCTCTGACTTTCCCATTGCACGAGGGAATACGTAGGCACAAGATACAAACGTCTTGGCGAGCATAATAATAAAAAATATTTTATTTTTCTTCCCAATAAATAAAACCCTAAAAACCTTTTCTTTTATCTTTTCTCGATTAATAAGCAAAAGAACGCAAACATTACGCTAAACACTTAAACACAAAGCTAACTAAATGGGTCCCATCGAGTACGATGGAGGTGAGGGGTGCTAATACCTTCCCCTTGCTTAACCGACTCCCGAACCCTAATTTGGTTGCGATGACCATCTTATCATTTTCTTTTCTCTTTGTGGGTTTTATCGATATTTTCCCTTTCCTTTTGGAATAAATAAAATTTGGTGGCGACTCTGTTGTATTTCGAGTGAGTGAACACGTCGAGTATTTTTTTACCGCTACAGAAAGTGGCGACTCTGCTGGGGACATACAATCCTAAGAGGGTCAACCCTAGTTTAGTTTGTTTTATGTTTGAGTGTTTGCTTTTGTTTGTTTATTCTTTTGTTTTTTATGCTTATGTTCTTTAAATTCATTCTTGTATTATTTATGTTTCTTTACTCTTGCTTTACCGCTTTTTATTTATTTATTTATGTATATACTTATTTATGAGTATGGGAATGATATTTGAGTGAAGCTCTCAACCCGAGCTTTTGAAAAACAAGAGAAAAACATAAGTTAGGAGGTGGTTGTGTAGTGTTAGTCCCCAAGGTGAACACCTTGAATGGCTAATGCGAAGACCCCACTTGGAGGAGACTTATTCATGAAATTTGTCATAAGATGGTTCGCCCGTCGCATGACAAAAATCTGATTTCGTCGTTAACTCCAAGGACCTTTAGAACCTGTTTAATATATAGAGGTTATGTATTGATCCCCAAGGTGCACTCCTTGTATGATTGGTACGATAACCTCACCTAGAGGATGCATATTCATGAAATTTGTCATAAGATGGTTCACCTATCGCATGATGAAATTCTGATCATGCTCGGATGCCTCTAGGAACCGTTATATCCAAAAACTCTAGAGCTAACCTTGTGAGGGGATTCTTGGGTAAAAGAACATAGAACTGTCTTATTATAAGAAGCTTTCCTCAGTAGGTTCTGTTATCCATTTACATTTATCATTTTAATTCAGTCTATGTATAGCATCGTGTTGCATTCCATATCATATGACATTGCATCATTCCTGCATGTAAAAAATAAAAAATAAATCATGCATCTGCATTCATACATTCAAGTTGTCAACAAAAGACTCATTTCATCTGTCTTCACCCACAAGTGGTTTGTCTACCGTCAAGTTGATTCCTCAACACATTGAATTGGAGGCATGAATCTGAATCCTTTGAGTGATGTCTTGGAGCTTTTTTTAAGGTTTCCCAAATGTGGTCCCTGATTTCAGTCCTTGATGGGCTCAAAACCCTAGTCTGGTGATCTGAGCAAACCTGAGTCTTGATGACTGGTGTCTAATCAATCATAGGTGAATGAATAAATCATTTGAGTCTTGTGATTGTCTTAGAGGTTATTCTCATATTGATTCATCCTTTTCCTGAACTCCCTTTGCTCTTGCACATCCTCGATTGAGTAACAAATAAATAGGTGACTGCTCTGTATACCTGTCTTGAGCTGATGAATGTCTGGAGGTGTAACATCTCAGGGGGTCAAAATTAGGGTATGACAGATGCCCCTATTTAAGTTTCTTTCATCTGGAGGGAGAAAGATTGACATCTTGATCTCTCCTGCGGGAAAGAGACTTAAATATCAAAGAATGCCCGAATTTTGGGCGTTCCTGAGATGTTGCAGCGATAATAAAATCCTTGTGCATGACTCGATCCCGTTGTCGCACTCAGCGGAGGATAGGGAGACAAACTCCTGTAGAAATATGTTATGCGGATTCTGGTGAATGGATGGCAATGCAAAATGCGCAATCCATCTTCTTTAACTAAGTTCTGATACTTAGAAAAAGGTAAACAACTTCCCCTCATTTCGGATGTATAAATTGCGAAACTGATCTCAATTGTGATTTTGGACAATATCTCAAATAAAGAGAAAATCTCCAAGAGTTTGTTTCCTCATCAAACTTCTCACAAGTACTTGTTGGAGAGATACCAAGAAGTAACTTTTATAAAAGGTGTTTCTTGGGAAGATGCAAAACATAACTATTCTCTACACATACAACCACACATGAGTTTATCGTGTAGTTGGTACAGAAAAGAAAAGTTGCAAAAAAAAAAAATTTTTGACAACCAATTGGATGAATGAAAAAGCAAAAAAGGTGTGGTCTTATTCGTCAAAAGCATGTATTAGTCAGAAAAAAGTTCTTTTTGGACAAAAAATAACCTTGAAAGTAATAGGTGTCAAATTTAGAGCAAAGGACAAAAATGACTTAACCATGTACATTGTTTTCTTATATTATAGATATAGATATATTCCAAATTCAACAATACTCTTTATTAATTTTTTTTTCATGTTACATAATAAAAATAATTTAAAAAAAAGTTCCGATTAAAAAAATTTTAAAAAAATAATTAATATTTATAATTTTAAAAAATTGAATATACACATTTTAAAACAAAATTTATAAATGATTTATTAATTTATACCCTTAGTACACATATTAACATGAATCAATCATATTTTGTTATAGTTATTTGTCGATCTAATTTTTGTTATAATTGAAGAATTTATTTTTAATATGAAAAAGTAAAAAAAGTGTAATAAAGAATTTTTTTCGATCTTATTTTTGATATGAAAAATAAAGAATTTGTAATATGAAAAAAACATCTTCAGCAACAACAAAACAGCATTCGTTACATCTCCTAAATCAAAAGTGCGCTCTCACAAAAACGTGAAAAACCCAAACTCTTCGTCGCTGCCGCTTTTTTCTTCATCGTTGTTCGTCGCTTGTGGAAATGGTAAGTTTTCCATCTGGATCTATACCCATTTTGATTCTTCTCAAACCCTATTTAACGATTTCTTGTTATTTCTCAATTATTTTGCAGGCGGATTCTCCTGTAAGAAGGTAACCCTAGAAATCTCTTTGATTATGGAAATTATGATTATATAGTACTTTTTGATCCGATTATCTTCGTTTATGTGTTTGTAATTGGTAAAAATTGATCACTTTTTAGATTTTAGGTTAATGTTAACTATTTTGATCTGTTTTTGGATTTTGATCATCTTTGATAACTGTGCTCCTTGTGAACCTATTTGTTTATCTGGTTATGATGGAATATTTTAGGCTTTCAAGGTCCCCTTCTCCATGGAGGGGTCAATCAAGATCTAGGTCTAGGTCTCCGGCAAGGTCTCTTGAGAGGCACAGGCCCAGGTCTCGGTCTATCGAAATGCAAAGGCCTAGGTCTCGGTCAAGGTCTCTTGAAATGCAAAGGCCTGGGTCTCAATCAAGGCCTCTTGATATGCAGAGGCCTAGATCTCGGTCAAGGTCTCTTGAAAAGCCGAGGCTTAGGTCTCGGTCAAGATCTCCTGATATGCAAAGGCCTAGATCTCCCTCGCGAGGTCGTGGAAGGTTAGTCATTGTTTAGCATTTAATCATTGTTTTTCCAATTTATCCCTTCTATAGTGCTTGATGTCTTCATTGTTTATTTACTGACAGATCAAGATCAAGAAGTCCTCCTGATAGGTTAGTCAATTTTACCTGCAAGTGGTTACAATCCTTTGATTGGAATACTAACTCTACCTTTTTGAGTATTTCTGATAGAAACAACTTTGTTTATGTAATTTGGTTTTGTGATTTTGTTTGTGTTAGGAATGGTGGGGATACACTCTATGTGACTGGCCTATCTTCAAGGGTCACTGAGAGAGACTTAGAGGAACATTTCTCTAAGGAAGGAAAGGTGAGTATTATATTGATTCTCTGTTCTAGTTTACTGAATAATCATCAGAATTTCCCTTGGTGGTGATACTCTAATCTCTGAATGGCTGTTGTGGGTTATTTACTTGATTAGGTTGCTTCATGTTTCCTTGTGGTGGAGCCCCGTACACGTATATCTCGTGGTTTTGCGTTTGTTACTATGGATTCTGTTGAGGATGCAAACCGCTGTATCAAGTACCTGAATCAATCTGTTTTAGAGGGTCGCTATATCACTGTTGAGCGGGTAATGTGTTTTTTAATTAACTACTAGTTGATAAAACACCTATGTTTTTCTTTCTTCTTGACCGGAAGGTTTTGTGCTTACGTTCAGAATGCATTACATCAGCTATGTTGGCAGCAATCAAAGATGACCAGTTCATCCATTTCAACTTTATTGAAACAACATGATCATTGGCAAAAGCCTAAACAGCTAATCAAATGCTTCTGATCAACTTAACATTAGCAACACCTATAATGTTCAACAACTTTACAACTTCAGCATTCACTTTCAACTCAACTAATCAACGGACATTATCAACAACTTTCTAATCAGTCTTTTATGGTATCTCACACCTGGCATTGATCATTAGTGTGTGGATATATTTTTTTCACTAATATCATAAATATAAACTAGACTCTTTTTCTTAATGAAACTTTTCTAGACTGTTTTTCTTAATGAAACTTTTAAAGGGCTCTTACTAAAAAAATTCCAAGTGTTTTCTTTTTACAATTTAATATGACGCGATGGATATACCAGATGATTTAATCTGTTTTATGTTCAAAATGTTACATGGACGATTGGTGCATAATTGTTTTATATCAACAAAATTCTAAGGATTCAGTTTCTCTATTTTATTTCAGTCAAAAAGTGTTTGCTTTTTACAATTTAATATGACGCGATGGATATATCAGATGATTTAAACTGTTTTATGTTCAAAATGTTACATGGACGATTGGTGCATAATTGTTTTATATAAACTAAATTCTAAGGATTCAGTTTCTCTATTTTGTTTCAGTCAAAGAGAAAGCGGCCAAGAACTCCCACACCCGGGCACTATCTTGGGCTGAAAAACACTAGAGAAATTGGTAAGTTTGAGACACTTCTCTAAATGTTGAACCTAATTTATTGCTTGTTTTATGAAATCTTATTGAACTTCATCTTTTGTTGGTCTCAAGGATATCGTGATGATCGTGGAGGTGGAGGAAGGTATCGGGGTGGATATGGTCGTGATGATTATCCATATCGCCGGTCTCCAAGGCACTCACCATATCGAGGTGGCAGGGATTATTCACCACCAAGGCACTCTCCCTATGGTGGTGGAAGGTATAGGAGGGAGAGGTCTAGGTCACCTTATGCTCCATATGGCAGCCCAGATAGGAGGTATGCTCGGGGGCCTAGGTGATATCTTAGAAAAGTTTATTTTGGTATATGTCTGAAGTTTGAAGAAGGAAGGTAAGAACTGTATTTTGACTGTCAGATTGTGCCTATATGTGATGTATGTGCGTTTTGAAGTGATTTGCACTCTGCAGCTATTATTGATGTATCCTTAATAGTCGTTTGTTGGTGACATTGGAGTTATGTTATCACTATATAGTGAAACTTATTAAGTTTTAGTATATTTTTCAACCTTTTCTATTATATTCTTTCGAATAAGTCAAATATTCTGCAGTAGTCTGATATTATATTAGGTCAAACAACAATTCCAAAGCTAAGGGTTTTTAACTTCAAAGCTTGTTGGCCCTTGCATTTGAAATCTTATACTATTTTATTGTGATAAATAACCAAAGTGCAGCGTGATCATTTGGGGGTTTCAAAAAGAAAAACTGGTAACAATGCTAGAACCAAAACTCTTTTCCATCTAAAGTTTAACAACATTTCTTTTGTTTTTGCTCTACAAATAGCTTAGTCATTATAGAAGCTATTTAACCCTTCTAATTGCAAAGCAATTTTTCAGTGTAAGTGGCAAGGCTTAGAACCAACAAGGTTGTGAAGATCATGTTTATGATACTAATTCATCGAGGGATATTCAAATAGTGACCAACACAAATAGAAAATAAAGGATCTATATTTTTTCACCAATCAATTCACAATTTTACAATTAATAAACTTTGGAAAAATAAGTTACGAACGTATTTCAAAAATCCAATATTATATTATTAAGGTTTTTTTATAATTGATACAATTAAATTAAAGTCTAAAAAGCAAATTTCTATTTTTGATTGAAATCTTTTAAAGAGGTCTATCAAATTCTATGAATACTTGTAGCGATTTTGATTCTATTTTAGCAATTGTATGGTTAGAAAGAGAAACATCTACAAAGATACACCATCGTTTAACAAACTACTATTTAAAAATAATTTGTTTCCATCTAGGGGAGATATTTACGTATTCAATATCATACTAGCCATATAAGATATATCAATTCTAATAATATCAAACTAGCCATATAAGATATATCAATTCTAATAAGTTATTCTGTAAAGGGTAAATAGTTTTTTCGCCCCCGATATATAGGCAAGTTTTGAAAACTCTCCGTAAAAAAAAAGTTGTATGGATTGTCCTAACATTTTCAAAATATTTTAATTTTAACCTTAAGCCTGACACATCATCAAAAATGCTGATGTGACTTCATTTTTTTTTATTATTTTTAATTTTGAAGTTATGCCAGATGTGTTCATTTCCTATTGAAAAGTACAATTTGCCCTTGTACATAAAACCACAAAAACACACATAGAGATGGAATCCACTTCTTCTTTCCAACTTGACCACACCCTGTTCCTCTCTTGTCAAATTTCTCCTTTGCAAATTTCTTTTCATGCTTATTCTTTTGTAAATCTTCTTTTGTTCTGCTTCTGTTCTTCTCATGGCTAAATAACAAACTACAGAAATCAACAAATCAACATAACACAAACATTCATGGTGAAAACCTAGATTCCTAATTCGAACACAATTGAAGAAAAAAGAAAGTGTAATCGACAAAAAACAATTGAAGAAAACAATTTCTTCTACTTCAACTCTCAGCTTGAACTTCTCTTCTTCTACTGCGAATTCGAGTAGACCGCGTTTCGATGTTGTTAAGCGGTTGAAGGAGAGTTGTTGTTGTGTCGCGTGGATGAGGTGTTAAAGTCGTTCAGATGTTGATGTTGAGTTTTAAATGGATGTAAGCGGATCAGTTCTGATGGAGCTTCATGTTAATGAGGGTGTAGGTCGCGGACGAAGGTCGCGAACGTTGTTGGTGATGAGTTTTGAACGTTGTTGTCGTGCTCTGGGGTTTGAAGAAATGCTTGAGTTGGAGCAAACTGGGTTAGTCATGTTTCAGGAGTTGGCGAAGAAAAAGATGAAGAAACGATGGTGCAAGAGCGACGAACAACAGGGAGGAACGAAGAAACGAAGAAGGCGGTGGCTAGGGCATGAGAGAGGAAACAAGATTCTTATCCCTAATAAAGAGGGCATTTTGGTAAGTTCATAAAAAATAAACACATGTAGCATTTGGTTTAATTAAAAAACGAAGCCACATCAACATTTTTGATGATGTGTCCTGCTTAAGGTTAAAATTAAAATATTTTGGAAATGTTAGGGCAATCCATGCGACTTTTTTTTACGGGGGGGGGGGGGGGGGGGGGGGGGTTCAAAACTCGCCTATATGGCAGGGGGCGAAAAAACTATTTACCCTTATGTAAATGAACGAAAAGATTCAATTGATGAGATCATGGATACACTCAACTATTAATCATATCATTTTAACATTTTAGATAAAGAAAAATCACAGTTTTATGAAATAAAATTATATGATATTATTCAAATCCATAATCAATGGTAGATATGAGAAGGTTTATGGGAGAATGCGTAGGAAGAGAGAGAAAGAAATGATTCACACATAAAACAAATTCTGTTAGGGCTGCACATGGCTCTGCCAAGTGGCTATAATTGTATGGAGAGAAAATCTAAATCTAGGAGAATAAATTCTGTGAGAAGGACCCATTATGGATATGCATGATAAGGAGAGATAAGGCATCTCGAAGTGTCTCTTTTGCAGGTTTACACTTTATTAATTTCTGCATTTTCTGTACTACTATATCCCATTTGAACTTTAGTACTAAATAAATTCCATTTCTTTCCTAGCTACTTCTGTGTACTTGTTTACTGTTTTCCCTAAATACTAAGTTAATTCTATCAATTTGGTATATAGAGTCGTGATTACGCCACCTTATGAATGGTCCTGACATGAAGAATCATGGAAAATAGAGTTGACACAATCGAATAGAGGATGGATAACTTTGAAGGGACGATGGAAAAAATTCGTCAGCTAGTGATGGAGCAACAATCACGACCGCAAGTAACAGTGGAACAGATTCGACACCTGATTCAAGAGAAACCGGCTCGGAATCATGGGCGAAATGGACGACCATGTGGAAGGGGATATGAGCAAGAAGAATACGATGAAGGGAGTGACCAGAGTATTTTTTCGCGGGAGTCGCGACCACGTCATCATCGTCGCGGAGGCGAATGTGGATCCCAATTTTTTAGAAGTAAACGATTGGAAATTCCAGTATTCAAGGGTGAGGATGCATATGGGTGGATAATGCATATTGAAAGATATTTCCACCTGAATGGAGTGAGGGTGCATGATAAGTTGGAGGCAATGATGCTAGATATGGAGGACAAGGCATTGAACTGATATCAGTGGTGGGAAGAACAAGAAACTTTGAGAACCTAGGATGAATTAAAGTTGGGAGGTTTCAATCGGGTCTTCTACACAACTCGATGGGACCTTTGCGGAGTTTGAGACAAAATGGGACAGTGGTGGAATACATGGAGAAGTTTGAAATGATGGTAGCCCATTTGCGAACGGAGGAGAAAAGCATGTTGGATTCCATTTTTCTAAATGGATTGAAGGAGGAGATTCAAGCAGAATTGAAGCTACATGAGATTCAGAGCTTAGCTGAACTCATGGATAGAGCTTTACTTATCGAGGAAAAGAATGAGGTTCTCACTAAAAAGGGGGGTTCTTTGAGAGATAGAAAGGGGGGGATTCTGAGGATGAAGGATCCTGGAGGTTTTGGGAGTTTTAAGGAGAGTGATAAGGCTAATAATGGGGGGAATGAGAAGTTTAAGGGAAGAAGATTGAATCCTGCTGAATTGGAGGAGAGAAGTAAAAAAGGGCTTTGTGTCAAATGTGGAGACAAATGGAATAGAGAACATGTGTTTAAAATTGTGTGAAGATAGTAGTGAGGGAGAAGAAATAGAAGTGGATAAGGGAGCTCAACAAGAGAAGATGGGGGGGAAAGGTGGAGGAAATGCAGACTTTACAACTCTCTATGCAAAGTAAGGAGGACTTCACTTCCAATAAGTATTTCAAAGTGTGAGTGACAGTGAAGAATAGGGAGTTATTAACTCTAATTGACTCAGAAGCCACCAACAACTTTATTGACTCTAGGTTGGTGGAGGAGTTAGGGTTGAAAGTGGTTGAGACCCATATACTTATGTGATTGAGGTGGGTAATGAAGAAAAAGTCAAAAATCAAGGGATTTGTGAAGGATTAATATTCTAGATGCAAGGAGTGGAATGTAATCAACATTTCTTATTGATGGAGTTGGGAGGCTCGGATATGGTACTAGGAATAGATTGGTTGGCTAGCCTGGGAAACAACGAGGCTAACTTTGGGGATTTATGTTTGAATTGGGAGTGGAAGGGCCAGAAATACAAGATCCAAGGGGATCCTGCTTTGTGCACCAGACAAGCATCTCGGAAAGTAATAGTTAAAGCCTTAACTGATGAAGGAGTTAGGTTCTACCTGCAGACTGTTAGGAGTGAATTAATGGTAAATTCATGTGTTAATATAAGTAATTTCTTCTCTAAACTAATGCAAATTGTGATAGATCCATAGGTTTTTAGTGAGAATTGAACTGAAAAGGTTTAGTTCATGTGTAAAGCAAATCGAATCACTTGTGGGTATTATTGATGCAGGTTTAGAGCTGAACTGGAGCTTTAGGAAAACATGAAGAGGAAAGGAAGCTGGAAGTCTCAAAGGCAAAGCAAAAAGATGAAGTTTGACAAGGGCGCGCCGCGGGAGTTCTAGCCAGCGCCGCGCCAAAGTCTCTGTTTAGGATCGCGCCGCGCACATCCGTTGCCGCGCCGCGGCCTCGGCGTTAAAAGCCCAAAACTTATAAATAGAAGCCCTAGCTTCCAAGTGAAAAACAGATCTTTTGTGAGCGAAATTAGGAGAGCATTCTGAGTTTGCAGTCAAGAACAACAATTGAAGGCCAATTCTTTACCAATCGAAGACATTCCATTGATGAAGATGAATCCCTCCATTAATTCTTGTGTGTTCTTCATGTCTATGGAGAGCTAAATTCCTCTTGTTGAGTTTAAGGTAGTAGTTAACCTATGAATATGCAATGCCATTAATTATTTCCTATGAACAATTGTTTGAATTTATTATCAATAAGAAACCTTGTTTTTACTTTACACCATTGTTGAATCTTTGATCGAAAGAAAGGATTTTAACTTTTGCCCTAGGTTACTATATTGATTCAATCTCAATTGCAGAGATGGAATTGTGATTGAGTTTTCATAATTATCGTTCCTTATTACTATTATCGATATTGATATTTGGAGAGAGATCGAATCTCATACCGGTAAAAGTTTATCTAATTTGATTTGCAGACATGGAATCATATTTGAGGATAAGTGAAGTTAGTAATTCAAATGATTGTTCAATTGTGAATTAATTGATAAGTTGTATAGGAATAGGTTGATGAACCCTAAAGCTCAACATATCTCCTTAATTGTTAACAAACGTTCATTATTTGCAATTAAATTATTGTTTAAATTTGATAGTATCATAATCATAAAATAAATTCAATTACTTTTTCTAACTCAAAATAATTAACTATAGAACGGCAGTGATATTAACCAATCCCTGTGGATACGATATATTACCGAAAATATTTACCCACAAATACTTTCAACAAATTGGCACCGTTGCCGGGGATTGGTGTCAATATTGCTCGCATTGCAATAGTTTTTATTTTGAGTTATTTTTATTTTTCTGGTTGTTTCACGTATTTGTTAGTTTTTGCAGATTTAGTGTATGCGCGACAAAGTTTCCGGCAATCAACTTCTTTTTGATCCCGAGATCGAGAGGACCGCTAGGAGAGGAACACACACTACTATTTTTAGTTATTTACTCAATTTTAGATTTTTTTAGTTATTTACTTAATTTTAGATTTTTTTTGTTTAGTTACTTAATTTTAGATTTTTAGTTTAGTTCCTTTCTTTTAGATTTTTTTGTTTAGTCCTTAATTTTAGAATTTTTGATTAGTACTTAATTTTAGATTTTTTTTTTGTTTAGCTACTTAATTTTAGATTTTTAGTTAGTTACTCTATTTTAGATTTTTTTAGTTTAGCTCCTTTATTTTAGATTTTTAGTTAATTACATTATTTTAGATTTTGTTATTGCAATAGTCTTTTAATTTTGATTTTTGTATAATTTTTTTTATCTTGTTATTTCACTTGTTTGCTAGTTTTGTAGATGTTTGTTTGTCAGAATGTTTGACCCAAATACAAATGACGCAATCCATGCTCAAAACGAGATCCTTTTTCAACAAATGGAGTATCTCTTTCAAAGTGTGTCACAGTTCACACCTCAAGTTAGTGAGTTTCATGATATCGGATGGGGCATACCGGAAGATGCGATGGAGTATCAGATGGCTAACCATGAATACCAACAACAAGGGATTTCACACTATAATCAAGGTTATCAAAGAGGACCCACTGAGTTAGAGGAAACCATGAATCAATTCATGCAATTCTCTTTAAGCATTCAACAAAACCGGGAAACGCAAGATATTCAACTTACCAAATTCTTCACCGAGCAAAACGTAAGTCAAGTCTCAACTTTTCAAAACCCTATGACTTGTGTAGAAACCTGCAATGCTACTTCTATAAGGAGTGTAAAAGTGATTGATGAGGAAGTTGAAAACAATGATGATGACAAGGAAGATGTTGTTGAAAAGGATAATATAGATCATGTAAACATCAAGAAAAATATAGAAAGTGAGTATGAGCTCTCAATAAAGCTACCTTATCCAAGACCTCCAAAAAAAGGAGATGATGTGTTTGTCGAAGGAACAAAAAAGGAGGATATAATCAAAGAAGTCGTGAATGAGTTAGAAACTTCAAAAGTTGAAACTTTTTCAAAAGAGAATATGGTGGACTTAGAGTTGAAGAAGAGTAGTAATGCAAAGGAGCATAAACTCTCATTGGAATTACTTCCTATAAAAGTTCCTAATAAAGAAGGGAATGAGAGTCATTACTTTCGGCCAATGAAAATGTTTAGCCGTTTGCAAATCACCATCCCATCTTTAGATGGTTTAGAGTTAAAGCCAAAATTTGTCAAATTCATCAAGGATAGGTTCTCACCGATGAAGAAATTAACGGATAAGAAGGTTATCTCTCTTGAGGAGAGGAAAATAAAAATGAAGGAAGAGAGATCGCGAGTTGAAGTGGTAAGAATTAAGGATGAAGAAATCAAACAAGCAAACTTTAAATACTTTTGGGGCTTCACATTGGTAAGAAAAGTACCAAGGAAAAGAGACAATGGTTGATGATTCAACCATGAACCGTCAAGCCATGCGACGTTAAACGAGGCACTTCGTGGGAGGTAACCCACACTTCTAATGTTTTATTTTGTTTTGTTTTTTTTTTATTTCAGGAAATAATAAGGGGACCTTTCTGGTGAAAGCTAGGAAGAATCAATTGATATGGCAATACCCTTTGTGAGTCAACCCTCTCGGGCTTGTTCTGAAACATTGAGGTCAATGTTTAGTTCAAGTTTGGGGGTGGATTTACTCTTTTGCATTTTTCAATTTTATGCTTTTATGTTTGTTATTTGTCCCCAGTTTAGAATGAGTAGTCCCATAGCATAATGAAAATCTCAAGCAAAGTACCAACAACGGAGCAACATGCGTGAAAGTGGTAGTGAGTGAAGTGAAAATTTTTGAAAATTTTTTTAGTTCACTTAATTTTTCAATAAAGTGACAAAGCAGGTATGGATTTTTGAACTCAAACTCCTAATGTGTGCATGAAACTTAGGTTGTTAGTAAATACTTAACAGAAGTTCTTTATGGTACACTATTTTATTGGATCGGTTTAGCCTTAACCATTGTGAGGAAAGCCTTCCATTGTTTACTATATGCAGGAGACCATCAATTGTTTTGACTTGTTTGTATCATGCTAAACCGTTTGTTGCATCGTTTGTGGAAATCTGTGAAAGTGATTTAGGCACTTGTTTGAATCTGAGAGTTCTTTTAACCAATTCCAATGTAAAACTTATTTTCTTCTGTGAGAGTGTGATCCTTTGCTAACCATTCTTTGAGCCTGAGGTCAAGATAAGCATCATAATATGCACCAAGGAAAATACCTGGTGAGTTTTGATCTCAATAAAAAAGTTTTGTTTCGAACCATCAACCATAAAATTTGGTGATGTGTTTTCTCTTTGACCTTTCTTAGAAAGTAGGGGAGCATTCACACAATCTAAGTACAGGTTGATCTCCAAGTTGGGGAGAATCACAATCCGAAGAAAAGTAAGTACAAGTGGTAAGCGGTGAAGGACAAAAGAAATTCGTAGCTCGGAAAAAAAAATTATATATGAAAAAAAAAAGAACAACATTTGAATATAACGGTTGTTGGAAAAAATAGAGAGAAAAAGAAAAACCGAGCTACGAATGAGAAAAGATGACCGGGTGAGAAAGCAAAAGTTATAGAGAAGGAGGAATGAGTTATGATTCGGATGCTTCCCTAGATTAGGAACAACCCTTGATTATCTTCTTTTCTTTGAATCTAAACCACATTACAACCTTAGAAAGACCTTCTGATTCTCATATTCCACAAGACTTGATGCTAACAATTTGGTGAACGTATGATATGGATCTTTGTTGATTTAATTGATTGGATGAGTGTTTAACCCCTCTTTTATTCATCATACTTTTTAATGAGAGTGATTAGTGCTGATTCAATTTCAATTGTGTAGTGTTTTGAACTTCTGGAGGTAATTTGCTTTCAAAATTTGTTTCGTGTATATGTTCTGAGCTTGCAGGAAGAGGAGGAGTATTTGACTTGGTTACTGAATTGAACCACTTGAAAAAACCTTTTTGAAAAACTTGTTGCATGATTGTCGGTATGTTTAGTTGGAGGTAAGTAATTTTGTTTAGGGACAAACAAAGCTCTAAGTTGGGGAGAGTTTGTTAGGAGTGAATTAATGGTAAATTCATGTGTTAAAATATAAGTAATTTCTTCTCTAAACTAATGCAAATTGTGATAGATCCATAGGTTTTTAGTGAGAATTGAACTGAAAAGGTTTAGTTCATGTGTAAAGCAAATCGAATCACTTGTGGGTATTATTGATGCAGGTTTAGAGCTGAACTGGAGCTTTAGGAAAACATGAAGAGGAAAGGAAGCTGGAAGTCTCAAAGGCAAAGCAAAAAGATGAAGTTTGACAAGGGCGCGCCGCGGGAGTTCTAGCCAGCGCCGCGCCAAAGTCTCTGTTTGGGATCGCGTCGCGCACATCCGTTGCCGCGCCGCGGCCTCGGCGTTAAAAGCCCAAAACTTATAAATAGAAGCCCTAGCTTCCAAGTGAAAAACAGATCTTTTGTGAGCGAAATTAGGAGAGCATTCTGAGTTTGCAGTCAAGAACAACAATTGAAGGCCAATTCTTTACCAATCGAAGACATTCCATTGATGAAGATGAATCCCTCCATTAATTCTTGTGTGTTCTTCATGTCTATGGAGAGCTAAATTCCTCTTGTTGAGTTTAAGGTAGTAGTTAACATATGAATATGCAATGCCATTAATTATTTCCTATGAACAATTGTTTGAATTTATTATCAATAAGAAACCTTGTTTTTACTTTACACCATTGTTGAATCTTTGATCGAAAGAAAGGATTTTAACTTTTGCCCTAGGTTACTATATTGATTCAATCTCAATTTGCAGAGATGGAATTGTGATTGAGTTTTCATAATTATCGTTCCTTATTACTATTATCGATATTGATATTTGGAGAGATCGAATCTCATACCGGTAAAAGTTTATCTAATTTGATTTGCAGACATGGAATCATATTTGAGGATAAGTGAAGATAGTAATTCAAATGATTGTTCAATTGTGAATTAATTGATAAGTTGTATAGGAATAGGTTGATGAACCCTAAAGCTCAACATATCTCCTTAATCGTTAACAAACGTTCATTATTTGCAGTTAAATTATTGTTTAAATTTGATAGTATCATAATCATAAAATAAATTCAATTACTTTTTCTAACTCAAAATAATTAACTATAGAACGGCAGTGATATTAACCAATCCCTGTGGATACGATATATTACCGAAAATATTTACCCACAAATACTTTCAACACAGACCTTGAATACTGACACATGTGCTTCTCCAAATCAGTTGACAGGATGGGGGGAAGTATTGGGTCCTTTTGAAGATGTGTTCCATTTGCCTACATGATTACCTCCCATGAGGGAGCATTATCATGCTATTAGGCTTAAGGCTTAAGCTATTATACCTAATCTTAGGCCATATAAGTATCTATTCTACTAGAAGAATGGAATTGAGAAAATAGTGAGAGATATACTGCAAGCTGGCATCATAAGACATAACACTAGTCCTTTTTCAAGCCCAGTTTTGTTGGTAAAGAAAAAAGACGGGGGATGGAGATTCTATACTGATTATAGGGCTTTGAATAAGGTTACCATTCCTATCAAATTTCCCATACTTGTCATTGAGGAGGTGTTACTATTTTCTCTAAGCTAAATTTGAAATTTGGATACCATTAAATCAAGATGAAGGAGAAGGATATAGCCAAAACAACATTTAGAACCCATGAGGGTCACTATGAGTATCTAGTGATGCCTTTTGGATTGACAAATGCCTCATCAACATTCCAAGCTCTCATGAATGAAGTTTTGAGGTCTTTATTTAAAAAATCCTGCTTGGTTTTCTTTGATGACATATTGATCTATATCAAGAGTAGGGAGGAACATAAGGAAAATCTCACTATGGTTTTAAAGGTGCTCCAAGATCAGAAATTATATGCTAACGAGAAGAAGTGTTCTTTTGGGCAAGAAGAGGTTGAGTATTTGGGGCATATCATTTTCTGACAAGAAGTATCAGTTGACCCCAAAAAAGATAGATGGTATGCTAAAATGGCCTAGACCTAAGGATGTGAAGGGGCTAAGGGGATTCTTAGGTCTAACTGGACACTATAGGAAGTTTGTGAGAAATTATGGGAAAATTGATTAGCCTCTAACCCAACTACTGAAGAAGGACATCTTCCATTGGAATAATGAAGTTTAAGTCGCATTTTAGGGGTTAAAAATAGCTATGACCACTATCCCTGTTTTAGCCATGCCAGACATTGAAAAAAAAATTGTGCTGGAAACTGATGCTTCAGGTAGGGGAATAGGGGATGTCCTCATGAAAGGAGGAAAACCTATTTGTTATATGAGTCATACTTTACTTGACAAGGCCCAACAAAAGTTAGTTTATGAGAGGGAACTCATGGCTATTATGATTGCCATTCAAAAATGGCGACCCTACTTACTTAGCAGGCACTTCAAGGTTCATATTAACCAGAAAAGTCTCAAGTTCATCACCCAATAGAGAATTATGGGGGAAGAACAACATAAGTGGTTATCTAAACTTCTAGGGTTTGACTTTGAGGTTAAGTATAAACCAGGAAGGGAAAATAATGCTACAAATTCTTTATCAAGGCAGATGCAGTATGCCCACATCACCACAATTTAGTGTGAAGCCTGGGAAGGATTGGAAGAGGAAATTCATAAGGATGATAAGCTGAGAGCTATTGCGCAGTCATTAGTTTCAGACCCTTATAGCCATAAAGGGTTCTGGCTTAAAGGGGGGAGGTTATATCATGATGGTAGAGTAGTAATTCCAAAGAACTCACTAAGAGTGGCTTGGATTTTAAATGAATTTCATGATACAAATGTAGGAGGAAATTTTGGACACTTAAGGACTTACAAAAGAATTACTAGTGTGGTGTATTAGGAAGGAATGATAAAGAAAATTCAAGAGTATGTGCAGGCTTGTGAAGTGTGCCCGAGAAACAAATATCAGACATTGACACCTGGAGGGTTGATCTAACCTTTACCAATACCAACACTGATATGGAGTGATATATCAATGGATTTCATTGGAGGATTGCCTAAAGTACAAGGAGTAGATCCAGTGATCGTAGTTGTGGACAGGCTAACAAAATATGCTCATTTCCTTCCTGACAACCACCCTTACACAACCAAAGACATTGTCGAGTTGTTCACTCAGGAAGTGGTCAGATTACATGGATTTCATAGATCTATAGTATCTGACAGAGATAAAGTTTTCTTAAGCAATTTCTGATATGAATTGTTTAAACAGTCAAGGACTGAGTTAAAATATAGCAGTGCATATCACCCTCAATCGGATGGGCAAACTGAAGTGGTGAATATATGCTTAGAAACCTATTTAAGGTGTGTGACTGACATGAAACTCAAGCAGTGGCCTAAGTGGTTAGCTTGGGCAGAATATTGGTATAACACCAATTACCACCCTTCATTGAAGACTATACCTTTAGAGGCTCTGTATGGGAGAGCACCTCTTGTGTTAGTCAAAGGAGACACACTTTTTTCAACAATATATGAGGTCAACAAGATGACTGCTGAAAGAAATGTGATGCTTAAAAAATTGCAGGAGCAGTTGCTTAAGGCTCGGGATGTTATGAGGAGCTAAGCCAATAAGCATAGAAGAGAAGTGGACTATGAGGTGGGAGAGATGTTTTTTTTTGAAGATCCAACCTTACAAGATGAAGAAATTAGCTAAGAGGGTGAATAAGAAATTAAGTCCTAGGTATTATGGACCTTATGAGATACTACAATAAATAGGGGCAGTGGCATACAAGTTGAAATTGTCAGAACACACGAGAGTACACCCAGTTTTCCATGCATCTCTTTTAAAGAAAGCTACCACACCTTCTATGGAACCTCAACCACTGCCAACTTGTATGAATGAGGAGTGGTGCCTTGAACCTACCCTTGAGAAGGTGATGGGTGTTAGGAAGCATGAGCAGGGGGAGGTAGAGATTTTAGTGAAGTGGAAAAATCTACCATATTTTGAAAATTCTTGGGAATTAAGAGACAAGATGAGGACAAAATTTCCAACAAATCTCCTTAAGGTCAAAGAGAGTCTTGAAGGGGAGATAATTGGAGATATGAGAAGTTTTATGAGAGGACACGTAGGAAGAGAGAGAAATGAATGATTCACTCATAAAACAAATTCTGTTAGATCTGCACATGATTACGCCAAGTGGCTACAGTTGTATGGAGAGAGAATCTAAATCTAGGAGAATAAATTCTGTGAGAGGGACCCATTATTGGTATGCATGAATTGAGTGGAGAAATCCTCCTAAGAGAGATAAGGCATTTCGAATTGCCTCTTTTGCAGCTTTCCACTTTATTAATTTTTACATTTTATGTATTATTAGATCCCATTTAAACTCTAGTACTCAGTAAATTCCATTTCTTTCTTAGCTACTTCTGTGTACTTGGTTATTGTTTTCCCTAAATACTAAGTTGATTCTATTAATCAATCATATTTTTTGATAGAAGAAAATGAATATTGAGTCCAATTTCCCCTAATGTAAGAGTGTGAAAAGAAGGTCCAAACTCAAGTTTTTTTAAAAAAATAGTTGCTTTAAATTTCTCGACCTTTTGACTTAGGATTAATGAGTTATTTTTTGAATAAAAAAAAAAACAGAAGGGGGTATGACTCAATGGTAGAGATTCACTTTGACGTGGTAGAAGTCATCCGTTTAAACTTAAATATTCCTAAATTCAATTTGAATTTTTCAATTTTGATATGATATTCATGTAACCATACTCTAGAGTTCGAACTCACATCCATCTAATATCGCTATACAGTTTTCAATAGAATTGCCTTATCGGTACTAATTTCTTTAATAGTTATAATGTGTTTATACTGTTTATTTTTTAAAAATGTTTTATAATTAAAACCTATTTTTTATAAGATAGATGAGAAGAAAAATCTATTTTTAAGAAATAGAGAAGTTTTGGGGAATGAATGAATGAATGTTACCAATTGCAAGAGCAGCATCAACAACAACAATGTTCAATTTCTCCACACTAGTGCAAAATCCTCAATCCAACACACTCTTCTTCTCTCCCTTCCCATTCTCCCCTTCTTCTCCCACGCCCCGCAAATTTCACTCTCTCAAACTCCCCACAAACTCTAACCTCCACAATTCCCTCTCCTCATCCTTCCAAAACGACAACGACGAAGAACATGTAATCGGAGACTGTCTCGTCTTCGAGGAAGGCATTTTCGAAGACCCCATTTTTCCCACTTCCTCCGACAACCTCGTAGACAACAAAAAACCAAAACCCACTTCGAAGAAGAAAAAAAAGGTAACAATTAAGTCGGAGAATTTGGTCCCTGACAAGTGGAGAGAAGTGCAAGCAGAGTTAAACATAACGAAGAAAGAGGGACGTAAGATAGCTCAGGAGATTGAGTTCAATAGTAAGGTTTTGAAGAAGAAAATAGGGTTGGTTCCTTTGAGGGACATGAATTTGGAGGACTATAGAGCTTATAAAGAAGCTATGTTGGCTAAGTTGAAACCTATGGTTCTTGATAAGCCTCCAAGTTTTAGTTTTGCTGAGAAAGAGGAGGAGGAGGAGGAAGAGTTGGAAGATGAATTGAATGATGGGTTTAGGGAAGAACGTGTTGAGCCTAAGAATCCTAGGTGGGCTGTTTATGGGAGAGGTTTGGAGGATGTCAATGAGTTTTTGAATAGTCCAAGTTATGAACTTGCTGTTCAGAAAACTGAAGGTAATTGGTATCTATCTACCTTTTCTTTTTGGTTTTGGTTTTGATTTTGTGTGGATGTTGTTGAGGAGTATTACTTGTACTTGATGGCTTCATATTGAATACATGTTTGAGAGTTAACTTCTATCACTTCCATTTTTTAAATTACTACCAGTGTCTACGTGTCAGTGTTAGTGTTATACTCGTATATAGTATTAAGTATTGGGTCTGTGTCGGGGCTTCATAGATTATGATTGATGAAGTTTATCCAAAATGGCTCTTAAATTAGTGCTACATTAGACCTCATGGCATTTCATTGATGATGATATAGACGGAGTAATTTAATTATGATGAAGTGTGTCATTTTATTCGGTGATTGTTGAATTCGAGAAAATCTTTATCTTGATCACTGTTGCTTCTCATAGTTTTTCAAATATGGTTTTTAAGTGTTGGGATTTTCATTTTCATTCTTTTGTGGTTGTGTGAATAGGTCGTCCTAAGTTGTTTACGAAGGAGGAGAAGGCTTTGTTGAGTATGAATAAGCCAGACTTGTCAGTTGCTACTTCAGTAAGTATTCTTACTTTGTCGGAAAATAAGAACTTTCTTGTTTTCCTTCATTTCGATGTTGAGTAGTTGCATTAGTTGCTCATGTTGTTAGTCTTGTTGGGCTGATATCTTGGACCATGGTTATCAGTATCTTAGGATGCATGCAAGTCATATTTCGATTCAATACTAAACTGAACTCAACTGATACAGATCTTATGACTCGTAATAAATTTTGATTCATGAATTGGAAAATAGGTTGTCCAATTCATGATCTGAATCTCGATTTGATATCCATGTTTGGGACTAAAACATTGTTGCGTTTTTTTTAAAATGTTAGGACTAAGAAACATTGTTGCCTTTGGTGAATAATCTTTACATTTATTTTTTTAATGGCTAATAGCCCAATACTTGTTATTTATAGGATAAATGGCTTCCTCTGCACACTTTTGCTGCTAGCGCAGAATCTTTCCTCTTAGAAACTTTGTTGAAGCATGGGGTTGATATTAATGCTATGGATAAGGTACGCGAAAACAAAATTTTACCCAGAAGATTAGAATGCGTGGAATCCTCTATTCAAACTATTGTGATTTGTTTTACTTTTTTTTAGGATGGTTTGACCGCTCTCAACAAATCGATAATTGGAAGAAAGCATGCCATAACCAATCATCTCCTACGAAACTCGGCCAATCCTTTTGTACAAGATAATGTGAGTAAAAAAAGTTACTTATTTGGGGACCGTGTCGTTGAAAGTTGCATACGTGAGCCTTTATTTGTTGGTTTTCTTCTGTGGTTTATATTTTGTGCTCTTTCCTATCCCTACCGAAAACTCATCGCCGATATCATTACATCTCAGGCTTTGTTGTTTGTGCTTGAAACAGGATGGAGCCTCCTTAATGCATTATGCTGTACAAACAGCTTCTGTCCCAACAATTAAAGTGCTTTTGTTGTATAATGTGGATATAAATCTTCAGGACAATGTATGGTTAATTGTTCCAACACTTAGCTTATCTATTTCTTATACTTTTGTGGAGCAGTGTTTGAGAACTTAATTCATTTGCTCTGTCTTAGGATGGCTGGACACCATTACATCTTGCAGTTCAAACTCAGAGAAATGATGTAGTAAAGCTTCTGCTGATTAAAGGCGCTGATAAGACATTAAAAAACAAGGTAATTGTATTTTAATATAGACACTGACACAAACACCAGACATCAGACATGACTCTAATACACAAACACTTGATACACAAACACTAGTTATAATTTGAAAACGAAAGTAATTAAATGGAGCCACTTGTGTAACAACCTAAGAGTGGCGATTTCTTTTACATTGAAATTTTTTTATTTCAATTTTTCTTTTGTTTGTCTCAGGATGGTTTAACTCCACTTGACCTTTGCCTCTACTCTGGTCAAAGTATCAGAACATATGAGTTGATCAAGTTGTTGAAACAGCCTCCAAGACGCTTTAGAAATACTCGAAAGAAAGAATACGTCTCTTAGAGACTTGGACTAACTATTGAAGAGTAGACATTGCCATGTTTTGCATCATAGCCCTTCAGCATATGGAAATTTTAGGACAAGTATGTTATTGTATTGTATTCAACATTGTATACAAAATATGACAGGAAAGTAGAAATGTTTTCATGAGAAGGAAAATATTTTCATCAAGCTAATCCAATGAAACCACATTGGCTTTGGTTTAGCAGAAAACATGGCTAAAGCTAATTAAATACTCTATCCAGAATAAAACATGAAGAGAAATTATTGTATCTGAAAAGTTAGTGTATCTGGTTAAAAATTAACCTTCATATCAAATTTTTAGATACAGTTTTTGCTTAAATTTTACTTTCGCTGGAGTATTTACTAGCATTTGTGGTGTAATTTGAATCGTTTTTAAAGTATCCGGTTTAAAAATAAAATTACATACAGCTTGATTTTGACGACACATTTTTAAAATAATGTTTGATTCAAATTAATGCGAATTAATTTATATGGAGGAATTTATATTTTGTAGTTATCTGGTTTTAATGTAGTACAAGTTAATGGGGGCCGCAATAGATGGCGAAATTCTCCCTTAAAAGAATTTAATACTGTTGCGTGTTCAAGGCCGAGATCGAATTCAGGATTTCTGATTAAGTTGAAGGAGATTTTTTATCATCTCATTCAAATACATTTGATCAATTAATTGTATAATTGCATGATAAAATTGTGTGCCTTGTGGAATGTCTATATCATTTGGAAGAATTATGAATTTTAATGAAATGATATAATGATGAAGTTTTGTTAAAAAACATAATAGAAAACTCAAAGAAATATCTAAAGGGTGGGTGGGACACTTCAACTAATATGTGATAGTTGAGTTAGATAACCGTAATCAGCTAATTCAGAGCTCAAATCTAAGAATAATATTTATTTATATCTATATAATGTTGTAAATAAGTTGTTGATATTTATAAATCTTATCATTTTTTTAAAGAAAAATTCTCAAATTTCTTTGTACATGTGATGCAAAATAGTATTCTTTTATTCGTGTTGTACATAATAACATCGAATTCGTTGGTACCCATATTTTATGTGTTTATAGAAAAAATTTACAAAGCAACATCAATTAAAAACCATTGATTAACTAGACCTTTTAGAACATTCATTAAAATAACATGTAAATAAAATAAATCAATATGTTTTTCTAAACAATATTTAAAAGTAAAAAAATTAACAAAATACTAATTTAAGTGACTCATAATACGCGATCAAACACTCTAAATATCAACCTAATAAAATATTAATTTTTATTCTTTTTCAGGGTTTTCATCTTTGTCGATGTTTTATATTTTATTGGTGTTTTCTTCTGAATGGACGCACTTTGCTGAGATGAAATCTAATGCATAAGTCAGTTGTAGGTCTTGAACATAGCCTGCTTGTTATTGATGCATTTAGTCTCGTCGTTGGTCTCGTAAGTCTTGCATTTGTTGTGACTCTCTTAATGTCCAATTTTGTCACTTTTGTAGTATAAGTCTCATTTGTTGCCCATGTAACCTATGTATGAGCTTGTGATAGTGTACCATTTGTAGTCATTTGTAGTGTTTGTATCTTCTGACCGTATTCTATTAGTTGAGTGAGCATTTCCTCTTGACTCTACACCATCAATTTCTTAACCTTGTAATTATGCACCATCAATAGCTTGAGACGGTGCTGGAATATTGCATGTTGACGTGTTATTGCCATTTTCACCTACTACACTTAACTTGAAATCTGTCATCCTCATGTTATAATCATATATATCAATCTCATAACGTTCTAGATTCCTTTTCTTTTTGGGTCTTCTTGAAATCTTGTAAATGGTGGTTGCACATAATGATAAGTTGTTTTGATTCATAATTAGAACCATTAAAAGGATGAATAATCGGGTTATAGTCCGTTTGATATTGTGCATTTTTATAAATGTCCGTAACCAGGAACGGACCTACTCTTATAACTATGTGGACACAGGACCCCACTAAAATCTCAAATTGTTTTTTTTTGAAAATAATTCTAGTGTGAGTGATATATGTTTTGCATTATATATCAATATTAATATTAATATTGAATGTTATTTAAAAGCTCTTAAATATTGCGATATAATATGTTAGCATAGTAATTAGTTATAACTTATAACCATCATTCGCAAATATGTTGGTAATTTAATAATTTTAAACTTTATATGAGAGTGATAAAAATGAAACAAAGGATCTCTTACTTCAAAACTATAAAATTAATTGGAAAAAATTACGATATATATTTATATTTTAAGAAATAATATATTAAATTTTGAGTGTTATAAATTTATTTATATGATTTTTGCCTCCACTTAATAAATTTTCTGGGTTCGTCCCTGTCCGTAACAAACCAATCCTAATGTGTTTCATACTTTATATGGTCGGGACAAAAAATTTATTATAATATGATCTCAAACTATATTAACCGAGTCTCACCCTAGACAGATTGAAGGCTACCTACCCTAAACGAACATTTTTTTTAAGAAAATATTTTTAATTAAAATTATTCGAATTAGACAATTTCATGTCACCTCTGCCCAATTTAATTCGAATCACACTTTGCACATGATTCGAATCACACAACTTCTTAGCATTTTTCAAAGTTCCTGAATCAATTGATTCAAATCAAATATTGCACATGATTCAAATCACATGGCCTATAATTCGAATCACACATTGCACTTGATTCGAATCAATTGCAAAAATGGTCAAAACTATGAATCTTTTTTATTCCATTCACTTGCTCACTTAAATCATTACATGCATTGACTTTGATTCAAATTTAGTCAATCTTTTTAAGTCTTTTTTTGGGCTTCATCTCATGCACACATATAAGTTTTTGTCGACACTTTTCAAACAAGAGAATTCAAGTGGATCTCCATATTTATGTGAATTTTCTGTGAAAAATTAACCACCTCCTTTGAAACTCTTGCATTGAATTTCTTTCATCTTCAACCTTAGTTTCAAGTTCATTTCTTAATCATGAGTGATTGTTAATTGATTGAGGGAGACACTGTCTTGAAACTAATCGTTCTTGAGGATCGGATAAAACATTTCCAGGTTCTTGTAAGATTGGAGTTATTGTCATTAGTGCTGACAAATTCCAGTGAAAAGAAGAAGGCATTCTCTCAAGAATTGCCTTAGTAGTGAGTGTGCGGAAGGCTACAAATAAGGAAAAGTTATTTTTTACATCTTCGCGCAATTTACCGCTCAAAGAATCGGTGGATCAAGGGGTTGATTGCTACACACGAAGGCCTGAAGCAGAATTGGTGATATTGGAAGATTGTAAGCGTTGATCAAGTAAAAATTGCGCAGAAGAGTTTCACATTTGGCCATATACAAGTCAAGATTCAGATTGGAGATTTTATTTTTTTTATTTTTCTTCAACATTATTGTGGATTGGTGATTGTATATATTCTCAAGATATTAAAGTGGACGTAGACTCACGCAAGGACGACAAAGTCGAACCACTATAAATTCCGGTGTCATCTCTCTATCCCTTACTATTGAATTTAAATTTCGTAGAACATGCATGCTTAGATTTAATTTTGGTAGTCACGATTTATTTGATAAAATTAGGTTTTGTTGGAATTGGAAACCTATCAAGAGCTACAGTGGTTAGGGGTGGGAATAGGCCAGGCCGACTAACAGGGGCCTACGGCCCAGCCTACATAGGCCTAGGTCAGGTCAGGCTTTTTAGTTAAATAGAAAAGGCCTAGGCTTTTTTATAAGCCTATTTAGCTAAAAAAGGCTAGGTCACAGGCCACATAAAAAGCCTTTTAACCCTAAGAGGCCGGCCTATTTAAATAAATATGAATAATTTTATTAATATTATATTATATTTTTTACTTTGAATTAAAAATATAAAAATAAATTTTAGTTATCTTGAAGAAATTATGAAAATAAGATGAAAAGAATCTTATGAACAATGTCATAAGTTGTTTCGATAAGTTCTTTCAAACAAATAATATCACAAAATTTAAGCTACTAGGTAAACTTAAATAAACTAATGCAAACAAACATTTAATCTCACTGATCTTTTAATTTGTTAGTCTATATAAAGACGAGTTGAATGACTTATTTACAAATGTTCAAATGAAATAGGCTTTTAAGTAGGCTAATAGGCCAATCAGGCCTTCAAAAAGGCCGGGCCCAGGCAAAAAAAAATAGCCTATGATAGGCTATAGGCCAGGCTTAGGCTCTGAATATTATAGCAGGCCAGGCTCAGGCTTGGCGAAGCCTAGCTCGGCCCAGCATATTCCCACCCCTAACAGTGGTGACTAAAATCTGAGAAACATCCAGCTTTTAGAAATCTCCTTATTGATTAATTGCTTAACCACATCTCGTGATCCAATTAATTCAATTGCATACACTGTGTTTCTTCATCTATACATTATGATATTTGTAAATTGATTTGAGTTGTTACTCTATAATTATTAATCGAGTATATTTTCACATTTTCGCTCTATAAACTTTCGCGCGCAAACTCTAAAAAACCTCTGGTTATTCTCATTTGAAGAATTGATTGGTTTTGATTTTAAAAGTCTATTCACTCCCCATAGACTATTTTCTATTGCCATTTTCTCACCCAACAGTATTTAGCATTTTAACATCATAATCTCTACCGAAATTGTGAATGCCCACCACCTTTTTCAGTTGTCATGTATTTTTATATGGTAATTTTCCATAATAAACATTTCACTCACATCCTTCTTTACAAATCACCTTCACCTTTTTTTGTTTTGACTTTTTTTTAGAATTTTAGATTTCTTCCCGACTGTATTTATATGTTGCTATAATTTCCTTAAAATTGGCATTTGTACCAAAATAGGTTCCTATTTTTCACTTGTAATCTGTCATATTTTACTACAACTTAAAAATTGGATATTTCTCTTTAGTTGGTCCAAAATCCTCATGACTCATGAGTTGGATAATGACTGTCCAATTTGCCACTTTCAGCTTCACTCTCATTTAAATCCTCACATACTTATATTTTTAATGGGTCCCTTTGCCTTCGGAACAACATCTAAGATATTTTCAATTTCATCTTCTAAAAATTCATCATTGCATTCATTTAAGTCTTCAAATCCTACATCCATTGCACTATCATAATTATAACTCACTCTTCATTATCATCAATAATTTCAATACCATCCTCAACCTCTTCATTATTCACATCATTTTCTACATCACTGAAAACATTTTATAGATAATTTATGTCTGCATTTTATATTTTGTTTATTTTTTAACTTGAGATAAAACAACTTCTTGAAATTCTTATTTTAAGGGAACAAATGTCGAACATGATGTCCTGGACAACTGGTTTGACAAGTTAAACCAGAATCACCAGAATTAACACAATCTAACTTACACAAGATGATGAAGCAGAAAAGCAATAAAAACACAAGAGATTGGTAATCTAGTTCGGTGCAAACAACACCTACATCTGTAGGGCACTTTACCGAAGAAATGAAATTCACTACTTGGAATTAGTACCTTTAGTCTTACAAGAACCAACAAACCCTATGTTGTTCTAAACCTCTTCCTAATCCTAGTGACTTTCTATTTAAGAACTCCTCCTAAATATGAAAACATACTCACTTTCTTATCAATCACACAACTCGTGATTGGTGTTTACAACTCAATGAATAATGTTGAATATTACAACTTAACCAAGCCAAAGCAACTATGCCAAGTTACTGAAACATAATGGTGTACACAAAATCAATAACAAGGACTCAAATAAACTCTAACACTCTAAAGATCTTCAATGTATTGCTTGTTTTCCAATGTAGGTTTGAGCCCCTTATATAGAAAAAGTATTCTGGGATTTTTTCCTTGGTTATTTGATTATATTTCCTCCAAAATAGTTGCACAATCAGTTGGATATGAGTTGTTCCATAAATCTCTCAAACTAAAATATATGATTTGATTTGTTTCAAATTCAAATTTAAATCTTCATTTAAATATGATTTGATCTTCGTAGCTGTCCAACAAATCATATAATCATATTGCTAAATAAAAGCAATAAAATATGATTGAATCTTAATTATAAAAACATCCAAAACGCAGCACTCTGGCCTGTTGAGCAAGGCCCACATGTCATACCCACATGCTGGGACATCGTGTCCAACGCGTGTCCCTTCATCACCAGAAAAACAACTTAACACAACTGAACAATCTTGAACACTTCTCCATATTGTTGTTTTGCATGATGTAGCCAATCCAAAAAGGAACAAGACTTTTTTATCATTAATTCATTCAGTTTCAACATATGTCTTTTTATTCACTTCAACTTCTTGATCATCCATATAACTCAGTTATGATCGATATTGATTTCAACTTCTTGATCATTCATGACAACTTATTCATATAATTTGGAAATGAAATTTTTTTAATCAGGAATTGCAACTTTCACAACTTCTTCCACTATAAGTTCATCAAAGACCTTAGGTTGTGACAAATCACCTTAGATAATTCAACAATGTCTTGAGCACTTTTCCCAATTATTTATATCACAATACATTCACAATGTCTACCATTTAAAAAATACTTCATTTATCAGGATTACATTTTAGAACAAATACTTTCCCTTTATACTTAGACATTTATTTGCCTACAAATGACCATCCACAATGTCAAAAAACAAACAAATTTTCTCATTGATGCGCTAATAACATCATAATCCTAAATGATTCAAAAATACTAAATGATACATGAACATATGACATGTATCCTAAATTATTCCAAAAATCCCCTACTGTAACCTTAATTGATATGAGCCATAGAGATCATTTTAAGTTTTTAACACACTATTTCATAACAATCACAATTTAAACTTAATCCTATTGTAAATCCTAATCGATTCATAATCCTAAAGAATAAAGTCTAAACTTGATACAACAATCACAATCAAATACCCGAAAAATAAAAAACATATTTATCTAAAATGAAGTACACATTCTTCCTGCTCGTGTTTAATCGTTCGTTCGTGTCATCGTGCTTTTGTTGTATGTGTGTCTCTTTCATCAATGTGTTTTCTTCAATTATTCGTATTTCCCTATAAAATGCATGGTTATGATACATGGTGCCTTTTTTTTTTAATATACAGGTTGGAATATATGTGACTTACACCTTATCAAAAATAAAATTACACAATTCACATTAGTGTTACATAGACTACCTCATTAACTTTAACTAACATATTAGACAATTAAACAAAAAGAATATATCTGATCTGTTTTGAACAATTGAAGGATTTTTTTTTAAAAAAATTATAGAACCAAAATTAATTTTGAGATTAAGTTAAAGGATAAAACACTACAATTAAAAACATGAACAAGAGAAGAGATGCACAAATTGCATTGACTTAGTGACCAACACTACTAAATAATTATATAATTATCGTAAAGAGAGTAAGTATGTCTGATTAGTGTTTAAATTAGAGGTGGAAAACTGACACGTCAGCTCCTACAAAAATCCGAAAAAATAGGATAGGACAAACGAGTATTGTTGAGGGTGCAGATGTAAAACTTCGACCCACCTCACGAAAAAATGAAAGTTGAGCGAAAGAGACTTGCGGGCATTAAACATTTTTAACCTAAAAATTGAAAAAAATTATGTTAATGTCCATGTCCGCAAAAGTTCACGAAAATACAGAGTAGAGCGAAATAGACATATTAAAGCGTGCAAGGTTATAATCTTTTGATACGTACAAAAGAAAAACGGACAAAACAATATATTTACTTTATAGATTAATATTAATGGTTAGATTCTTAAGAAGCAAGAAAACATTGAATTTGTTTATAATATGTCACGACTCATTTTTGTCTCTTAACCATTTGGATTTTAGAAGGACTTGGATAATTCAGAATTCGAATGAGATAAATAAACTTTAACAAATAATTGCTTCCAACAAAATTTAAACTAGTTTCTTCCAACTAATTTGTACTACTATTTTCAAGTAAAAGTCATTAGTGATTCCACCTACACTCATGTTTATCTTCAAATTCTTTTTGAAATTTGAAAAGACATCATTATCTTCATTGACTCATAAGTTTAAATGCATCCAAATTTCAAATAGTAAAACCTAATCTAGTAAGTGATAAAAACAAAGGCCACATGCTTGTTTTTTTGTAACATGATGTAATTAGATAATTCTAGGTGGAAGCCAATAGGAAAACGAAAGATCAGCATCACGAGAGTGGAAACATCTTTGTGATTATTATTGCATCAAAGTATCTTTCGTTGCTACATTGGTTGTTGGAGTTGGACTATTGGCACTTATTTTTGTCTTCAAAAACAATACCGACACAGACAATAGTTTCTACTTCAACTTTATGTGTTAATAATGGTTGTTGTTTAACGTGTACGCGTCTTATAGCATTATTATCTTTTACAAACAACTCACAATGTTTGTAAATCATTTTTGTTCCTTGTTTCATTATGGTATAGTATATGTATATCTTTCAATCTACAAGAAGAAAGTAGTTATTAATATTCACATATTTTAATTCCTTACGATTTATTATTATACTAAAAAAAAGCAATAAGTTTGCGTAGAAGTGCCATAAAAGCGAAGGCCACGAAACGAATCTTGTTTGCGTCTTATCTTGCCTAGTCATCTCTCTTTTGTAAAGTCTACTATAACAACTAATAAATGATAATTATATTAAAAAATGCAGGTCACAAATTGTTTGGTAAAAACGATAATTAAATCATCTTACGTGGAAACCAGTAGGAAAAAGAAACATCAACATCAAGAAGTCTAAGAGTCTGTTTGAAATAGTTTTTGTTTTTAGTTTTTAAAAACTGAAAAGTAAAAATCAAAACACAATTTAGCTATTTCAGTTTTTTACTTTTAAAAACTGAAAAATTGTGAAGAGTTTTTAAAAACACATTTGTAAATTATTATATTCAAACAAGCTTTTAGTTTTTAAATTTTCAAAAACTAAAATAGAGTTTTTAAAAAGCCTTTCAAACAGGCCCTAAATATCTATGTGAGTGAGTAATGTGTATTCATAATTTCTGTTAATTGTAGTTGGACTTTGATTATTGGTATATGAGGATACAAATACTAACTACTTAGTAGTTACCGATGATTATGGGTGGAAATAAACTCAATCGAGTTAGGCTTTATCAACTTTAAGTTTGGTCTATTAAAAAAATTGAAATTTAAGTTTGACCTGTAGTATGTCGTAGCCTTATTTTTAGATTTGAGTCTGATCTTTTCGAAAGTCTGGTTAGCCTGTTATCCTACATAAAAGACTATTTGTTTTAAACATGTAAATAAGCAATTAAAATAATGTTTAAATAGATTAACTAACTAAAAGAACAAGAGACTAAAAATTTGTTTACATTGACTTGTTTTAACTTACCTTTTTTTTATAAGCAAAATTCATTACTAAACGAGCACTAGGGATACTCGAATCCGCTTACAAAAACCGATGACGAAACTCGAAAAAGGAAGATTTCCCACCAACTGAAACTTATCCTAGATTTTCCACCGGATTTTTACAAAAATCATAAAAGTTACACTTCGATAAAGAAATATTGCATATACTCATCGATTTCCACAATTTAATCCTTATATTCCAAACCAAACCAGAGATAGAGGGCAACATTCCGTTAAAAATTATATCGTTCTGATACCTCCAAACACACCACGAAACCGTAAGCCAAATACCACATGCAATGTCCTTACTAATACCCACTTTTCTACAATCCTTCATCCACACCAGTAATCCATCCGTAACAGTTCCTTCCAAATCCGCCTCAAAACCCAACTAAGTACTTATATCAGTCCACACGTGTTTAGAAAAGATGCAAGCCTTAAAGAGATGGCGAACATTTTTGTCACCCACGAGACAGAAAACACACCTGCTATCCACATTAACGCCTCTTCTAATCAACGAATTCTTTAAAGGCAATCTATCAATCAAACATCTCCAACCAAAAGCATTTGTTCTAAAAGGAACCAAAGCCTTCCAACACGCCGATAGACAGTGACTGACTGAATCCTCCAACGGCAGAACATCCCACAATCCAAACAAAGTCGTATAACCTGACTTAGTAGAGTATCCTTTCTCCTTATCTTTTAACCACTATAATTGATCTGAACTAGACACCGAAGGAATCGCACTAGCGATTAAGACTCGCAACGCCAACACCTCATGCGATAAGGCTGGATTACTCGAATCGATACCGAAGTTGCCCCAAACCCAATCAGATCCTAACTTGACCCCCATCAAATTCACACTTCCGCCTTTAGCTGTACTAGCCTTAAACAGCGTTGGAAAAATATCCAATAACCTTCCCACGTTCAGCCAATTTTCACTCCAAAACGGGATGTCGATACCATTGCCCAAAACAAACACACAGTTATTTGACAGAATTAAACTAGGAAACTTAGATTCGGAACTCAACAAATCAGACCACCAAGCTGATCTTGACTTAAACTCACTCCTGACTCCTGTTGATAAAACACAATGCTTCACGTTACCGTACCTCGCCTCCAAAACTTTCGTCTAAAGTGCATCAGACCCTAGCATCAAGCGCCAATTCCATTTGAAAAGAAGGGGAGCATTGAATTCCCTAAAACTCTTAAAACCCAATTCCCGGTGCTCCTTCGACAAACATAAATACTCCCATTTGATCCAAACAATCTTCCTCTTGCCAACTGATAAGTGCCAAAATGTTGTTATTTTGAGTATATAATTGTGGCACTTATCGATTCTATTCATTCTAATTTTGTAATAAAATCCCCACTTTTGTGTATATATTCACATTATTTAGTTTTTATATGTTTTATATACCGTTTAATAGTTTTTCCTTTGTTTTTATAGGTATTCATGCTTATTGGAGCCTCGAGGAATAAAGTGTCGAAGGCACGGCTCCGATTGCGCGATTTTGGATCAAATAAGCAAGATTTGTGCAGAGAGCGCCGCTGAGCGGCGTGTAAGCGCGCTTTCCAGGGGCGAACCAAATTTCTCTGGCCGCTAAGCGGTGACTCTGGCCGCTAAGCGGGGCCCTGTTTACTGTTCTAGATATTTTTGTAATACGTGTAGTCCGCTCAGCGAGGTTTGGCCGCTAAGCGGCCGTAGCAGAAATTGTGTTTATATTTCTTCATTTGTAACATTTCTAGGGTATGGTTTTGGAGAGTTTTTGGTTCCAACTCCATCATTTTCATTCTTAGAGTAGGATTAGCTTAGAAAACAACACCGGGTCATGCACTTGGAAGATCGGAGGTGGATTTCTCATCAACCGGAGCTGACAACCCGCGAGATGTTTGGTTTATCTCTTCTATTCTTTGTGTATTTCTTTTGTGTTGGGTTTGTTTGTATAGATACTTGAATCTTATGTATATTTACCGATTATAATGTTATGTTTAACTTGCTTTACAAATCTGTGTTGATATTGTTCTGGATTTTTGCTCTGTGCTGGAGATTTGAGTTGCTTTAGAGATAAACTTCTTGAATCCTTATCTAGGATGATAATCTGTTGGTTCTGAACTCTAGAGATAGATTTAGAGCTAGCATTCACTGTGGGTATCTGTTCTTAATGCTTTCGTGTTTGAGCGGCGCGCGAGAGATCGCCGACGCGAGAATACGGATGTTCTCGTGACTTCGCGTTAGAGATAACCTTAGTTGTGAGATGATCTCGTTTGTGCTCCAGAGATGGACGCTTATGTGAGAGATACGTGATGACATAGACGAGTATCGTAGGTTGAATATAATGGGTTGGTAAGTGTATGTTTGTGAAGAGTGAATATATTTACATTCCTGATAAGTTCTTTCTCTTCTAAGAATGTGTTTGTTATTCTTTCCTGTCTATATCTTTGTTTACTTTTTTCTCATTCAAACCCAAGCTCGAAACCGTAGAAACTGTTGAATGGCATCTCTCCATCTCTGAGGACGATAAATCCCGGATCAATATTTCCAAATCTTGTTTGTTGCTTGCCCTATACTGCATTCAACAAAATGGCGCCGTTGCGGGGGATGGTTGTGATTGCATCGCATTAGTTTCCGTGGTTTTGAGCTTTGTATATATCGTATATATTGTATAGTTTCACGTGTATATATTTACTTGTACATGTTTACTTGTTTATGTTCACCAATTTAGCTTACTTGTTTATAATTACATATAATTATACTTTTGTATATAACATATATATTTTTATAGTTTCTCTTGTATATGTTTACTTGTTTATATTCACCAATTTTTCCTTTTTGTATGATAATAGTTGTTTGTGTTCCATACTTGTACATATGTGTTTGTTTGTGTATATAGTTGTATACTTTCATTTTTAAGTTCGTTTAATTGTTGTATATATTTGTACCCGTAACGTTTGTTGAGTGGTTGGTTAGGACACTTTCTTTAGGCTTGTGCGGTGAGACGTCACCATGGCATGACGGGAGGAAGCTACTTTCCAAACACCGAAACAATAAAGGCGTCGAGCTAATGACGTAAAACAAGCGCTTGTTGGGAGGCACCCCAATGGTTGTAAAGTTTTGGTTATTTTTATGTTTATGAGGTGTTTAGGTGAAGTGGAGAGGGCTGGAACACCTAATTCTGTTCTGGTTTTTCTGAATTTTACTGTCATCGCTTAGCGAGCTCAGCTCCGCTAAGCGAGCATAGCAGAATTTTGTTTTCCTGCTCTGTACCAGTGGGGTTCCTATTCCACTTGGTTCACTTTTTTTTTCCACTTTCACCAAGGCTAATTAGTAGTAGATAATAGTTTTGTTTTTCTAATTCTTTTATTGGTTGTTTGTACTCAAATTTTGTCGGTAATTCGAAGATTTTTGAGGTGATTTTTCAAAGCTTGAGTGTTTCAACTTGCGGATGTATGGTAGGATATTATTTTTGAAGTCGTATCATTCAAGGTACTTATTTATCGCTTTCTACAGCATAGCATGTTCAGGAAACTTTTCATTTGTACAATTACCATACCATTCATTCTTTTACATTACTTGCTTGTTGATTGAATCACTTTAGTTCCCAAACCATAAATGTGAGGAAGCTTTCCATTGTTCATATATGCTGGAGGACACAATCTTTATTTTAACTGGATTTTATTATGCTTAATCTTTTGTTTATGTTGATTTTATGAAAGCATGAAAAGGATCAAGGCATTTCGTTTCATTTTGAGCACAACCACCAAAACCAAATAGTCAATTCACCTTGTGAGTGTGTGATCATTTGTTAACCCTTTTGAGCCTTTTTGTCAATGTCCATGTTGTTTTTGCTAAATGCTTATCTTTGAGTGTTTAGTTCTCATTTTTGCATGGATGATTGATTCTTTGTTTTCTTGAACCCTCAACCATGATTTTTGTTATGAATTTTTACCTTGCCTTAGAAAGTAGGGAGTATTCATATGATGGTGTGGTTGAATTCAAGTTGGGGAGAGAAATGGTTGCTACTTATGTGTTTGTTGATATGAGGTTGAAAAGAAAGAAAAAAAAAAGAAAAAAATGTGAAAAGAAAAGAAAAGAAAAAGAAAGAAAAAAAAAAGAGAAAAAGTTTTGAAAAACAAAAAGAAAAGAGAAGCTAATAATTGTGCTAATAAGTATTGTGATTGGTTTGAGAAACTTGTGATTATGGAAGAAGTTTAATCGAGATTTTGTTGCTTAGAACTTTGTGGATTGATCACTCCCTTAGGTTTAGGCAAGTTTTTGTTTCGATTAGCCTTAGGACATATCCCTTGTTTGTTAACCAAGCCACATTACAACCTTGAAAAGCCCTTGTGATTCTTGCTTTTTTTAATTTCAATGTGATTTTTAGATGAATGCATAATTTAATATTTTGTTTGCAAGATTGTTGGATGAGTGTTAAAAGTCCTTCATCTTTGTGTGTTCTTCATCCATTGATGAAATTTTGCTAGGTGTGATTCATGATGTGAGCATGTATTGTGTTAGAATGTTTTGTATGCTTTTTGTGCTTATGATTCGTTTCATTTACATGCTGTCGTTGTAGGATAGTGGTAAGTACTTACTTTGTTTATACGTTTTTGTGTCGAACCATACATTTGTTTTTGGTTTTCAAAACTTGTTGATTCACAATTCTTTGGTTTATTGCTTTTGATTCTTTGATTTATTTGACATTGTTTGAGGACAAACAAAGTTTTAAGTTGGGGAGAGTTTGATAAGTGCCAAAATGTTGTTATTTTGAGTATATAATTGTGGCACTTATCGATTCTATTCATTCTAATTTTGTAATAAAATCCCCACTTTTGTGTATATATTCACATTATTTAGTTTTTATATGTTTTATATACCGTTTAATAGTTTTTCCTTTGTTTTTATAGGTATTCATGCTTATTGGAGCCTCGAGGAATAAAGTGTCGAAGGCACGGCTCCGATTGCGCGATTTTGGATCAAATAAGCAAGATTTGTGCAGAGAGCGCCGCTGAGCGGCGTGTAAGCGCGCTTTCCAGGGGCGAACCAAATTTCTCTGGCCGCTAAGCGGTGACTCTGGCCGCTAAGCGGAGCCCTGTTTACTGTTCTAGATATTTTTGTAATACGTGTAGTCCGCTCAGCGAGGTTTGGCCGCTAAGCGGCCGTAGCAGAAATTGTGTTTATATTTCTTCATTTGTAACATTTCTAGGGTATGGTTTTGGAGAGTTTTTGGTTCCAACTCCATCATTTTCATTCTTAGAGTAGGATTAGCTTAGAAAACAACACCGGGTCATGCACTTGGAAGATCGGAGGTGGATTTCTCATCAACCGGAGCTGACAACCCGCGAGATGTTTGGTTTATCTCTTCTATTCTTTGTGTATTTCTTTTGTGTTGGGTTTGTTTGTATAGATACTTGAATCTTATGTATATTTACCGATTATAATGTTATGTTTAACTTGCTTTACAAATCTGTGTTGATATTGTTCTGGATTTTTGCTCTGTGCTGGAGATTTGAGTTGCTTTAGAGATAAACTTCTTGAATCCTTATCTAGGATGATAATCTGTTGGTTCTGAACTCTAGAGATAGATTTAGAGCTAGCATTCACTGTGGGTATCTGTTCTTAATGCTTTCGTGTTTGAGCGGCGCGCGAGAGATCGTCGACGCGAGAATACGGATGTTCTCGTGACTTCGCGTTAGAGATAACCTTAGTTGTGAGATGATCTCGTTTGTGCTCCAGAGATGGACGCTTATGTGAGAGATACGTGATGACATAGACGAGTATCGTAGGTTGAATATAATGGGTTGGTAAGTGTATGTTTGTGAAGAGTGAATATATTTACATTCCTGATAAGTTCTTTCTCTTCTAAGAATGTGTTTGTTATTCTTTCCTGTCTATATCTTTGTTTACTTTTTGCTCATTCAAACCGAAGCTCGAAACCGTAGAAACTGTTGAATGGCATCTCTCCATCTCTGAGGACGATAAATCCCGGATCAATATTTCCAAATCTTGTTTGTTGCTTGCCCTATACTGCATTCAACACCAACGCTATTTCCCCATAAAAAGTTGCTCTGAATTCTCTCAATCTCTTTGATAATATGACTCGGAGCTTTAAAGAAAGAGAGCTGAAAGATGGCAAGACTAGAAAACACTGATTTTATTAATGAAATTCGACCACCCAATGAAAGAATCCCGCCTCTCCACAAACCTAGCCGATCCTTAAATTTCTTCAGCAAGGGATCCCACCAAGAAACAGATCTATGATTGACTCCCAAGTGAAAGCCGAAGAAATCAAAAGAGTTACATTGAATCCTGTCGTTCAAAAAATTAGTCGCTGCATAGACAAAATGATGATTCAAATTAATTTCGATAAGACGACTCTTATGAAAGTTAACTCCCAGCCTCAAAATCAATTTGAAGCCTCTTAGAAAAACCTTTAACGCCCAAACCTGATGCCAATCACCATTATCTATCATCAGAGTGTCGTTGGAAAACTGGAAAATACTCACGTCACACCGACCCTTAATGTTGAAAGCAGTAAATTCGTGAACCTCTATTGCCTTTCTAACCATCCCACTCAAACCTTCACTGATTAACACAAACAGAAAAGGCAACAAAGGGTTTCCCTGTCTAAGCCCTCTACCGACCTTGAAGTCTTTCGAAGGGCTACCATTAACAAGAACTGACATCCAACTCGAACAAACTAGCGCCTCCATCCAAGAAACCCAACGATCTCCAAACCCCAATGTCTTCAACATAAACTTGAGAAAAACCCAATTAACTCTATCATACGCCTTTTCGAAGTCGACCTTAAATGACAAACAACCTTTCTTCTCCTTGACTGCATAATCCATAATCTCATTAGCAACCAAAACCCCATCCAAGAGATTCCTACCAGGAACGAAAGCACTTTGGACCTCCGATATCACTGAGTCCAAAACCCTCTTCAGACTAGCAGCAAGAAGCTTGGATAAGGCTTTATAAAGGCGACCCACCAAGGCAAACATATGGGCATGTAGTCATCAAGTCTCCTAGGGCACTCCTTTTTAGGGATCAAAGTTATGAACGAAGAGACAATCTCCTTAGACAAAATACCGTAAGCATAAAAATCATTGAAATATAAGGAAAAATCCTTCTTCATAAAACTCCAACACCTTCTAATGAAGTCGAAATTATAGCCATCCGGACTCGGGCTTCTCGTCCCTTCGCACCCCCACACTGCCTCTTTGATTTCCTCCTCCGAAAACGATTCTTCCACAACCCTCTTGTCTACCGAAGAAATAGACTTAAAAAGAGGACCTTCAAGCGAAAGACGCACAACTTCAGACTCCGAAAACTTCTCCTCATAATGCCTCCTAACTTCCTCTTTTATTGAACTCACTTTCTCTAATTCACCTCTATCAATTGATAAACTACCGATAAAGTTACGCCGCCTCCTAGCTTTCAAGATATTATGGAAATACTTGCTGTTCAGATCCCCTTCACGATCCCACATCACTTTGGACTTTTGCAGCAACATATTCTCCTTTAACTTCATATTCAACCACATCTTTCTCGTAGCCTCACTGCGATCTTTCACGATCCCACCTCACTCTAGGAGACTATTTGTTTAAGAGAATTTATGAAAACAATGTTCATCAAGTGTTCTCATCTTATTTTCACAAGTTCTTCAAGATAATCAAGTTTTATTTAAGTATTTTAATTAAAAGTATAAAATATAACATAATGATAGTAAAAAAATATTTATATTTATTTAAATAGGTCGGTCTGATAGGCTTAAAAGACTTTTTTGGGAGCCTGATGCCTAATCTTTTTTAATTAAATAAACTTATAAAAAAAACAAAAGTATTTTTTATTTAAAAAAATATGTGTGGCCTGGCTTGAGCCTGTAGGCTCTTGTTATCGGTCTAACCTATTTTCATCCTACTATTGACCCTCAAATTTTACCTTATAACATTTAATTTTGAAATAAAATCACAAAATAGATAAAACCATAGTTTGATCTTATAAAATTACAATTTTAATGTTTAGAGGAGAGATGATGAAAATTATTTGAATAATATAGATGTTTTTTATGGCAATTATTTGAATAATGTTTTAGAGGAAATAATTAAATATATGTGCGAAGTATAACATATAAATAATAAAGTTAATTTTACGGAAATGATCAATTTTATTTAAATATAACTATAGTAAGTAATTCAATTAAATTAATAAATATTATTAAAAAATTAAAATCGACAAATGATAGATTAGTAGAATATATCATGCTAACAAATAAATGAATAAATAATTAGATAATATAATAAAAGCTCAACTACAATTTTGATCTTTTATTTTATTTAATTTATAAAATTGATCTCTTATTTTAAATTTATACAATTTTAGTCTCTCTATTTTTAAATTTAAATTGTTTTGGCCCCTCTCATATTTTTAACCTTAAAATTAAAGATTTTTTTAAGATGATAATTTCTTATTTTGTAGTTAAGAATATACGTTAAAAAATAAAAAATTTCATTGATTTTCTATGAAAAATATGAGAGGAGACAATAATTATTTGAATTTAAAATAAAAAGATCAAAACTGTTTCAATTTATAAGAGAATATCTTATCACATCCCTTGGATATCTCACACACCATATGAGTTGCCTAAAATGCCTTATTGCTTCCGTAGATGTACCTCCAGAGATATCATTTTTTGTTTAACGTTGTTTTGTTCCGTAGATGTACATACGAAAACTTTCGTAAATGTATCTACGGAACCATTTGATGTTATATTCGCGTCAGACTCTTTCTCTCCCAATTCTCCACTTTCTCGTTTCAAAACTCTCACTTTCTCTCAACCTTAAAAATCAAACTTCCACCGAAGTTGTTTTCTTCCTCTCGAGTTCGGCCGATAACGTTAACATCAACTACCAACACATTCCAACAAATTTCAAACTCCATTTAATCGGTAAGTTTTCGACGTTTCGAGTTATTTTAGAGTTTTTGAAATAGAGATTGAATTCGATTTTTAGGTGTAGAAATGATTGAGTAGTGTAAGAAATATGGTTTAGAGATAATGTAAGTATTGTTTCATGTGTAAAATGGACGATCAATCTATTAAAACGAGGTTTTTAATGCTCTGCAACAGTGACCAGACGCCATTGTTGTGTTTTGGAGGTTTCAGAACCTTTCGTAGATGCATCTACGGAAGAGTGGAACGTTGGGGCACTCGACTGTACAGGCAGAGTAGCCTGCAGACGGCGCCGTGGACGCAAATACAAAGGCGGGGTCAAAGGCAGCAGAGAGGTGCATGATGATGTCTGGCACACACAGTAGTGATGTTTATGATTTATTTGATATATTTATTTTGATGTCTTTTATGTACGAGGTTTTGATATATGTAGTCGACATTATTGGCCGACGATTTATACGATGAATTTTTTTGGTGTACCATTTACTATTGCCTTTAAATTGCATTACTTTAATTTAGTGTAATTGGATTTTTCATTGTTGTTTTAAAAAATGAGTTTTAGAGTAAAATGTGTCATTTGAAAATATAGCAGACTGTTCTATATGTGCATCTACGAAACATTCTGTTTTAGCACGTTCCGTAGATGCACCTATAGAAAGAAACATTTTTTTTAAAAAAATATTTTCAGATATGCATTTACGGAAGCAAGAGAAATAATTGAAATTTTGTCTGATAACTAAGAGATTTAAGAGATGAAAGATTTTCTCATTTATAACATAAAAACTAATTTCGTAAATCAAACAAAATAGATGTTAAAAGTGTAATTTAGCTTAGAATATAATGTATGTATGTAATTTGGTTTAGTTTAAATTTTTTTTTTTTATTAAACTTGAATAATTTTTATTAAAATATAAACTTAATTAACATGAAAAACTAATTTTATAATATTATCCAATAAAAAATTTAACTCTCTATGTTATTAAACTAATCTTAATATAAATAATTTATTGAAATACACTTAATTTATGGGATGTTAGTTTAAACTTATTTTATAATCAGCCTATCAAACACATTCAACAATATTTAATTTGAATACAATTATAAAACAATTTAAAGCGTGGTTACATAAACATATATATTTTTTGTTCATACCATCTTTTGCAATATTATTATAAACGAATCAACCAGGTCATTCATTTCATGCTACACAAAACCTTCATAAAAAACATTAAAAACATTTTTCAAAAAGCAGAAAAACATTATAAACATTAATCTCTCTCTTTCTGGCATTCTCATCATTTACATTTCATTTCACATATTAAAATCAAATCAATCACCAACCTTTCTCAGATCTTCATCTTCCTCATCTTCCTCCTTTGAGCTTCATCATAAAAATGATCGGATCTCGTCTCCGCATCCACCCAATCACCACCGTCACCTCCATCACCGCCGATCACACAAATGCCGCCACCTCCCGCTCCCTCCCTCACTTCATCTCCTTCGATTTCTCCCCCATTCACCTCCCTCTCCTCCGCTCCCGCCGCTTCCGCTTCTCTAAACCCAAATCCTTCCTCATTTCCTGTAATTCATCTCCCATCAGATCCAGCTCCGGCGATCATCACCACAACCACAACGACACCGATTTTCTCGAAGCTTCCCTCCTTCTCTCAGGTCCTCACTATTTCCCCTCTTTCTTTCTAGGTCATTTACACTGTTCACCATAAATTCATAAATTATCAAATAAATATATACAATGAAGCATTCGTTTTTGGAAATGGTGTTACAGTAGTAGTGTGTGTATTATAGTAGTAACTGTGGTTTTTTGATCATTTAGGTAACTATCCATCATGTGTATGAATCGCTGAAATTTTAAATTACTTAAACTAGCGCAGAAACAACAACACACTATGGTATGTGGAGACACCGTTTTCAAGATGAGTTTCAATGGAAATCACCCGTCTCATCATTTCCACAACATACCTCAAGAACGGATAATAGTTTGTTAAGACGAGAAGTTCTAAAGAATTTTCAGAATCCCACCATTTTTCTCAAGATTTCTTGTGATGGAGACTATGTCCTTCCCATTGTTGTAGGTATGTGGGCTAGTGTTCTATAATTTGAGTTATTCTTTTCTTGGTTTTTTCTAGGAATATTTTGTTTTGTTAACTTTGATTCTTTGTTGATGCAGGAAAGATTGCTATTGAAAAGCTTATAGATGCTGAAGTTGAAGATGAAAGTGGGGTAGGTTTTTAACCTGTATTCCAATGTTTGTGGACTTGAGATTTTTTATTTTTGTTTGTGACTGGTCCTTATAAAACGGTGGTGATATTGCAGGATTTTCCGGATCAGTTCCAGTTTGTGAAAAATCTAGTTGAAAGACTAGATCATGAAGTATGGAGCTAAGCATATTCCATTTTGTATTGATGCTAATGGATATTCATTCAATTAACTTCATTTTTGTGTTTTTGCGTTATGTTAATATCTTTTGTTTACTCTGTTGCTTATCTGTTAGGTTCTGTTTAGGTAGTAATATTTAGGACCCGGATTCCCCATTTTATTTATCAAACGGACCAAGTTGCTTGAAAGTTACCTGCCTTTCCCGGCTCAAAGGCAGGGAATCCGGATCCTAATATTTATGTATACAGCAGCAACAAAAGTATTTCACTATATTATGCCATATTCTTGGAACTTTTGATTTTTATGAATTCTTCTTGACAAAGAAATGCTATCTTTATGAGAACCTTCTAAAAAAAAGCTATAATATTAATCTCTCATTTCAATATTCAACATCCATTGTCAAATCATAATTTACCCACCTATTATTTCAAAGAATAAATCCAAATATATTCTATGTTAGTACTCAATTGTGAATGTCCTTTATTTGGTCTAATTGCATTGTTAATTCCCGTCAAGGAAATCGTGTGAGTTCATAGCATTAGTGCCTATTGAATGTTTGTGTTTGAGAAGTATCATACTAAAATGAAATAACTATTGGTCGTTAAAAAGTACAATTTGAATAAAGTTATTTCGATAGCAGTCTTCCCGTCTTTATTCTTGCTTTAAAGTTTTAAAGCAATAACAATATATTGGGTGTCAAATAATTTATTAAGATGTTTTTCCGTCATTTTACTCTTTCAGGTGGTAATGGTGAGAATTACAGAGAGAGTAGTCAGTACTTACTTTGCCAGATTGTACCTTAGTCAGGTATTAACAACTTTTCAATTCTAAATGATAAATGCCTTCATGGTATGCTTTTTCATTTATAAAAATGTTCATCAAAGTCTATAATTCCTTCAGCCAGGGAAAGGTGATATTATTAGTGTGGATTTACGTCCCTCAGATGCCATTAATGTTGCAAATAAATGCAAGGTATGAATTCTATGGTAACCCTGCTAATATTTGTTGAGAAGTTTTTAATTTTGAAGATAGAATCTATGAAGAGACTATAACATCAGTGCTCTTATTTAGAAAACCTAGTAATATGCATTTTGTGCCAATAAGTTAGACAAACCCTCTTGTATGATTTTATATTTGATTTGTGCAGGCTCCAATATATGTAAGTAAAGAAATTGTTTTCACAGATGCTATAAGACTCGGCTATGGAATGGGAAGAGTGCAAAATAAAAAGGCTATTTATGATGTATTACTTGACAGGTATTGTATAGTTACTATGTCTTACTTTGTCATATATAACATCCTTGGCACCATAGATCCTATGTGCAAGTTTCCTCCTTTACATTATTGGTATATCATTTTAGCCTAACTTCTTTCATTTGCTACAGTCCCGTAGATGGTCCAGATTCGGTAGCTCAAGAACTAAGTATGATGCATAATATGCATTTAGCCATCAAACATGAAAGATTCAAAGACGCAGGTAAAATATCATTTGGGTATGCCTTCTGCAAGCTGGAATACCTAAATCTTGACAGTTTCAAACCTAAGCTTGTTTGTTGAATTTTGCAGCTATATGGAGAGACAAACTTGAAAATATTCGTAAATCATCTCAGGAGCACTAATTAGGTACATCCAAAATTGTCCTGGCCACTTCAATAGTTGAAATCTTACATCAAAACAAATCAGTAAACAAAATTCCATGTCTACTTGATTCCACTGTATAGTTGTCTAATTATGTTTCGAAAATTTTCAGGTGGTGATGAAGGGTAAGTTCTGAAGAGGAAAGTGTAAGATTATCTTTTCCTGATAATTTTTCAACAGGAATAAATTTAAGTGTAAGTTACAGAAATGAAGCAAAATTGTGTGTTGTACAGCTGTGAATTAGAGTCCTTAACCTTAGTTTTTGTACATATAATCAAATGTATTAAGGCCTAAAATCTGTGGAAGATTGTTACTTCCACCGATACTTGAGAGAATTGCAACACAATTGAGTATGTTTGCAATCTTTGACATGATGATCATTAAATGAAATTATGAAAAGATTATTAGTGATTACAAGAATCTCAACAGTCAACCCTAATCATATTTATGCCAACAAATTAGCATCATTATACATTTTCTAACAATATAGAATCTGGACTTCTGCTCCTTTACCATAACAAAGCATCCATGCCTTTGTGAATCAACAGATCCTCCATCATCACTGAACTCTTCGCGGTGGATTTTTCTACGTGATGATGCGCATTGTCCCATTCACTTATATCACAATAATTGAATCAAATATACAGAACAGCTTGATATGATGCGCATTTTACTAGCTTTTAGTTTTTTTTCAAAAGCTATTTGAAGTAGCTTTTGAGCTTGTAGTTTTTAGCTTGTGAGTTTTTCTTCCATTAATATCCTTATTATTTTAACTAAAATATATTATTACCCTCATTAATTAAAATGTCATTTTGTATCTATCAGCTAATGAAACAACTAATTTACCAAACACTCACATTAGCTTATCAACCATCAGCTACCAGCTAAAAGCTACCAGCTATCAGCTAGTTTTACCAAACAGAGCCAATAAGTAATTATTTTTATTTTGAATAGAACTTTATATCTGTTATAAAACTAAATAAAACTATAGAAATCAAAGAAAGAGAGATAGAGAAAAGAGAAAGCAATATTACATTATCTTCTTTCAAGTGTTTTTTACATTGCAATGTGGGTCTTCTATTTATAGGATCAAAAGGAGATAAAAACCTTACCAGAAAACCCAGTGGCACAAAATCATGGTGAAGGGAAAAAGAGTGCAAAAAATATTTATTTCCCCCCCTCACACATCCAATTATATGTGAGACAATATTTTTTGTAGTAGTAACTTAAAATGTTTTCTACGAAGTGACTTCATGCAGTGCTAATTGTTATGCAGGATTTTATGAAGTTGTTTCCATGATTTGTTTTATTGATCTCCATGAAATGGATGTACCATCACATATAAATAAATAACTTGTTTCTGATCCACCATTATGAGAATCTGACAAGTAACCTGCATCTCTAAGATATCAAAGTATATGTTTGCCTCTGTTCCAATGTCTTCGTGTAGGTGAATAATTGTATCTTGCTAATAGATTAACCGCAAATGATATATCAAGACGTATATAATTAGTAAGGTGCATTAGTGCTCTAATTGAACTGAGATATGGTACTTCAGGACCAAACAATTTTTTATCCTTTTCTCGAGGCTTGAAAAGATCTTTCTCCATATCTAATGATCTAACAACCATATTGAAGTAGGCAACATGTGACATTTGTCCATATAGAAGCATTTTAACACTTTTCTATATAGCCTTCTTGATGTACAAATATTTCTTTGTTCAAATGCTCAATTTGTAAACCTAGACATATTTTGTCTTTTCTAGGTTTGTGATCTCAAATTTTTTATTTAAGCAATTTATAGCTTTTGGAAGCTCTTCAGGAGTTCCAATAATATTTATGCCATCCACATAGACAACTATTATTGCAAATCATTTTTCACATTATTTTATGAAAATACAATGACAAATTAAGTTATTTGTATACCCATCCTTAAGTAAATAGTCACTGAGGTGATTATACCACATGCATCCAGATTGTTTCAACCCATAGTGAAACTTGTTCAATTTGAAGGAGTAGTTTTCTCAAGATCCAAAATTACGTGCCTCTAGTATATTGAAGATTTCAAGAGGTTTCATGTAAGTGTCATAACATTCATCATGTTCAAGTTAAGCCCTTCATGTTCTACAAGGCTAATTAAATATCGATTGAATCCACTACATGTAGGTATGTTTTATCAAAATCAATCATAGGTCTTTGTAAAAATCATTGAGCAATAAATCAATCTTTATACCATTCTTATTTTTCTTTTTCATAAAAACTCATTTATATCCAATTGGTTTCACACCTTGAGGTGTTCGGACTACAGGTCCAAAAGTGAGTCACTTGTAAAGTGAGTTTAATTCTTCTTCAATTGAATATATTTATTTTGGCCAATTCTCAATTAGTCTACAATCTTTAATAGACTTTGACTCACGATCCTCGTTATCATTGATCACTTTTAGCACTATATTGTATACAAAGACATTGTCAATATTGACTTTATTTGGTTATCTCAATTTTGGTTCCATTTCATTTCATCCATGACATAATTTATCGATATCTCTTTATTTCATATTTCAAGTACTTGATTTGTTCTTCTGGAACTGAAAATTAAATTAGGTCAAAGTGCTCTTAGCATTTTCATATTCTCACTTGGGTCATCTTTAGTCTCTTTTCTTAGTAAAGGTTTTAACATTGGAACCAACATTCATACTACGCTTCAGGCGCAATAACAACTCATTTGCAATATTATTTTATCCAATAAGAGAATCCACTTTGAGTGGAGTATTATCAGCTGATAATTTATTTCATAAACTTTGCAAATGAATAATATTTTAAACTTTTGGTTCATATTGATTTGTACGAGGATCAAGACAACAAATTATTTTAAATTGTTCATTTGAACTTCTTGTTCATGATTTCAGCTGCTTATTTCATCCCCCTAATATTGGGAAAATTAATTTATCAAGTGATAATCAGCCTACTGGGCTGCATTCAAGTATTTGATTATTTGCTCAAATAATATCCCCAAAATTGATATTCATATTAATTATATTTTTCCAATATTCTTTCATTACTCATTTTAATGTATTATATTGGAGCGATTCCAACATATCCAAATGTTCACTTATATGAGAATATTAGAATAAATTAGGGAGGACTAAGATATAGTATCTTGTTGGCTTAATGCGAATAAATAACTTAATATCATACTTTGAGTGTTTTAAATATATAATTTATAATTGATGATCTCATAATTAACTTTAGATGTCTAAAGAATGGATCTTCGGGTCCATTTTATTTTTATGAACATATATTACATGATATTCAATATCAATTTTAATAATATATGTGATACTTATGTTAGACGCTGGCCTTAGGATCTAGAGGGGGGGTGAATAGATCGTTCACAGTTTTACGGAGTTAAACGACTTTTCAGCGGAAGTGATTCTGAATCGACTCGCGTCTATTCCGAACCACTATCGAAACGATTATATATGTGTTTAAAAAACCAGTCAAAGACTTGAGATAAGTGATAAGAGTATACGTTGCAGAATCAAATCGTTGCTCTAATTGAAAATCAGATTAACTTCTTGTATGATGGACAATGTTTGCAATGCAGTAAGATTGATAGAAACAAATATACAAACACTTGGTGATAATGATCAAATTGAAGGTGATTCAATGTGTGGTGGATTGTGATGTTTATGTAAGTTCTTAGTTCACAATCTTAACACTCGAATCGTTGATCAATTTGCTATTATAACCAAATATGAACAGAATGTAAATGAAAAAGTAAAAGCGACAAGAACACGATATTTGTTTAGGCAGTTCGTCGATCGTCCTCGCTACGACTACGTCTGCCCCCAATTCCAAATTGAAATTGGGTAATCTTTCATTAATGTTGAAAGTAGTATATACAAAGAAGATAACAAAGCGATAAACGATAAACCAATTATGTCGATCCTTTGAATCTTCTTCCCCCTTAATCTTGAGCAAGATCAAGGTTATCCAAGAGCTTCACTTTGATTCCCTTCTGCAGTGTCTTGATTCCTTGAACTCCCCGTTCCTCAATCGTTACACTCAGCCGAATCCTCAATGAACGCCTCTTGATAAAAACCCCCAAGAACCACCCGTCGTGGAGGACAAAACCCGCAGATTTTATTCACCAACAAACCCCACAAACCTTCACCCACTAGGAATCTTCAATTCCGTTCCATGGACGTTATCGAACTCATCACTAACCCGCAACGCAAGAATGATTATGTGTAGTTGTGTTGGAGATGATGAAGAACGAAGATGAGAAGCGTTTGTGTATCTTTCAGTCGTTGGTGTTTCCTTGAATAATTAACCTTGGACAATATATATGATAGCTTATCAGTTGGAGATGAGAGAAACAAAATTTTTGGCATTCTTGATCAGTTAGGTCGACCTCTTGTAGTGCTTAGGTCGACCTAGCAGAGCTTGCAGAATTTTGCTCCTAGTTAGGTCGACCTGTTTAAGGAGTAGGTCGACCAGAATCTTCTTCAAATGCATTCTGGGGACATTTTCTCAGATTAGGTCGACCTAGTCGTTGTGTAGGTCGACCTAGCAGACTGGTATGTAAATTTCATCAATTTAGGTCGACCTAGATGATGTGTGAGTCGACCTAGCAGAAGTATATGGATTTTTCTCCATTTTAGGTCGACCTGGGTTGACAGTAGGTCGACCTAACTGCTGGTTTTCTGCATTCTTCTTGATCTGATTGTGTTGAGTCGACCTATAAGTATAATGGATCAACCTGCACTATCATGAGTGATCAATGCTTGCTTTTCTTTGAGTTTTCTGCTTCCGCCTTGTTGTTTGAATGCTTATTTGAGTTTGCCATGAATCAAAAACATCTTTGAGTGTAATCTTGTATTCACATACTCCCCCTTTTTGATGATGGCAAACCATTCGTCGAAGCTTTGGTAGTAAGTGATAAAGACTCAACAAAGCTCCCCCGTACATCCAGCATCTATCTCTCAACAAGGCAATCTCTCAACAAAGCTCCCCCGCACACTCAGCACTCAGCATCTATCTCCCCCTTTGTCAACATCAAAAAGAGAAAACAAGAGAGTAGGAGAGTAACGAGAGAACCATAGATAAAATGCTAGCATTCATAGTATAGTAGATAAAAGGTAAAAGTGTATTAAAGATGAGACACATATATGAGCAAGAGCAATTTTATGCATGAAGTCACTATAAGCATGTTAATTGATAGCATATTATAGTATCAATAATATTTTTGGAAGTGAACAACAAACACGTTACCGCTTTTTCAATATGACGCCTGGCTTGATGATGAACTACCTATACGCTAAGAGAAATGTTAGCAAAAAATAGATATATAAAGTAAAGAAATAATATTAAGAGAGAACAAACGTAATTAGCCCAAATTAGAGATATCGAGTATCCCTAATTCCCTACGAATGTTGAAGTATTGCTCCGTTGCTAGAGGTTTGGTGAAGATGTCAGCTAGTTGCTTCTTGCTTTCTACATGTTCAAAAGTAACGTCTCCTTTCTCTACATGATCTCGTAGAAAGTGATGTCTTATTTCAATATGCTTGGTACGTGAGTGTAAGACAGGATTTTTACTCAAGTTTATGGCGCTTGTGTTGTCGCACATGATAGGTATGCGATCAAGCTTAATACCAAAGTCAAGAAGTTGTTGCTTGAGCCATAATATTTGTGCACAGCAGCTTCCAGCAGCTACATATTCTGCCTCAGCAGTAGATAATGCAACCGATACTTGTTTCTTGCTATTCCAACTTATCAATGAATTTGAGAATAGATGACACGTTCCACTGGTGCTTTTTCTATCGGATTTGCAGCCAGCAAAATCTGAATCGGAGAATCCTACCAAATGACACTCATTTCCTTTTGGATACCATAGGCCATATGTAGTAGTTCCACGTAAGTATCGCAGAATTCTTTTGACAGCTTTCAAGTGAGATTCTTTTGGACAAGATTGATATCTTGCACACATACACACACTAAACATAATGTCTGGTCTTGAGGCAGTAAGATACAATAGTGAACCTATCATACCTCGGTATATTTTCACGTCAACCTCTTTACCTTTCTCATCTTTGTCTAGATTAGCATTTGTTGCCATAGGTGTGTCAATTTCTTTTGCTTCACTCATCCCAAATCTTTTGAGCAGCTCCGTACAGTATTTAGTTTGATTCACAAACGTTCCATGACTGAGTTGCTTGATTTGCAGGCCAAGGAAGAAATTTAGCTCACCCATGAGACTCATCTCAAATTCACTCTGCATAAGCTTAGAAAAATCTTTGAGAATATAATATCATCTACATAAATTTGGACTAAGAGAATATCTTTATCTTTTCTTTTAATAAAGAGAGTAGTGTCAACTTTACCCCTAGAGTACCCTTGACTAAGGAGAAATTTGCTCAAACGTTCGTACCAAGCCCGAGGGGCTTGTTTAAGACCGTATAGAGCACGTTTCAGCTGATAGACATGAGTTGGATACATGTAATTCTCAAAGCCGGGTGGCTGAGCAACATAGACTTCTTCATTTATATAGCCATTTAGAAAGGCACTTTTAACATCCATTTGGAATAGTTTGAAGTCTTTAGAACAAGCATAAGCAAGTAGGAGACGAATAGCTTCGAGACGTGCTACAGGAGCGTATGTCTCTTCATAATCAATACCTTCCTCTTGATTATAACCTTGGGCAACTAATCTAGCTTTGTTTCTAGTAATAACACCGTTTTCATCAAGTTTGTTACGAAAAACCCATCTAGTGCCTATTACTTGATGATCTCCCGGATGAGGGACTAAGTCCCAAACATCATTCCGTTTAAATTGGTTTAATTCTTCTTGCATGGCCATTAGCCAATGCTCATCAAGTAATGCATCCTTAGCGTTTTTCGGCTCAACTTGTGAAACAAAAGCAAAATGATGACAGAAGTTACTTATCTTTTAGCGTGTTGTAACGCCCCTTGAGATGTCTCCTATTATATTGTCAATTGGATGGTCTTTCACATTTGTCCAGGCCTTGGGAAGTTCTTCATTGTTTGAGATGCTTTCTTTTTCATTTTCATTGTGAGACTCATCTTTCTCTCTCTCAGCATCTTTCTTTACAATACTTTCATTCTCATCTTCCTTATCCTTGACAATGTCTTCAGTGGATGGACCTGTACCATTAAATGAAAGACCTTTCTCGACATATTTTGCATAAGATTCATCAAAAGACACGTGTACTGACTCTTCTACTATAAGTAATCTCTTATTATATATCCGATATGCTTTGCTAGATTGTGAGTAACCAAGGAATATGCCCTCATCAGCTTTAGCATCGAATTTGCCAAGATTATCCTTACCATCGTTCAAAACAAAACACTTGCAACCGAATACATGGAGATGAGATACATTTGGTTTTCTACCTTTTAGTAATTCATAGGGAGTTTTGTTCAGTATAGGACGTATTATTATCCTATTCAAAACATAACATGCTGTACTAATAGCGTCAGCCCAGAAATACTTTGGTAGATTACCCTCATTCAGCATTGTTCTTGCCAGCTCCTCTAGAACCCGATTTTTACGTTCAACTACTCCGTTTTGTTGAGGTGTTCTAGGAGCTGAAAAGTTATGCTCAATTCCATGTTTATCACAGTATTTTTCAAAAAGAATGTTTTCAAACTCTCCACCGTGATCACTTCGAATTGCAACTATTTTGTTGTTCATTTTGTTTTGACATAATCTTGCAAATTGTGTGAAAGCTGGAAAAGTTTGATCCTTACTAGGTAAAAAGATTGTCCAACAAAATCTCGAGTAATCATCGACAATGACAAAACCATAGGTGTTTCCACCTATGCTTTTAGTCCTTGAAGGGCCAAAGAGATCCATGTGAAGTAGTTCAAGAGGGCGTGATGTTGAAACCACGTTCTTTGATTTAAAAGAGATTTTTGTTTGCTTTCCCTTTTGACAAGCATCACATAGATGATCTTTTGAAAACTTCATTTTAGGTAAGCCGATTACTAAATCTTTTGAGACAACTTTATTAAGTAAGTCAAAATTTATGTGGGCGAGACGTCTATGCCAAAGCCATGAGTCATCGCCCAGAGCAACTAGACACTTGGTACTAGACTTAGATACCTCATCCAAGTTTAGCATGTAGATGTTGTTTACTCTTAAGCCCTTAAACATAATGTCTCTTTTCTTAGTATGTTCTATTGTGCAGCCAGAATTTGTAAACATTACTTTAAAATCTTTGTCGCACAATTGACTTATACTTAAAAGATTATGTTTAAGACCTTCTACTAGCAGCACATCAGTTATAGTAGTGGTAGAAGGGTTACCTACACTTCCTTTACCAAGTATGGCTCCCCGATTGTTATCTCCATAGGTGACATACCCCTTTTTCTTTGCTTGAAACTCAACAAAAAGAGATAGGTCTCCAGTCATGTGTCTTGAACATCCGCTATCAAGGAACCACAACCTTTAGGCAATGTCAAGACACTTTTCCTGCAAGATTAATTTAAAGTGGAAGGTCCCCAATCTTCATTGGGTCCTGGATGGTGAGTACACAATTTGTTGCACTTAGGCAACCATTGAAATACTCCTTTAGGAACTAAAATTCTCCTAAATTTGCATTTTTCAATGGTATGTCCCTTTTTGCAACAATAATGACAGGTAATATGATGAGAATATGGAGTTTTGCTAGTTGATACTTTTGGTACAAAAGTGTATTTACTATATAAAGGAGTATACGATCTTTTGAACTTGTTTGGATCAACCGCAAAAGTCACTTTTGGTTGTAGAGCCTTGTCTAACTTGGCTTTTAGATCTCTCACTTCTTTTTGCCAAATGTGACATGTCTCACAACCAAACCATGATGTAGGATATATTTCAACTTTATCCTTTTGAATGTCTAGCATAGATTGTTTTAAAGCTTCCATATCCTTTTCGGTTTTCTCAACTTTTGATTCAAGATATGAAAATATTTTCTTGTTTGAGGCCAAAAGTTTGAAAGCTTTAATTGCATCTCTATGTAGTTCTTCAAAAGCAAGTTTTAGTTGAGAATGAGATACCTTATCTACGAGTTCAGGTTTAAGATGACTTACATCTTTCTTTTTCTTGTGTTGATGAGCCATGAAACATAGGTTTGCTGATTTTTCTTCATCGCTTGATGAGCTTTCACTAGATGAATCACTTTCCCATGCTATGTAGGCTCTTTTAGATTTGTTATGACCTTTGCTTTGGTTCTTCACCTTTTCTTTCTTAAGGTATGGACAATCCGGTTTGTAGTGACCAGCTTTCCCACAATTGAAGCAAAGACCTTTGATTTTTCCCTTGTTGTCGTCATCTTGTTTGAACATGTTTGATTGCTTTCTATAGTTGATCAAGCCTTTGTCAGAATGTTTTGCTCCATTTTTCTTTAGATATTTGTTGTATCTTCGCACAAACAGTCCCATTTCCTCATCATCGGAGTCTTCGTCATCACTTGTGTCACTATCCTTTGGCTCTCATTTTGAGGTCTTGGAGCTCGAAGCTTTTAGAGCTATTGACTTCTTCTCTACCTCTTTCTCCATGTTCTTTTCTTTCTTTGTCCTTTTCTCATGCATGTCAAGGCATTTAAGGTGTTGTTCATGTTCCTCTAGTTTACCAAATAGAGTTGTGATGTCTAAAGTGTTTAGATCATTTGCTTCCTTTATTGCTGTAACTTTGGGTTGCCATTCCCTGTTCAAACATCTTAAGATTTTGTTAGTAGCAACTGCATTGGAAACAGGTCTATCAAGAGAATTTAACCGATTTTTCAGATGAACGAATCTCTTCTGCATGTTTTCGATGGATTCACCATCTTCCATGTGGAAGAGTTCGAACTCTTGAGTTAACGTATTGATCCTAGCTAGTTTGACATCATCCGTTCCCTCGTGGGCAACTTGCAATGTGTCCCACATAGCTTTAGCTGATCTACAATGGGAAACGCGATAGTATTCATCAACTCCTAGAGCTGAGATTAGAATGTTTCTCGCTTTCCAATCGTATGCATATCTCTTTTCATCTTCAGCATCCCAAGTATTTTCTGGTTTTGGAACAACTGCACCAGCTGCATTGGTCATGGTGATCTGAAAGGGACCATTGACAATAGCTGTCCAGATGTTCCTATCAATTGCATTGATGTGGACACACATACAATCCTTCCAATAGCCATAGTTTTCACCGTTGAAAACTGGAGCTCTATTGTGAGCCCCTTTAGGTCCGGAAGCCATCTTTCCAATAAGTGTTTCACGTAGCACGGAATAAACCAGAGCTCTTGATGCCACTTGTTAGACGCTGGCCTTAGGATCTAGAGGGGGGGTGAATAGATCGTTCACAGTTTTACGGAGTTAAACGACTTTTCAGCGGAAGTGATTCTGAATCGACTCGCGTCTATTCCGAACCACTATCGAAACGATTATATATGTGTTTAAAAAACCAGTCAAAGACTTGAGATAAGTAATAAGAGTATACGTTGCAGAATCAAATCGTTGCTCTAATTGAAAATCAGATTAACTTCTTGTATGATGGACAATGTTTGCAATGCAGTAAGATTGATAGAAACAAATATACAAACACTTGGTGATAATGATCAAATTGAAGGTGATTCAATGTGTGGTGGATTGTGATGTTTATGTAAGTTCTTAGTTCACAATCTTAACACTCGAATCGTTGATCAATTTGCTATTATAACCAAATATGAACAGAATGTAAATGAAAAAGTAAAAGCGACAAGAACACGATATTTGTTTAGGCAGTTCGTCGATCGTCCTCGCTACGACTACGTCTGCCCCCAATTCCAAATTGAAATTGGGTAATCTTTCATTAATGTTGAAAGTAGTATATACAAAGAAGATAACAAAGCGATAAACGATAAACCAATTATGTCGATCCTTTGAATCTTCTTCCCCCTTAATCTTGAGCAAGATCAAGGTTATCCAAGAGCTTCACTTTGATTCCCTTCTGCAGTGTCTTGATTCCTTGAACTCCCCGTTCCTCAATCGTTACACTCAGCCGAATCCTCAATGAACGCCTCTTGATAAAAACCCCCAAGAACCACCCGTCGTGGAGGACAAAACCCGCAGATTTTATTCACCAACAAACCCCACAAACCTTCACCCACTAGGAATCTTCAATTTCGTTCCATGGACGTTATCGAACTCATCACTAACCCGCAACGCAAGAATGATTATGTGTAATTGTGTTGGAGATGATGAAGAACGAAGATGAGAAGCGTTTGTGTATCTTTCAGTCGTTGGTGTTTCCTTGAATAATTAACCTTGGACAATATATATGATAGCTTATCAGTTGGAGATGAGAGAAACAGAATTTTTGGCATTCTTGATCAGTTAGGTCGACCTCTTGTAGTGCTTAGGTCGACCTAGCAGAGCTTGCAGAATTTTGCTCCTAGTTAGGTCGACCTGTTTAAGGAGTAGGTCGACCAGAATCTTCTTCAAATGCATTCTGGGGACATTTTCTCAGATTAGGTCGACCTAGTCGTTGTGTAGGTCGACCTAGCAGACTGGTATGTAAATTTCATCAATTTAGGTCGACCTAGATGATGTGTGAGTCGACCTAGCAGAAGTATATGGATTTTTCTCCATTTTAGGTCGACCTGGGTTGACAGTAGGTCGACCTAACTGCTGGTTTTCTGCATTCTTCTTGATCTGCTTGTGTTGAGTCGACCTATAAGTATAATGGATCAACCTGCACTATCATGAGTGATCAATGCTTGCTTTTCTTTGAGTTTTCTGCTTCCGCCTTGTTGTTTGAATGCTTATTTGAGTTTGCCATGAATCAAAAACATCTTTGAGTGTAATCTTGTATTCACAACTTATACATGAATTTCTAAAAAATCCAGAAAATAAGATCTTAGTCTAATTAGTTGAGAAAATAATTTCACAAACTTCTGGTTGTGAGTAGAGACATATGCATGATCTTTTAGTCGATGCAACAATTAATATTATGAAAAACTTAATTTTTCTGATTTTTTAATTTCCTTTAGAAACAGACAAAAAATTACTGGATTGAAGAAACTTCAGGTTCTTCAATATTAATTATTTGCATCATATTATATTCAAGACGGCCCAACCGATTTTACCAACGATACATTTAAATGAAATTTGTAAACTTCTGGTTTACAATGACATGTGCTTCAATTGTACTAATATAAGTGTAGTACAAACTCGAGGAAAAAAACGGTAGCTTTTCTACTATACATTTCAATCCAAATTATATTGTGTAATATAAAGATATTTGATACCTCCAATATAAAGATATTTGTTTCACAAAACACATTAATAAGTGAAAACTATATGGGTAAAGACATGTACAATGACAAAGTTTGTCCACAGTTAATTAATCTAGAAGTAGTTTCAACATCATGTACATGGCAATGAGACATAAAGAGAACACATAAAAAGAAAATATAAAAGATTAAAGTTCATCGAATCTTGGCTTTATTAAAGTATGAGCTTACTTTCGTGTGCCATTAAGATGAACTAATAAATGTCATCCATACACTATACTTGTAAAAAAAAATATTTATATGAGAAATCTAAGCACTATTAGAACAAATTTAAAATATGTAGCAACTTTGGACTATTGATATTTTCTTTAATAGGATGCAATATTTTTTTACTATAAAAAAAATTGTAGTGCAAAACAATAGTCTATACAATAATAAAAATGATACATGTTGATTATATAAACCAAGTCACTAACTATTGACATAAAAGACTAATTCTATTGTTTTACTAGTATCAAGGGATGTGGAGAGTAAGGTTACTCTATTAGTAGAAATAAAATTCTGGCTCCCTCTTTATGTCTGACTCTTACGGTCCCGAAAAAGACCTTTTATTTTCTCCTTTAGTAATAAATGTCTCAATTCTCTTGTTAAAATATCAAAATTTACAAATAATATGATATAAAAAAATTGTATCAACAAGACTTTATTTAATAAGAGATATTACAATTGAGGACATAAATTAAACATTGATCATCCTAATTTTGGAGCATCAAGAACTATATCTAATTTGTGTAATGATTGACAATATATTCAAAATCAATATGATAGTATCTCATGATTAATAACTTTAACCATACACACACATATGAACATATTATCGTATAATTATCAGAATTATACAAAATCATATCATCGTATAATTATTTTGTCGTACTATCCTTCAGGGTTGTTTGATAAGCTTTCTAGGAACTATATATATATATATATATATATATATATATATATATATATATATATATATATATATATATATATAAAATTTGTTATAAATAATGATCTAAAACATATAATCATTCTGCTGGGATGCATAAAAATTATTTGTGTTATTCTTCTGGAATGACAATCCTTTTATGGGCATATTACAAATTATAAATTTTTAGATCGATACAACAAAAAAACTTTATAAAATCCTTTAGAGATATTTTAATATTACTCTTGCAATATTTTTTGGATTCATGAAGATCACAATTGATATTATCCTAAGAGTTGCGTTTTACTAAAAAAATTACAATATTTGCAATCCTTCATAGATGCATACCATTAAATTATGAAAGAAAATAGGATCATTTTTATGCAATTTTATTTCTCAAAAATGTATGTTACGAATCTTTACATCAATAAAGGGAAAATCAAATTTATTTGTGAAATCTTTCTGGGATACTTCACCATTATTGATTCAATCATTCTAGAACTCGATAATATTATTGAAGCAATCATTTTGTTTTTTTAACATAATGGATACAATCCTTCTAGGATTCAATAATATTATAGATTTGACCATTTAAAGATGATTGAATGTTGAATTTTTCTGGAATTCATCAATTATTGATATACACAATAATCGATTAAACTCAATCATTGAACAATAATTTGGAGATAGTTTAATATTAATCTTTAGTTATACAAATATCACATCACAAACTATTTTCATAAACAACGATCAAGAAAAATTATTCTTTGTGCAATCCTTCGAGATGCTTGAATATTAAATTAACACTTTTATGTGTTAAAATTCAATTTCGGGCAAACATATAGAAATGCTTTAATGTTAAATTCTTCTAGAATTTAACAAAAATGGTCAAAGAAATCTAATATGATTGTACAAGCTAAATAAATTTCTCTATAAAATATATAAAAAATAAACATAATTAATTATATGAAGGAAAAAAATAGTAACAAAATCATGAATTATATTATATTGGTTCAAATATATTAAGATTATAAAAATAACGTAGAACCTGGCTATATTATCACTCGCGTTGTAGAGTCTCGTGCTGATAACGTGTTATAAAACCAAATAAAACTATAAAAATAAAAGAGAGATAGAGAAAAGAGAAAACAATATTATATTATCTTCTTTCGAGTGTTCTTTACATTGCAATGTGGGTCTTCTATTTATAGGACCAAAAGGAGATGGAAAATCACATATATTAAGTATGGAATAGGAAGATAAAAAACTAGGAGAAGAATGGAGATCCACTAATATAAATATTCATAGCAATATCTTATTTATTGATTTTTTTAACTGTTACTTTTTATCTGAGAAATAAGACATTAATCATATATGGTAATTAAGTTTTTTTAATCTTATCTCAGTCTAAATTTATTATTATTTTTTGTCAAGTAGTATAGTGATTGAAAATTCACCATTTTAAAAGTGAATAAATGGAATGTCGTGGGTCTGTAAAAAATGTGGGATGTCATGAGTTCGAAGCTAACTTATAGAACAAATTTATTTTATTTTTGGATGCATTGCACATACAGACTGATGATTTAATAGCGCACTTGGGCTCTGCTAGGGTTTCGTCTGGAAAATGTCCATCATTGAGCCGGTGAATCCACCGGCACCACCACTGGCAACAACGAGAGAACTCAATATTTCTTATAGGAATATTGTGACGGGGGAGGATAACCATTCCATGCCGGAGAAGGAAGATGATAGCGTTACCATGAAGGAGAAGGAAGATGAGGTGAATGAAGGGATGTGGGATGATGAAATTGATAGCATGATTAATGGGATCAAGGTCAAAGAGTGTCAGATTGGAGGGTATGACTGTCCACAAATTGTATTGTCGAGCCATGAGAAGAAACGAATCCAACGCCCTTGGAGACGTGGAGTGATTGTCAAGCTTCTTGGGAGGAGAATTGGATACAAAGCCCTGGAGAACAGATTAAAACAAATGTGGGTAAGGAAAGGGGTTATCAACATAATAGATTTAAGCCATGACTATTATTTGGTAGCCTTTACTAATGAAGAAGATAGAAATGCAGCGTTGGCGGATGGGCCATGGTTTATCTATGATCATTACCTTACTGTCAAGGAATGAACGCCTGATTTTCACCCAGAAAATGAAAACATTGTGAATGTTGCTGCTTGGGTAAGAATCTCAGGCCTGCCTATAGAGTATTACGATCCAAAAGTACTCCATGTGATTGGTGACTTGGCTGGAAGGACGATAAAGGTGGACAAAAACACACTTCAAAGAGAAAGAGGAAAATATGCGAGAATCTGCGTCGAAGTTAATATCTCAAAACCTATGCTTGCTATGTTTTCCATTAATGAAAGTAACTACAAGATCGAGTATGAAGGACTGCACATGCTATGTTTAAGTTGTGGGAAATTTGGACATTATCAAGATGGTTGTAAAGAGCGAGGAAAAGATTTGGAGGCAATGGGAACCGGTGATAGAGGGAAAGAAGTGGCGGGTGCAACACCAGCTGATCAACAAAAACAAATGAAAACTCTGAAGGAACATGATAATAGTAAAACTGCTGAAGGTCCTTGGCAAGTAGTGCAGAAATCTTGGCGTGGGAAGAAGCTACCGGAGGGGAAGACGAGGAAGGCGGCGACAAATAATTGTGGCGGGAAATCGGGATCTCGACTTGCTTCTGTGATGGGTGACGTGGCAGAAACCAGTGGGACAAAAAAGGAAGGCATTAAGGCGCATGTTGTGGATGTGGAAACAAATGATGGAGTAATGATTATGCAGGATATGGTGGCAGACAAGAGGAATGATGAGGTTTTAATGAATGATAAAAATATGTCGGTGGAAGGTAGTGAGGCAATATTGCAAATGATTGATGGAGGATTAAATGCTAAAGATGATGAAATTTCTATTATTAATGATATTAATGTTGGTAAAAGTAATGGTAGTAACTGCTAGGTGGAGGAAATATCAATTGTTGCGAATACTAAAAAGAAAAATAAAGGGCGACAGCTGGATAAAAATGGAAGAAGTAGGAAAGAGAACCAGTTAACTACACGTGGAAGGATAGGACTGACGGGAAAACAAATAGAGATAATGAAACGAACTATTGAATACATATACGAGAAAAATAAAAATGTGGACTTCTTGAACACCAATCATGTTACCATGCAGAGTGCTCTTCATACCTCAATAACAGACTTAGCTCATCAGGTTTGTTCAAATGATAACAATAATCTTGAGAAGGACATTCTGGATGAAGGAAGAGGAGAGATGAACAAAGGAGGTTATTTTGTTAATTGCAAGGATGGCAATGGAGTTACTGTGCATCATGCCACAAGACCTCCAGAAAGAAAGGATGACACCATTATAGAGGACTCTCTCTCAAAGCAGTTTGAAGAATCTACAATTGGGGACAGTCACGAAGAAGGTGACGATATGGATAATGAGTTTGTTGAGGAGACTCCTGAAGGAGAAATAAGAAACATGTAGAGAACTCAGCGAGTTTCTTGTCCTTTTCATAAAATTGTTTTTTAATGATAGGAAGACATAATTTGATAGTTTGGAATTGTAGAGGAGCATCGGGAAAAGAGTTTTTTAGGTTTAGTAAATATTACATTGATATGTATAAGCCTGAAATCTTTGCTATTATGGAGACAAGGTGTGATCCTGCCAAGTTACAAGTCCCTTTAAAAAAGCTGGAATTTTGTAAATTCTGTTGGGTGGAGAATACAGGTTTTGCTGGAGGAATTATTGTGGCAAGCAAAGAAGACAGCTTGAAAATTAACGTAATCAATAGTATGGAACAAGCTATTCACATGCAGGTTAATAATGATAGAGGGCAAAGGTGATGTCTCACAGTGGTGTATGCAAGCCCTAATGACATGAATAGGAAGCATCTGTGGGAAAATATGAGAATGGTTGCTGGAAATATGGTGACGCCGTGGCTCACTGTAGGTGATTTTAATGATATCGCTTATGCCAATGAAAAGAAAGGTGGTGGTAATGTCTCAGCTCGTAAATGCAATATTTTTAGAAGCAATATGGAAGCGTGCAACTTATCTGACCTTGGAGCTAAAGGTTCGCCTTACACTTGGAGAGGCCCAATCTTCCATGGTGGACAACGTATTTATGAAAGATTAGATAGGGCTATAAGCAATGAGGAGTGGAGATTAATGTTCACTGAGGCTCAGGTTAAAGTTCTAACTAGAGTTGATTATTCTGATCATCATCCAATCATGATCTCCCTCCACAATGATTCTGCTGAGAAGTTCATTAAACCCTTTCGTTTTGAAAGTGCTTGGATGCTAGAGAATAATTATATGGACAGGTTGCGTGGTTTTTGGAGGAGTAACGTGGATCTGGTGCAAAATCTACAGCGTATTCAAAGTGATGCTAAAGACTGGAAAGATTGTTGTATTCAGCATGTTCAGAGGGTCAAGAGAGGATTAATGGCAAGGCTGGATGGCATTCAGCGTGTCATTCAAAAAAGACATTACAATAGAGGGTTGATAAGACTGGAGAAGAAACTTCAGGAAGAGTTGAAGACTACTCTGAGACAAGAGGAGCTCATGTGGTTCCAGAGGTCGAGAACTACGTGGCTGGTGGATGGTGATCGAAACACAAAGTATTATCACTTAAAAACTGTCAATAGAAGGAGGAAGAATAAAATTACCATGATTAAGGATGAAAATGGAGACTGGATTGATGATTGTCAGACAATTAAAAAGCACATGAATGATAACTTTAAGAAGCTATTTACTATTGGGGATAAATGGAATTGCTGGAGCCAAACTATGATCACTTTTAAACAGATTCCGGAGGAAGAACTATTGAAAATGGGGGCTAGTATCAGTAAAGAGGAAGTCAAAAAAGCTATGTTTGATATGAAACCGTGGAAAGCTCCTGGCCCTGATCGTTTCCCAGCGGGTTTTTATCAAAAAGCTTGGGGAGTTGTTGGGGATACGGTTGGCGATTTTGTGCGTAAAATGTGGAAGAATCCTAGGGAAATAGAACACGTAAATAAAACTGACATTTGTTTAACTCCCAAGGTTGATAATCCCACCATGGTTCATCAGTTTAGACCTATATCTCTTTGTAACACCACTTATAAGATCTTGAGTAAAATTGTTGTAGCAAGATTCAAAAATCACATGAATAGTTTGGTCTCCCCATATCAAACTGGGTTTGTTCCAGGCAGGCTTATTCATGAAAACATAATCGTTGCTAGAGAAGCCATGCACACCATGGAAAGAATGAAAGGAAGGAAAGGGGCCTTTGCTATAAAAGTGGATTTAGCAAAAGCTTATGACAAATTGAGCTAGGAATTTATATGGAGGACATTACAAGAAATCCACATTCCAGAGAATTTGATGAAGGTGATTATGCATTCGGTGACAAGTGAAGAAACCAACGTGAATTGGAATGGAGCAAGGACTGATTACTTCAGACCTCAAAGAGGTATTCGACAAGGTGATCCAATCTCACCCTATCTTTTTGTGCTATGCATGGAAAAATTATCCCATCTTATTGAAGAAGCAGTTGAGAAGAAAAGATGGAAAGGAATAAGATTAGGAAAACAAGGCATAATGATATCTTATCTAATGTTCGTTGATGATCTATTGATTTTTGGCGAGGCCTCAGAAGATCAGTTGAAGTGTGTTTTTGATATCTTGGATACATTTTGCAACATGTCTGGCCAGGAAATTAGCCAGGAAAAAACAAGCATTCTCTTCTCTCATAATGTTAATAGAATCATGCAAAGTAAGTTGTAGATGATGTGTAATTATAGGCATACCAGGAAGTTTGGTAGATATCTTGGTGCGCCTCTAAGTGGAAAGAGGTTGAAGAAAGAGGACTTTCAATACATTGTTGATCAGGTTGCCTCAAAATTGAACTGCTGGAAGAGAAATAGTCTGGCCCTTGCTGGGAGAATCACTCTTGCTAAAAGTGTGATTGAAGCAATTCCTTTGTACCCCATGATGACAAATAAAATTCCAGAATCGTATCTTGATGCTATTCATAGGCTTCAGAGAAGCTTTGTTTGGGGTGATACTAATGACAAACAAAAACTGCACGCCGTGGCATGGGAGACAGTTACGAAGCCTAAACATATGGGAGGAGTTGGTCTTCGAGATCTTAATTTACTAAACCATGTTTGCCTCGTGAAACTTGGGTGGGATGTTTATAACCAGTCTGATGCGCTTTGGTGTAATGTGTTAAAACATAAGTATAAAATTATGAATCAAGAAGACTGTATGAAGGTGAAAAGCCTTGATTCTAGTCTCTGGAAGGACGTTGCCAGAACTATTCCTAGTATGTTGGAGACTGGTAGGTGGATTGTTGGAGATGGAAAAAATATCAAGGCTTGGAATGATAATTGGTTAGGGCTTGAGTGTTGTGTGGCTGACCTTGATGTGACGATTCCAGATAACCTTAAAGGAGCCTTTGTGTGTGACTTGACTACTGATACTAGAGATTGGAACTTAAGTATGCTGCAAAATTGGCTGCCAGCAGTTTGGATTGAGAATATCATGGCGTGTGTTCCACCACGCGTGGATAATGGAACTAATGTTTTTTGTTTTGCAGGTACGTGCAAGGATAAATTCTCCATCAAAGTAATGTTTAATGAGTTGGAAGGCTTTAACAACAATGCCAGTGACACAGACTGGATCAAAATCTGGAAGGCCTCAGTTCCGGAGAGGTGCAAAAGCTTCATGCAGCTTTTCAAACATGATAGATTGCTCACGAATCATAGCAAAAGTCAAAAGGGTCTTGGAAGTGCTTGTTGTAATAGATGTGGTTTTACTTGTGAAACATGCATACATGCTCTTCGTGATTGTCCGTTTAGCAAGCAAATCTGGCAAAAGTTGATCCCTAACGAGATCAGGAGGGAGTTTTTCATTTCTAATGGTGCCGATTGGATTTGCTTGAATTTAAATTGCAAGAGTGATGGTTGGTGCAGTACTTGGATCATCGCGTGTCATGCCCTTTGGTCATGGCGAAATGAGGAGGAACATAATGACAATGACTTGCGGCTATCTGACCCGATTATGCAGATCTCTAAAAGATATCGAGATTATAAACAAGCTGTTATTCTTCACAAAGCTGTTGGAAGTGAGACAATTGGGTCTAACTCTATAGGGTGGATTCCTCCAATTAGAGGAATGATTAAGCTCAATACTGACGGAGCTAGCAAGTCAGATAACTCATCGGGATGTGGCGGGATCTTGCGGGATTATAAAGGTGCTTGGAAGGGTGGCTTCTCCAAGTTTGTTGGAAGAAGTAGTGCTTTTCTTGCTAAACTGTGGGGAGTGTATAAGGGGTTGAAGTTAGCTCCGAGTTTAAATTACTTTAACGTGGAAATTAACGTAGATTCGGCTCAAGTGGTCAAGGCTTTAGAAGAAGGCAGAGTGGAAGCCATAGATTGTGGTGTCATCCTTACCCGGATTTTGCAGCAATTGGCTAGGATAGAGTCTGCACTTATCACCCATGTTGCTAGAAGCTCTAATTCGTGCGCAGATAGCTTGGCAAACAAAGGTTGCTTGGAGAAGGCTTTCGTTTTCTATGAGATTGCGCCTAGGTTCTTAGAGTCATTGTTGCATAATGATAGCTTAGGGATTTGTAATCCTAGTGTTGCTTGCTTGTAGTTCTTTTTGTTTTTTGGGCTTTTGCCCTCACTATTAGCAAAAAAAAAAATTCAGATAGGAACAGAAAACAAATAGGCATTGAACTTGCGTTGGATGTTAATATTTTTTTTTGAAATTACATATATTAATTTAAGAGATAAAACATTGTTGAGCATATATGACATATTGTGATGTAATCCAGTGTTACATCTGAATAAAATTTAGATAGAATAGAAAACAAATAGGCAATAGATTTGCGCTGTTATTTTTTTAGATGTTAAAATTTTCTTAAAAATTACATATATTCTTTTCAGAGACAAAACATTATTGTGTATACATTTTTGGACTCTATAATATATCAATTATTTTTGGTGTTAGGAAATCAAAAGTGTAATATTCAAATGGTATGAAAATATGTTGATTGTCAGAACACGATTTCGTATGTTTAACCACTTTACTTAAAGTAGTTTTGAGAGTTGTCTTATGTCATAACACAATTTCCTATCGTCTCCAGTCTTTCTAGTGGAGAAATCCCAATCAAACTAACACATGCATGTTTCCCTCCGATACACCCGTACACCAGAACATTTGTTGGTCGGAGTGTCGATCTCCCCTCATGTAGGGCAATCAAGAAATTTACATGCGTCTCTTTCTTCACATATACTTCGACATGCCAAAATATATCAAATAGGACATTCCTAAAAAGGTCTTAACTCCATGAAGGTACCATAAATGAAGAGAATTTGATAATAATAACTTTGGACGATGGCTTCGATCTCCTTTACAGCAGCGCATGGTGAACCTGCATGGTTAGCACTCCAACGCCCAAATAAGTTCGATATTCAAGAAGTGTAAAGTGAAATTGGATATTAGAGATTGTGTTCCTTTCTTATCGCATGTGGAATTGTTTTTATATTAGGGCCGAGTATAATGGGCCTTTGATGGATTGGGCCTTTGGCTGGTGCAAAACAATTGCTCTTAAGACTTGACTGGGCACTGAAGGAGTCGGGATAAGCCTTAAGTATCATTGACCGACCTTTATATTGTAGTCCGAGGGAAGTAGAACTGGATCGCTTGGGATCAGTTTTGAAAAGTAATGGGAAACAAGCGCATTTAATGTGACTTCGTCATTGAGATGCTTCATCACCCATTCCTGACACATGTGATAATGTGACCACTTAGGATGTGGTTCGGTTTATAGAGTGCTTCAATGCACTTGAGTATGGGTGTTCATGGGTATGGGCCAACCCGCGAAACCACTCACCCAACCCTTATTTTACCCAAACCAATCATGTACGTGTCTAATCCGAACTAACCAATTCAAACTCATTAGTATTTGGTTCGTGTAACAGGTTTGAAGTTTTAAACCCGCGAACCTAACCCATTGACATGTCACTCTATTTTTATTCTATTTATAAATTATCTAGCATAAATCTTACAATGCATATATGTTTTTAAATATAATTATAGTTTTTATTAATTGTAAAAGTCTAAGTCTAAATCAATTTGGGAGATCAAATTTATTAATTCAACAAGAGATATATCTTACCTTTTAAATTATACTTTACACCATTTGAATTTTTTTTAATTTGATTTGAATCGTAAAAGAAATTTTAAGTATTAAATGATAAATTTTATGATTTTTAAAAAAATATATGATAAATAATAACTACAAAATATTTTAATTTAAAAAAAGATATTAATTATTATTATTATATCTTAATGATAATGATATATTTTTTAATAATATCTTTTAATTAATACAATTAATTATACTATTAATTGTATTGATTCTCCTTTATTTTAATTTTTTTTAATAATTATTGAATTTTTTAGGAAAAGCATATCCGAAACATTTCAAGACCAAAAATTGGAATATTTCGGATATGCATCTCCGAAGACACCCCTCTCCAAAAAAAAAGGTAATTTCGGAAATGCATCTTCGAAAACACATTTTTTTGTGTTTTCGGAAGTGCACTTCCGAAATCAACTTTTTTTCAAAAAAAAAGTGATTTCGGAGATGCATTTCCGAAATATAGGGGCATTCTGGGAATTACGTCGCGGGTGACCAAGAAGGTTAGGGGGTCAATAAAGAAATTTTCTAAATGATTAGGTAAGCACTTTTTATGATCTTAACTTAAGGGCTGATTTAGGGCCCGTTTGTTTTGGCTTTTTTTAAAAATGATTTTTATAGTGTTACCAAATTTTGCGAAAATTTTTTTTTCAAAGAAATTTTTTATAAAAGCTTCAAATGAAAAATCTGTTTGAATAGTTATTCTTAAAATGTGATTTTAGGTATTTCATCTATTTATGGGGAAAAATTTGGATATCAAAATTTCAAAAAATCACTTAATTTTGAAGCTATTTCAAATAGATTTTCATAAAAATCATTTTTGAAATACAACTTTTTGAAAAAATTATGATTTTGAGTAAGTTTTGGTCTTCAATTATGTATGTTTATATTATAGGATGTCAAATTAAGTGTTTCATTTTAGAAAAAACAAATATAAAAAAATTTGTAATATTTTGAAAAATGATTTTAGAAAATCTATTTTCAAAAATACAAAGAAAAAATCCATTTTTTTAAAGCTGAAACAAACTGGCCCTTAATGAGGTTGTGAGTTTTTTATTTTGAAGATTAAACTTATAATAAACTAGTGTCTTACTCGTGTGTTCGCACAGGTACCCGTCGTTTTCGCGCATTGTGATTGAGGGAAATTGAGGGAAATAAAAGATGATAGGGAAAGTGTTATTTTGTTCAATATAGATATTATTGTAGAAGTAAATATCCTAAAAACAAATATGTAAAATATATAAATTTCTTTTCAATAGGTTGGGCCAAAGTTTGGGATATATTGATTAATAAACATTATTTTCCCCTTAATATTCAATATTACGATCAGTAACTTCACGTTTCCGTTAATATTTAATATTTTGATTAGTAAGTCACGTTCTCGTTAATATTGAATATTTTATTCAGTAACTTAATGTTCCCGTTAATAGTCAATATTTTGATCAGTAACTTCATGTTCCCGCTAATATTCATTATTTTGATCAGTAACTCCGTATTCCCATTAATATTCCAAATTTGTTCCCGTTAATATTTAATATTTTGATCAGTAACTTCATGTTTCCGTTAATATTCATTATTTTAATCAGTAAGTCAGTGTTCCTGTTAATATTAATTATTTTGATCAATAACTTCGTGTTCCCGTTAATATTTCAAATTTATTCCCGTTAATATTCAAAAAATTTATCAGTAAAAGGTATTAGTAAAAGATTAAATTTGGGTTAAAATTGAAAAAGTTATAAAAAATACTATTATTAAAAAATTGAATATTGAAAATAAAAAGTAATTAAGAAAATAAAATTTATATGTTGTTTTATTAGTATGCAATAAAAACTGGAAAGATCAATTATTTGACTTAAATTATTAATGTTTTACTAATAGTAAAACAAAATGTGACCTGCATAAAGAACAGACAACACAATGTCGATTGTCCAATGCAATAAACGTATTCAGATTTACTTTTAACTTACTAACATTGGTTCTCGTTAATATTGAATCTTTTAATTAATAACTCCATGTTCCCGTTAATATTCAATAGTTTGATCAATATCTTCATGTTCTGGTTAATATACAATATTTTGATCAGTAACTTCATGTTCCCGTTAATGTTGAATATTTTGATCAATAAACATCATTTTCCCGTTAATAATCAATATTTCGATAAGAAATTTCAAGTTCCCGTTAATATTCAATATTTTGATCACTAATTCATATTATCGTTAATATTCAATATTTTATTCAGTAACTCCATGTTCCCGTTAATATTCAATATTTTGATTAGTAAGTTCATGTTCCCGCTAATATTCATTATTTTGATCAGTAACTTTGTATTCCCGTTAATATTCCAAATTTGTTCTTGTTAATATTCAATATTTTGATCGGTAACTTCATGTTCCCGTTAATATTTATTATTTTGATCAGTAACTCCGTGTTCCCGTTAATATTCATTCCTACTAATTCTCCCTTAACAACTCTTAATATGTCCATATACTTAATGACATCTTGCCACTTAGTAGCCGTTAGATCTTATTACTTATTCTCATGCTTAGAGAAATATGGATGTTACATGAATCAACAGTATAATTATTCCTATATATAAATATTTTTGTTTTGGAATTATTTATAATTTTTTTAAATCAATAGTAAACTTATTCGCGTTATTATTCAATATTTAATTAAATGTGTTATTATCATTACCATATGTGCGTACCATATCAGTACTCGTATGTTCGCACAAGTAATGCGTTGCACGGGTTTGATTATAATTTTTAATTAAATAATTTATGTATAAAAATTATAATCATATAATTAAACATGTTTTAATCATATTAAATATAAAAAATATTATTTAATGGTATGAGAATCTTTAATAATTTATGTATAAGAAAATTTCAGTTATGTTTTTAAATTTAAAAGATATATCATATTTACGTGAATAATGCAATATTATAAAAAAAATATTATATTAAATTATTTATTTAGATTATTTATGATTAATCATTAAATTAAATTCATAATATAAGAGTATATCAATCTAAATTTTAATTATAATAAATTTTTTATTCAATGTCAAATCTAAAAAAAAAAAATCATACATTTTCTAGATATTTTATTTTAAAATCATATTATATCTTACCATATTAATTTAAGTGTTTCTTAAACATTTAAATCTTTTAACTTCTTAAATAATTTTTTATTTTTTACATTAAAATTATCCTCTTTTGTGTAAAATTTTAGAATTTAGTATTTTTAAAACTAAGTTTTTTTAATTACTGAAAAACTACCATACCCTAAATAAATCAAGAAAAAAGAAAAATAAAATAAGATAAATATATACAATAAACATATTTTAAAACATTAATCAATAATTTCTTTACCTCTAACATATTTTTTAAAGAATATTGTATGTATCTTTAATATATTTGCACATAAAAATATCCACTTTTTACACCATGGCATTGATCCCTTAAAATCCTTCCATTAAAATAAACTAAATAAAATAAAAATATTCTATCTTATTTCTCAATTTAAAAATTGTAATATACATATTAATATCATTAAAAAAATAGAGGTTAAATATTTGATTGATCGATGTAATAGTGACTTGAGCTTCCTATATCGACATAGATAATAAATTAATAGTCTTTTACGTCGCTAAAAAAAAAGACATGTGTATAAAGTAAGAAATAGAAGAAAAACTATTCTACAATCTCGAAGAGTACTAAAAAAGTGAAAATATAAAACTAAAGTCACATATTTAAAACTCACAATGAGCATAAACATGTAGAACATTAAAAATAAATAAAATTATAATAGAAATTTCTTTATTCAAGGTCATCTCAAGCTCCTTTAACCATGTTTTGGTCTCCAATATAACTTTGTTGGATGAAGAGTGTTATCTGGAAAAAAAATAGACTAATGATGATCTTTAATATTCATCTTTCGTTCCTTAAACGAAACATCATATCAATATTTACATACCTGATTGTAAACTTCTCAATTAGATTCACTTCAACTATGAACTCAATCATATCTGATCAACAAAAAATATACAATATATTATACATGAAAATCGAATAATTGAATATGAGATTTAATAATAAAATAAACTTATCTAAAAAACCATAGAAAGAAAAAGAAACTAAAAACATATTGAAGTTATCATGGTGAAAATCATAGAAAATTATGAATTTGTGAAATGTATATCAAAGATATTGAGTAAATAATAATGTGAGTTTATGTAGAATTTTATAGGTGTGGGAGAATGCAAAGGAACATAAAATTTATTGGTATTTTAGGTGTAACGTTATTATAGTTATGACCTATCATTTTCTATATAAAATATGATATGATAAATTAAATTGAGTATTATTATGTATTATAAAATTTTAATTCAATTGAAAAATAGATTATTTAAAAAAAGTATATAAAATTGGAGAGAAATTTAAAAAGTTGTTTATATAAATAAAATATATATTAAATAAATGTTATTTTTTATTTAAAATTAATTGTAATGTAATGCTATATAATCTAACATTTTCCATTTATAAAATAATATTAAAAAAAATCATTTTTTAATGAAAATTTAAAAAATTGAACAATTTATAATTATAAAAAATATGAATAAATAAAATTGAGTATTATATATTCTCAAAATAAAACTCTACTAAAAATATATTTTATTAATTAAGAAATTCTACAAAATAGAAAATCATTTCACTTTTACTTCATTCTATTTGTTTTTAATTTTTTTATATAATAATTATTAACATATTTAATACTAATTTTTTAATTTCTGTCCATTATTACTATATATTAATTACAATTTCAATAACCATTAAAATTAGAATTATAGACAGTAAAATAAAAAATGGTGAGAATTACTGAAAATAGAATAAAAAATGTTGGGAATTAAAGTTATAAATGAGTGGTTATCTAATAAATCGGACCATTTAATAGATTGTTAAGAAAAAACTTTTAAAAAGAGTAACGTTTAAAAAATAATAATTTTATAATAATGATAAATGAATTATGTAACTATAGAATAAAAAACGGTAAAAATTAAAAAAAGGAGAATAAAAACGGTGGGGATTAAAGTTATATAATGATTGATTTTATAAAACGGACCATTTAATAGATAATTAAGAAAAAATATTTTAAAAAAGTAACGTTTAAAGAATAATAATTTATTAATGTTGATAAATGAATTATGTAACTATATAATGTAATTTAAAAGTTCATTAATTTTATTGTGAAAATCTTAAAATTAGTCTACTATAAATTTATAAATAAGAAATAAATATATCCCAAACTTATATATTAAATTTAAATTTTATGATTTTTATTTCTATTTTATTAGATACCGTTAAAATTGGAATAGGAATGCAAATATTTTTATAAGTTATATTTTTCTAAATTAAAGTTAGAATTGGAATAGAAATATGATTATTATTATTATGATTATTGTTTTAATTAATATTATAATTATTATTCATAGTTTTATGATTATTATTATTAGTCATAATTCATTACTTAGTTATGATACATAAAATTAATAATACTAAATATATTTATTACTATTTTTTATTATTATTTATATTTTATTCTTTTTTATTTTTTATTATTATTTGTGGTTTATATAAATATATATAAAATATATATTAAATTAATGTTATTTTTTATTTAAAATTAATCGTAATGTAATGCTATATAATTAGAATTATAGAAAAAAATAAAAAAATGGTATATTACAAATAAAGGTTAAAAATATATAAATATAAAAGTTTTTTTATCTAGTATTTTTATACTTTATAATTAGAATATACTTGAGATTTACAAATTATTAAATAATAAAATAATATTAAAAATATAAATTTAAAAATACATACATATAAAAAAATTATCTAATATTTGTATACTTTATAACTGGAATATATTTGAGAGTTACAAAATATTAAATAATAAAATATTATTTAAAAGTTCATTAATTTTATTGTGAAAAACTTAAAATTAGTCTACTATGAATTTATAAATAAGAAATAAATATATCCCAAACTTATATATTAAATTTAGATTTTATAATTTTTATTTCTATTTTATTAGATACCATTAAAATTGGTATAGGAATGCAAATTTTTATAAGTTATATTTTTCTAAATTATAGTTAGAATTGGAATAGAAATATGATTATTATTATTATTATCATTATTATTATAATTATATTATTATTATTATTATTCATAGTTTTATGATTATTATTATTATTAGTCACAATTCATTACTTAGTTATGATACATAAAATTAATAATAATAAATATAATTATCTAATATTTTTATACTTTATAATTGAAATATATTTGAGAGTTACAAAATATTAAATAATAAAATATTGTTATTATCATTACATGAGTAATTTGGAAGAATTTGAGTTAATGTAAAAATTAAATATAATTCTTATTATTATTATTATTATATTTAATTGATATATTTTTTATGGTAGAATTTTGTGATGATGACACATAAGCACGAGGCTATGATAACACGACACATAAGCAAATATTAGGGTTTTTGTCAAAAGTTGTCATCATGACAACTTTACATTTATATTAAGTAGATATTTAAACCAATAGCTTAATATCAGTATTATATGCGCGTACTATATCAATACCCGTGTGTTCGCATGGGTACTGGTATGTTAAGTTCTCGTGAATTATTTACAAATTTGAAAAATAAGGCATTGTGATGAAATAAAGAAAAATTAAATAATATATTAATTATTCATAATCAAAATAGTTTATTATTTTTAAAAGAGATAATATTTGAATCAATAAAAAATTTGTTCCCATTTACAAAAAGAAAGAAAGTAAGATTCTCTTATTTTGATCACTCTTATTTTTTCACACAAATATTTATTCAATTATTATTATAGTTGTTTACATAAAATTCAATGATTGGCCTATATTTTTTTGTATTTAGCTTAAATTTTAATATTTCAATTATTTTATATTATATATAGATAAAGAGGTAAATATGTATTAATCATTGATGAGGTTGTTCCCGTTAAAATTTTAAATTTTATAAATGACAAAAATATTGTATGATTATTAAAAAATATCATACAATTTTGATACTATTTATTCATACATTACTTATGTTTCATTCAATTAGTATTTATATTGAAGTTCATTTCATTCATTTAGATTATATGCTTATTTTGTACCCAAAAAATATGCGATCTTACTATCAACTTATAGATTGAAAACTCTATTACACTATTTTATGTATAGTAATAAACTACCTTATTCCTGTTCATAAATATATAATTATTTGTTATGCAATTCTCATATTTAATATTTCATTGTCCTTTCATTGTGAAAATATATTTCTTCTTAATTTAAACCAAGTCATAATCTCATATAAAATTAAAATAAAATTATAGGCTATATTAAAACTGGAAATTAATATATTTTATTAAGATTTATTGAATTATTTAAAGTTATTTAAAAAAAATTAATTCTATATTTATATTTTTTAATAAAAGGATATATTGTTGGAGTAATTGATTCAACTAATGACATGGATATTTTTCTATTTTTGTTTTTTCACAGTATCAGTAAAATATTTTCACCCATAATATCGTAATTATTTTTTATTAATTTATAAGTCACATAAAATATTATCGTATTTAAATTTATGACTGACACACACACACACACACACACACACACACACACACACACACATATATATATATATATATATATATATATATATATATATATATATATATATATATATAATTTTTAATTAATATACATTATGACAGTATATTTTAATTTATTTGCATTAGTTATACAAAATATAGAGTTATTGCAATTAATGGTGTAATATTCGAATATTTTATTTCAAGAGATTATTATTAAAGAAATTCTATAGTTGGATTGTAACTAAGTGGCATCATGGGAAATAAAGTCTAGTTAGGGGGTATTGTGGTCATTTCACCTAACACTAAGACTTAAGGAGTTGTTTGGTTGAGTTCATTTTCTTGTCCTTGGAACAAAAACAGAATTTGTAGAGAGGAAGGGAGAAAGAAACGTGAAAGGAGAGGGAGGAAGAAGAAGACCATTCAACATACAGCTTGCATGCACCTTGATCCAACCATTCTCATCACTCTTGCTTCTGATTTTCGCAGTCCTCTTCTTCAATTTCAGGTGAGTCTCATAGATAGAGACCTTGGGGTATTCTATGGGGTTTATGCCATGTTTGGGGAAAAAGGGGTTTTTTGTGAGTGAATGATCAATGATCTTACAAATTGCATGTTTAACCCTCCTTTCTGGTAATAATGAGTATATACATGTTTACTATAGCTTATTACTTGATTAACAATGGCTGCATGTGAAATTTTGGGGTTTGGGGACCCCAAATGCGTTCTGCATTTTTGCTGATTTTGCAGAGTTCGCTGCAGCGAACTTTCATTCGCTGTAGCGAATGGTTCGCTGTAGCGAACTGTGTAGCGAATAAACCTGGGAGTTAAAATGATTTATTCGCTGTAGCGAACTTTCCTTCGCTGTAGCGAATCGGGGCTTCGCTGGGAGTTCGCTGTAGCGAACTAACCTGGAATTGAATAAGTTTGCTTCTGTTTGAGTTTGCTGTAGCGAACTAGTCTGATGCAGAATTGATATTTCCCCTATTCGAGTGCAGTTTCGTTTCGTATCGGAATCGAGAGCCTCTTATGACTTATATGGCATACTAATATATGTTTTAATTGTATAAGACCATGATATGACTGAAATCCATTGGATATGCTTGTATGTTTCGAAATACAAATTGTGTGGATTATATTATGACATTATTATTTTGATTTCGTCTGTTCCGGTTGAACATTCGAATGTGATTGCCTGTGTGATGGCTTATACCGTGCTATGTGATCTCGGTGATGTGTGATTATGCTTGAATCGGAGTAGGCCTATACTATTAGGGGGTAAATCGCATAGAACATTTGCTACCGTTGCGATGTGCTTGTGAGGGCCGAAGGGGAGCACTTCCACACTTGCGTTACACATCAGCGTTCTCGGTATGTTCTACACACCTGAGCTACCATTGCGATGTGCTTGTGAGGGCCGTAGGGGGCACTTCCACACTTGCGTTACACATCAGCGTGCTTGGTATGGTGGAGAAGTAATGCCAAGTAGGCGACATTACTTCCGATTCACCTCTAGTGATGCCACGTAGGCAAGATCACTAGGCTTTCGCCCGGTGGGCTTGTACTGTCAAGAAGGCGTGATTGCACTCGGCGTAACTCATCTGCGTGTGGACAATGATGGGGCCGGACGCCATTTAGGCAATGTCACGGTGACAACTCATCTCGGATGAATTCCATTTAGGAAGAGTATCCGATTGGTCTTGCGATGTGCTTGTGCAAGTCTCTTGGTGCTATGTACTTGGTTACTCACCGAGGGTGTGGATGGCGTGGCCTAATGAGTGGGACGTAAACTTACTCCTTGATTCCTCGTACATGGGTACGGGTCTGCATACTTGTTTGTGCTGGCGTTGAGCCGTTTGTTGTTCTAACCTCATTGGATAGTTATGGGACTTCCAATGATGGTGCACCTTGTTTGTACTTGTACCTAGCCGTGAGGTAACCCGGATTCTCGGTGAATCCGTTGATTGCATGTTTCCTGTAGAACTGAGCGAACCCGTAAGATAGGGAGGCTCACTGAGATTTAGTAATCTCACCCCATTCCAATTATTATTTTTACAGGTGGTTCGAGGCAGGATCGAGGCAAGGGTAAGATGGCTTAGCTTCGAGTCGATGTTTCTTGGCGATGTGTTCTGTCGTAGTTTATGATCTTTTGTATCTCCATCTTTTGTACTATGGATATGTATTTGTACCGGTTGGAACTTATGTATTTTGGCCATGACAGTTTGGGCTTTTGTACTTGTACTTATACATCATCTATTCCGCTGCTTATGTTTATGATTTTCGAGTACCATTTTAATGCCATATACGTATATCCTAGGCAATGTATGTATGGGGTGTTACAGTTGGTATCAGAGCAAGTTGAACCTCGGCTTTGCCACGAAACATCATAAGTCAGTATAATTATGCCTCATATGTGTAGAGTCGGCATGATTCCTTATGTCTTACTTATGGCATTGAGCCTGATCAACTTGATTCCGTGTGTAGGACAAACAGGAAGATGGCTGATCGACGCAGAGGTCCCGGAAGGCCCAGGACGAGGAATGTGGAGCCCGAGACTGAACCAGAGAATGCAGGCGTGCCTTGGGTGCAAATAATGCAACAGATGCAGCAGCAGAATCAAATGATGATGCAAATGATGCAAGGCATGCAAGGGCAACAACCAACCGCTCCTACTCCTACTCCTCAGGCTGCAGCAGGGCCTGACTTTCGTGCCTTCTTTCGGATGGATCCGCCCGAGTTCTTGGGTGGTTTGGATCCCGTAGTTGCTCATGATTGGTTGTACGGCATGGAGATGATATTTCAGGCCATTCAGTGCACAGAAGAAGAGAAGGTGATCTTTGCTGCTCAGAAAATGAACGGGTCAGCAGGTAGATGGTGGAATACGGAATCTACGTATTTCACTAACCGAGGGATTCCAAAGGATTGGCAACATTTCAAGACAGCTTTCTTGGAGAAGTACTATCCCAACAGTGTGCGTGCTTTGAAGGAGCGTGAGTTTCAGTCCTTCAAACAAGGCAACATGTCGGTGTCTGAATATGCTGAGAAATTCGAAGACATGGCTGCCTATTCTAGACAAGCGGCTTATGCACCAGATGAGCTGTGGAAGATTGATCAGTTCCTTATGGGGCTGAATGCTGATATTGTACACAATGTGTCTCAGAGGGAGTTTACCACTGTCATACCCCAAAATTTGCCCGCATATATTTGCAAATGTCGTATTATTTCGAATAAGTGGCATAACACAGTTGGTAAGGAATTGGGGTTAAATGGTACAAGAGTGAGAGGTCCCGGGCTCGATCCCCATTTCTAACTTTTCTCCGTTTTATTCGTTTTTTATTTTAGTTCTAATTTCATTTTTATTTATTTAAAAATCACAAAAATTGCATTTTTATTATTTTAATATTCAATTTTCGTTTTTACTATTTAAGCATTAATTTTTTAAGTTTTTCATTTTTATTCATAAAAATACACAAAAAAAAAATTAAAATATAAAAAGATTGAAAAATATTTTACACTTTTTTTTTAATTGATTAAATATAGTCATAAGTCTCTAATCAGATAATTTTGGGCCTTTGAATTATTTCAATTAGTTTTGGTTCATGCATTTTTAACCTAATTTTTTTTTTTTTGTATATATAACAACAACGAAGACCTTATTTGGGGGAGATTTTTTGTCTCAACCCTTATGCCAGCCCCTCACACGTATAGCACACGACGATTAATTTGTTCTTCGCACAGTAAATCTCATTGTTAACAATAACAACCTGTACAAAATCATCATCCAATAACCTCCATGTCAATACCATGACATCACAAAACTCATAAACTTACAATAACCTGTAACAAAATAATATAGTATGTCGTCTTTGTTTTTTCTTTACTTTTATCAGTACAACCATCTTGTTGAGGAATCCGAAAACAAACATTTACGATACCGATACCGACACCAGCAGCTACACGCAGCTACAACAACATCTGCAGTGTCGACATCTTATCGCTAATCCGCAGCTTCGATAAACAATTGATCCATAACTTTTTTTTTGTTTTTCATTGATACTATCTAATCATGCTATTGTTGTTGTTCCCATGTGATTTCAGCATTAATAAAACACAGGTTGGAGAAAGAAGACTCAAAACAAATCCCACCCGATCCAGATTTGAACCGCCATAGTCATGCCGTTATACTACAAACGAGCGCACAACACAAAATCGGAAACGCCTCCGACTGCTAGATCCGGTCACATCCACCGCCGTTGATTCATCGCTGGGTCTGCAGTCCCAGATCAATCAAACGCCAGATCCTGCGTTCAGGAAAGGAAGCTCCATCCTGTGCGCCCTCAGCCAGCAACACGTGATCGCAGCTAAGTTTTTCAGCTTTTTTATTTTATTTTTTTATCACATAACTTCCTTTTAATTAAGTTAATTTTTCTTTAATTACTAAATACTTTTCAATTCTTTTTTATGTATTTACTAAAGTCAATATTTTTATGAGGATATTTATTTTATTTATTTACCGAAAACTCGATTTTTTCATGATTTTATCAATAATTATTTTTTTTTAAACATTAACAAATTATTATTTGGTACATACTTTTAATTAATTAGTTAATAAAAAATTAATAATTAGTTTTTAGTTTGTTAACCTCGAGTCATTTATAAACCTTAGAATCTTGGTAGGTGTTGTCTACTAACGCATTTTATGCCTTACAAACCTCTTTTTAGGCCACAATAAGTTTTCTTGGGTTTGAAAACCTTTCAGGGTTCATAAACCTTTTTAGGATTTGTAGATCATTCATACACTAACCTTTTTCTGTTGTTGTTCAAATTTTCAGGGTTAATCAAGATTCTTCCGACTACGCGCCATGCCAATCAAGAAGCTAAGTTTCTAAACCTTTGTTATTTATTTATTTCGTTTTAATATTATTTTAATTTTTATTTTGCCAGTTAGGATCTATTTTCAAATGCCCATGAATCTCTCCTACACTCACTGCTTTCTTTTCCTTTGTCAATTCTCCAATGGTCAGGGTCAATGCTTCTCATGCTCAAGGCAAAACTCTGCCCATCAACCTTCATTAATCGAAGCTAAAGGTTCGTCGAGTTGCCAAAGCTACGGATATTGGTAACCCTAAACCTTAACCTTGATATTTTTCTTCGTTTATTATTACTTATGTCAAACCCTTTTAAGGGATCCGCTGGTTTCTTATTCCCTTCCCCCACTATTATGTAACTGTTTACTGGTTGTATTGTTTGGCCTTGAAGGCACTTAAATTATATTATTATATTATTATTGTGTGGTTAGTAATGTAGGGAGTGACAAGATTAATTAATCAAACGTTAGATCACTAACAAGATAAAATATTCGAATACAACCACGTGATTGTTGCACCCACACACCTTTAGGGTAATCCCTCTGGTTGCCTTTGTTGCCTGTTGCCTTGTTGCCTTTAAGTGTACTAAATAGTCAAAGTCCATCGATTCCGAGGATACCTAAAGCAAAACAAAATGTTGCCCTAAGTTCATTATCATCAATTCTGCCCCTCGAAGCTGCCTCGGTAAAAACATGATGATTGTCCCAATTGCTAAGGTATCCTCGCATGATGCCTAAAAAGATTAATGACTATTATATCCTTCCCTTAGACTACCTGCCCTCTTTATGGCATGGGACAGTCTTATGGCGAACGATTACTCGATGACCCTTAAACATCCAATTGAAAGACTTCCTGCCCTTTATGGCATGGATAGATCCTTTCGCCTCGAAAAGCTAAAAGAACGAATTTTCAAACTTAGGGTAGTTGCTACTAATTGCTCGCTCTTTTCAAATTCAAATTAAAAATACTTTTCCAACTCAATTTCAAATACTTTCAAAACAAGGCTACGCTTATTTACAAGCTAAAGTCCTTGGACAAAGTTTTTACTTTTTACACACTGCTCTTTTCAAACAAATCAAACAAACAAAGTGAGCTAAGCAATTAAGAGCCCATGGATAACCATGGATGCAAAGGGTGCCTTACACCTTCCCTTTGTATAACTTACCCCCCGAACTCAAAATCTTTTTAAAAGGTCTTTTCCTGTTCTTTTAGCCTTTCCTAAAATTGGATAAAATAAAAGTCGGTGGCGACTCTTGCTTACCGCAACATTTTCATTATTAAAAAGTCAGTTCACCGTATTACAACCACTTATGCTGAGTGTCTGAGGCAATGCTATGTTGCCGAAAACACATTGAAGAGGGTTCAGGAAGAGAAAGAGCAGAACAAGCCGGTTCGTAGGGATCAAGGGAGGTCGGGACAGCATTTGAAACCTCACAATTCTCCATCTATGAAGAAGCCAGTCTACGGAGATCGCTCTAACCCACCTCCACAATGTGGGAAGTGCAACAGGAAACATTTTGGGCATTGTAGACCGGATGCTGGGGTTTGTTTCAGGTGTCATCAGCCAGGACATATCGCGAGGGATTGTACTGCCCCAAATGTTCCAGAGAAGACTAAGGGCCGTGTTTTTACCTTGGATGCTAGGAAGGCTCAAGGAAACACCAATCTGGTTGCTGGTACGTGTTATGTCAATAATCAACCCTTGTTTGTGTTAGTAGATTGTGGAGCAACACATTCTTTTGTTTCCTATCATTGTGTGCGGAGGCTTGGTTTTGAAGCAAGTCCTCTCCCGAATCCTATGATTATCTCGTCAGCTACTGATGACATGGTAGAAGCTCGAGAAATTTGCAAGGAGTGTTCTATTACTTTTAATGGTCGTAGATTCTTGATTGACCTCATTTGTCTACCGCTTAAGAAGATTGATGTAGTACTGGGTATGGACTGGTTGTCAGCTAACTCGGTGTACATTGGTTGTAAGGAGAAGGCTATCTTCATTCCTGCTGAGGAGACTACACCAACCAATGCCATTGAACATCTTCTTGAAGGTACGGTTAACATGATCAATTACCTTTTTGCTCAAGAGAAGTCTTTCCTTATGGTTCTTACGTCGGACTCTAAAGACAAGAAGAGTGTATTGGAGATTCCGGTTGTGTGTGAATTTTCCGATGTATTTCCTGAGGATGTTACTTCTCTTCCGCCGGAAAGGGAAGTTGAATTCTCCATTGATCTTGTTCCGGGTACCGCTCCAGTTTCGATTGCCCCTTATCGAATGTCTCCTGCAGAGCTAAGAGAGTTGAAGAGTCAGTTAGAGGAGTTGTTGGCGAAACACTTCATTCGTCCTAGTGTTTCACCATGGGGAGCCCCAGTCTTATTAGTAAAGAAGAAGGACGGTAGTATGCGTTTGTGCATCGATTATCGTCAGCTGAACAAGGTAACCATAAAGAACAAGTACCCTCTACCGCGGATTGATGACCTTCTGGATCAATTGAAAGGAGCCTGTGTGTTCTCGAAGATTGACCTAAGGTCAGGATATCATCAAATTCGGGTTAAGAGTTCGGATGTATCTAAGACTGCTTTTAGGACGAGATACGGTCATTATGAGTTCTTGGTTATGCCATTCGGGGTAACCAATGCTCCTGCTGTCTTTATGGATTACATGAACCGAGTGTTCCAACCGTATTTGGACCAGTTCGTGGTAATCTTCATAGATGACATCTTGATCTACTCTCGGACTATTGAAGAGCACATGGAGCATTTGAGGATTGTGTTGTCGGTTCTTAGAGAAAAACAATTGTTTGCGAAGTTTAGCAAGTGTGAGTTCTGGATGTCTGAAGTCAAGTTTCTTGGACATGTCATATCTAGCGGCGGCGTAGCTGTAGACCCTTCAAAGGTAGAAGCAGTGATAAATTGGGAACGACCCAAAAATGCAACTGAGGTCCGTAGTTTCCTAGGCTTGGCAGGTTACTATCGGAGGTTCATTATGGGCTTTTCCAAATTGGCATTACCTTTGACCAAACTTACAAGGAAGGAAGTTTCATTCGAATGGAATTCAGAATGTGAGAAGAGTTTTCAGAAACTCAAGGAGAAATTAACTACAGCTCCAGTGTTGGTGATCCCAGATCCAAACCGATCTTATGAAGTGTTCTGTGATGCATCTAAGAAAGGTTTAGGTGGAGTGTTGATGCAAGATGGACAGGTTGTAGCTTATGCATCTAGACAGTTGAGATCTCATGAAGAGAATTATCCTACTCATAACCTTGAACTCGCTGCAATTGTATTCGCGCTTAAGGTGTGGCGACATTATTTGTATGGAGTTCACTTTGAGATGTTTAGTGATCACAAGAGTTTGAAATATCTCTTTGATCAGAAGGAACTCAACATGCGTCAGAGGAGATGGATGGAGTACTTGAAGGACTTTGATTTTGATTTGAAGTACCATCCCGGTAAAGCTAATAAGGTGGCGGATGCCTTGAGTAGGAAAGAGATAAAAGTTGCAGAGCTGATGATGTTGGAGTTTGGCCTTATGGAGAAGTTCAGAAATTTGGATTTGCAATTTGAGTGGGCACCGACGGGTGTGTTGATAAGTAACTTGTGTATTGAGAACGAGTTGCGGGAAAGGATCCGTCAAGCACAGTGGAGTGATGTAGAATTGCAGGCTAAAGCAAACCTTCCAGATTTCGTTCGTACATCGGATGGACTCATCCTTTTTAGACGAAGGATGTGTGTGCCAAATGACGCGGAGTTGAGGAGGTTAATTCTGGATGAGGCTCACAAGAGCAAATTCACCATCCATCCCGGATCGACCAAGATGTATCAAGACTTGAAAGGGAATTTTTGGTGGCCTGGTATGAAGAGAGATGTGGCTGATTATGTAGAACAGTGCTTGATTTGCCAACAAGTGAAGATAGAGCACCAAAGGCCCGGAGGTATGTTGCAACCATTGGATATTCCTGTTTGGAAATGGGACAGTATATCCATGGACTTCATTGTGGGACTACCACGGGTATTAGGTGGGCATGACTCGATATGGGTGATAGTGGACCGTTTGACTAAGTCCGCGCATTTCCTACCGGTTAAGACAACTCACAAGGTTTCTCACCTTGCGAGACTTTTTGTAATGGAAATTGTAAGATTGCACGGTGTACCTTCTAGCATTGTGTCAGATAGAGATCCGAAGTTCACTTCTCGATTTTGGAAAGCTTTTCATCAAGAGATGGGTACAGATCTGAATTTGAGCACCTCTAACCACCCTCAGACAGATGGACAAACCGAAAGGACTATTCAGACCATTGAGGATATGCTGAGGGCATGTATCTTGGAAATTGGTGGAAGCTGGAAAGATAACTTACCTTTGATAGAATTCGCGTATAACAACAGTTATCATGCGAGTATCGGTATGGCTCCATACGAAGCCTTGTATGGGAGGAAATGTCGATCACCTTTGTGTTGGTCTGAAGTTGGTGAGAAGGGAATTCTTGGACCGGAGATAATTCAAGAAACCACAGAGAAGGTTAAGATGATCCGAGATAAGATGAAACAAGCTCAGGATCGACAGAAGAGTTATGCGGATAAGCGGAGAAGACCCTTGGAATTTGACGTAGGAGATCATGTGTTCCTAAAGGTGACTCCGAGGTTGAGGTTGAAAGGACTGTTCAAGACGCGCAAGCTTAGCCCGAGATACGTAGGACCTTATCAGATCATGAGACGGAAAGGTGAAGTCGCATACCAGTTAGCGTTGCCTCCTTCACTATCCGAGCTGCATGACGTATTCCATGTGTCTCAGTTGCGGAAGTTTGTACCGGATTCGTTTCATCCTATCCTACCAGATGCGATTGAAGTAGAACCAGATCTCTCATTCCAACCGAATCCGTGTCGTATTCTGGAGTATGCTAGTAAGTCTTTGAGAAGCAAGGAGATACCTCTTGTCAAGGTGTTGTGGGAAGAGTCGCATCCTGACGAAGCTACTTGGGAGCTCGAGTCAGAGATGCGGGAGTTTTATCCTCACTTATTCTGGTAAGTTTTCGAATTCGAGGACGAATTCTATTTAAGGGGGGGAGAATGTAATATTCGAATATTTTATTTCAAGAGATTATTATTAAAGAAATTCTATAGTTGGATTGTAACTAAGTGGCATCATGGGAAATAAAGTCTAGTTAGGGGGTATTGTGGTCATTTCACCTAACACTAAGACTTAAGGAGTTGTTTGGTTGAGTTCATTTTCTTGTCCTTGGAACAAAAACAGAATTTGTAGAGAGGAAGGGAGAAAGAAACGTGAAAGGAGAGGGAGGAAGAAGAAGACCATTCAACATACAGCTTGCATGCACCTTGATCCAACCATTCTCATCACTCTTGCTTCTGATTTTCGCAGTCCTCTTCTTCAATTTCAGGTGAGTCTCATAGATAGAGACCTTGGGGTATTCTATGGGGTTTATGCCATGTTTGGGGAAAAAGGGGTTTTTTGTGAGTGAATGATCAATGATCTTACAAATTGCATGTTTAACCCTCCTTTCTGGTAATAATGAGTATATACATGTTTACTATAGCTTATTACTTGATTAACAATGGCTGCATGTGAAATTTTGGGGTTTGGGGACCCCAAATGCGTTCTGCATTTTTGCTGATTTTGCAGAGTTCGCTGCAGCGAACTTTCATTCGCTGTAGCGAATGGTTCGCTGTAGCGAACTGTGTAGCGAATAAACCTGGGAGTTAAAATGATTTATTCGCTGTAGCGAACTTTCCTTCGCTGTAGCGAATCGGGGCTTCGCTGGGAGTTCGCTGTAGCGAACTAACCTGGAATTGAATAAGTTTGCTTCTGCTTGAGTTCGCTGTAGCGAACAGAAGTTCGCTGTAGCGAACTAGTCTGATGCAGAATTGATATTTCCCCTATTCGAGTGCAGTTTCGTTTCGTATCGGAATCGAGAGCCTCTTATGACTTATATGGCATACTAATATATGTTTTAATTGTATAAGACCATGATATGACTGAAATCCATTGGATATGCTTGTATGTTTCGAAATACAAATTGTGTGGATTATATTATGACATTATTATTTTGATTTCGTCTGTTCCGGTTGAACATTCGAATGTGATTGCCTGTGTGATGGCTTATACCGTGCTATGTGATCTCGGTGATGTGTGATTATGCTTGAATCGGAGTAGGCCTATACTATTAGGGGGTAAATCGCATAGAACATTTGCTACCGTTGCGATGTGCTTGTGAGGGCCGAAGGGGGGCACTTCCACACTTGCGTTACACATCAGCGTTCTCGGTATGTTCTACACACCTGAGCTACCATTGCGATGTGCTTGTGAGGGCCGTAGGGGGCACTTCCACACTTGCGTTACACATCAGCGTGCTTGGTATGGTGGAGAAGTAATGCCAAGTAGGCGACATTACTTCCGATTCACCTCTAGTGATGCCACGTAGGCAAGATCACTAGGCTTTCGCCCGGTGGGCTTGTACTGTCAAGAAGGCGTGATTGCACTCGGCGTAACTCATCTGCGTGTGGACAATGATGGGGCCGGACGCCATTTAGGCAATGTCACGGTGACAACTCATCTCGGATGAATTCCATTTAGGAAGAGTATCTGATTGGTCTTGCGATGTGCTTGTGCAAGTCTCTTGATGCTATGTACTTGGTTACTCACCGAGGGTGTGGATGGCGTGGCCTAATGAGTGGGACGTAAACTTACTCCTTGATTCCTCGTACATGGGTACGGGTCTGCATACTTGTTTGTGCTGGCGTTGAGCCGTTTGTTGTTCTAACCTCATTGGATAGTTATGGGACTTCCAATGATGGTGCACCTTGTTTGTACTTGTACCTAGCCGTGAGGTAACCCGGATTCTCGGTGAATCCGTTGATTGCATGTTCCCTGTAGAACTGAGCGAACCCGTAAGATAGGGAGGCTCACTGAGATTTAGTAATCTCACCCCATTCCAATTATTATTTTTACAGGTGGTTCGAGGCAGGATCGAGGCAAGGGTAAGATGGCTTAGCTTCGAGTCGATGTTTCTTGGCGATGTGTTCTGTCGTAGTTTATGATCTTTTGTATCTCCATCTTTTGTACTATGGATATGTATTTGTACCGGTTGGAACTTATGTATTTTGGCCATGACAGTTTGGGCTTTTGTACTTGTACTTATACATCATCTATTCCGCTGCTTATGTTTATGATTTTCGAGTACCATTTTAATGCCATATACGTATATCCTAGGCAATGTATGTATGGGGTGTTACAAATGGTATATTTTTACAATCATTGATTTAGTTATTTGTACGACTAATAGTGTAGAAACTAACCTAAAGAGCATTATTTGTTAACATAATTGTAACGTAACACTAATTTTTGAAATTTAATTAAAAACTTCAAATAGGAAAATTTGAATTGTTTTTATCTATTTGGCTTATTCTATTTAATACTTAATAACATATAGACAATAAGAGTTATGTGATGCATGTTAAAAATAAAAAGTTACTTAACTTTATAATAAATAAATTATTACTTTTAGCATTTTTTATAAATAAAACTATTATTTTAAAATAAATATTATTTTAAATGCATCACTTAATTTTTTTTACATAATTTAAAAAAGTAAGTATCAATAAATTTATTATATTTATGTTATTTATTGATATTTTAAAATATAATTAGTTTATTAAAAATTTTATATCTTAAAAATAAATTAATAGTATTAAAAATCTAAAGTTGAGGATTTATTTATACTATTATGTCATTAAATAACATAAATTATATTTAAATTAATTTTTTAATAAATATTCATACAGTATAGGATTTGAGTGTACTCTTCAGTCATAAAATAGCATAAATTATATTAAAAACTCTAAATAATATTAAATTTACCAAACAATATATGTACTTCTAAAGATAAAAGAGCCAAAAGGCCACAAAAAGGAAAACGTTTTCTGAGCTTTTACTTGAGTTACAGTTATAAAAACTCTAATTAATATTAATAAATCATTTATTTAATTTTTGAAATTTAATTAAAAACTTCAAATAGGAAAATTTGAATCGTTTATATCTATTTGACTTATTCTATTTAATATTTAATAACATATAGACAATAAGAGTCGTGATGCATGTTAAAAATAAAAAAGTTACTTAACTTTATAATAAATGAATTATTACTTTTAGTATTTTTTACTAATAAAACTATTATATTAAAATAAAGATTATTTTAAATACATCACTTAATTTTTTTTATATAATTTAAAAAAAGTAAGTATCAATAAATTTATTATATTTATATTATATATCGATATTTTAAAATATAATTAGTGTATTAAAAATTTTATATTTTAAGAATAAATTAATAATATTAAAAATATAAAGTTGAGGATTTATTTATACTATTTTATCATTAAATAACATAAATTACATTTAAATTAATTTTTTAATCAATATTCATAAAGTATAGAATTTGAGTGTACTCTTCTGTCATAAAGTAGCATAAATTATATTAAAAACTCTAATTAATATTAAATTTACCAAACAATATATGTACTTCTAAAGATAAAAGAGCCAAAAGGCCACAAAAACAAAACGTTTTCTGTGCTTTTACTTGAGTTACAGTTATAAAAAATCTAATTAATATTAAATTTAGAGTGAAGACCCATTTTGGTCCCTCACAAATATTACACGAGTCAAATTAGTCCCTCACAAAAAAATTGACCCAACTTAATCCCTTACAAAATTTAACCGGATCATATTAGTCCTTCTGCTAATATTTTTCTCAAATCGGCTTTTTTTTCTAGTTTTAAACCGTGACTGGACTGCCACGTTGGATTTTATTTATTTTTCATTTTGTAAATACTAAATTGATTTTTATTTTTAATTTCATTTTTAAACAATTATAAATTAATAATATAAAAAAGCCAAAATTGTTTCTTATAAGGAGTTGAACTTAGGCCCACGTAGTTGTAAACAATTCTAAATTTAAAATATAAAATATAAAATTTGTATCAATATGGTCTTGAAACTAAGTCTCTTCAGATTAAATGACAGTCAATTGTACAATAGAAATTGATTTGTCTATTTGTAAATAATAGTCACTTTACTAACAATAGAAATTGATTTGTCTAGTTGTTATTGATAGTCACTTTACTAACCGTAGAAATAGATTTGTCTAGTTGTAAATGATAATCACTTTATTAAGAATAGAAATTGATTTATATAATTGTAAATGATAATCACTTTACTAACAATAGAAATTGATTTGTCTTGTTGTAAATAATAGTTGCTTTACTAACAATAAAAACTGATTTTTCTAGTTGTAAATGATAGTCACTTTATTAACGATAGAAATTGATTTGTCTAGTTGTAAAGTGAAAATTATTTAACTTGAATGGGACTTGGATTTGAGACCTCATAGGTAAAAATTTATGTATAGAATTTGTTAATATTAGTAGAAATCATGGAAATTATTTGCTTAAAAATTACTTTATAAGAAATAATTTTGACTTTTTTGATATTATTCATTGATAACTGTTTAAAAATAAAATTAAAAATAAAAATTAATTTAGTATTTAAAAAAATCTAACGTGTCAGTCCAGTCACGGTTTAGAAGTATGAAAAGAACCGGTTTAGAAGTAGAAAAAACCGATTTGAGAAAAATATTAGCAGAAGGACTAATATGACCCGGTTAAATTTTGTAAGGGATTAAGTTGGGTCAATTTTTTTGTGAGGGACTAATTTGAGTCGTGTAATATTTGTGAGGGACCAAAATGGGTCTTCACTCTTAAATTTAACAAACAATATATGCACTTCTGAAGATAAAAGAGCCAAAAGGCCACAAAAAGGAAAATGATTTCTGTTTCTTCCACTGCTTCTACTTGAGTTACAATTACCATAAAGAAGAGTTACTCCTCAAACATACACTAAGAAAATTTTAGTAAAAATTTATCTAGTTGTTCTGCGATCAATGTATGAAACTTTAACTAATATACTAATAAGCCAAAACATCAACACTGATAAAGCTATACTCATAAAAATAATTCAATTTCATTCAAATCATTCCATTCAACACAAAAAAATAATAAAATTCAATCCAAACCATTTAATTCACAACAATAGAAACTCTTCAACCTTGTACCATGGTGCATAAGAGTTTGTTCACAGTTGGATGCGAGGATTATCAAACAAAATCGCGGCCCCATTATTGATAGAAAACAAACCCTAAAATAAATATTTTATATCTGAGAAGGTTTCATAATATTAAGAAATCAATAATACACAACGCAACATTGTAAAAGAAAAAAAAACAATAACATTAAAAAAAAGAAATAAATCGAATGTATCTAAGGAACAAACTTTCTACATTTTCGGGAAACATGATGTGTCGGTGTCGTGTTTTTGGTGTCCTTAGTATGTAATTTTAAATTTGAAAATGCTCCTAACCTGAAATAGCTCTGAAGCAACATTAACATTCCCTTCTTTAAGCTTAGCCATTGCCAAATCATGACTGTAGCGCTAAAAAATATTCAAGGTGTCCACACACTCGAAAAAGAACAGAGTCGCCACCGATCTTTATTTATTCCAAAAATGGAAAGGGAAAATGTCGAATAAAACCCATGAATAAAACAAATGGATAAGATGGTCATCGCAACCAAATTAGGGTTCGGGAGTCGGTTAAGCAAGGGGAAGGTATTAGCACCCCCACCTCCATCGTACTCGATGGGACCCATTTAGCTAGTTTTATGAATGAGTGTTTGCGTAATGTTTGTGTTCTTTAGTTTATTAATTAAGAAAAGAAAAGGGGTTTTTATTTTTTATTATTGTGAAAGGGAAAGGAAAGATTTTTTATTATTATGCTCGCCAAGACATTTGTATCTTGTGCCTACGTATTCCCTCGTGCAATGGGAAAGTCAGAGCGACCGTAGTTCGGGCAAAAAACTACGAGTTTGTTGGTTAATTTTATGAAGGATGTTTAGTGTTTGGTTCAAAGGATCAAAGGTATTCAAGAGGTGTGCACCCCTTGTCACTTAATCACTTTGATTTAATTAAGAAATATTTTTATTCAAAGGATCAAAGGTATTCAAGAGGTGTGCACCCCTTGTCACTTAATCACTTTGATTTAATTAAGAAGGATTTTTAATATTTGATTCAAAGGATCAAAGGTATTCAAGAGGTGTGCACCCCTTGTCACTTAATCACTTTGATTTAATTAAGAAATAACCTTTAAGGTTTGATTCAAAGGATCGAAGGTATTCAAGAGGTGTGCACCCCTTGTCACTCAATCACTTTGATTTAATTAAGAAAGAACTTTTAAAGTTTGATTCAAAGGATCAAAGGTATTCAAGAGGTGTGCACCCCTTGTCACTTAATCACTTTGATTTAATTAAGAAAGATTTTTAATATTGATTCAAAGGATCAAAGGTATTCAAGAGGTGTACACCCCTTGTCACTTAATCACTTTGATTTAAGAAAGGTTTTTTTTAATGTTTGATTCAAAGGATCAAAGATATTCAAGAGGTGTGCACCCCTTGTCACTTAATCACTTTGATTTAATTAAGAAAGATTTTTTAATTGTTTGATTCAAAGGATCAAAGGTATTCAAGAAGTGTGCACCCCTTGTCACTTAACCTCTTAGTTTGATTAAAGTGTTTTGATTCAAAAGATCAAGGTATTCAAGAGGTGTTCACCCCTTGTCACTTGATCGTTTTGATTTGATTAAGAAAGGTTTTCAAAAAAAAGTGTTAATCCAAAAGAATCGAGGTATTCAAGAGGTGTTCACCCCTTGTCACACGATCTTTCGGTGTGGATTAAAGAAAATTTTAAAAGAAGAAACTCGATGTTGCATCGAGAATTATTTGTAACGACTTGGCGTTGGACCAAGGTTTATTGATTTTTGGATTAAGATCAATCTAAAATTTTTGGTATTTTAATATAAGAGGTAAAATCTAACAAACCTATATAATAAAAACATTTTTTTGTGTTTTGTTATACCATAAAATTAAACTATACAATATTAATATATATATATATATATATATATATATATATATATATATTTGTGATATTATAAAATCTAAATCAAACAACTACTAAAAAGGGTTTAAAATAAACAAAGGAAATAGTAAAGTAAATAATAAAATGGGCTTTGAAAACATGGCAATGTGGAGGGTGTATAGTAAGAAAAACGCTGGGCTCAAATGCATAAAGGCCCAAGATAGTTGAGAAGAAAAAAACAAAACGATGGACCTGGGCCGGGTCAGGTTGACCCAGAATCCACCCTCGTTCTAACAATCAGCGGGTTAAAAAAAAAACCTAAAGAGCCAAAACGGCTCTCCCCATCGTGTGAACTTTGAACGCATTCTCTCACTCTGCATCTCACTTTTTTTCAGAAAATCGAACCTCCACAAACCTCTCCTCTTTCTCGGCCATCACTTCTCTTTGTTTGTTTCACCCTCTAACAATTTCTCATCTATACTAAACATACGACAAAACCTCACAAACATTCATCACTCTCATGACTTCTCTACTCTGTTCTTATCTCAACTTAGCAAATCAAATGTTTCATGGTATAAAGTCATACACAAACAAAATTTACAACAAATTCAAATATGATTCATCAAAAGCAATGCAAAGTTACCACTGACAGCGTGAATTCCTCTCTGATGTAAGCCGTTGTGCAAATTGAAGCGATTGAAGCGTTGCTGAAGCGATGAACTCGTAGATGTTGATGCACTTCTTTGCGATTTTTGAGGTTTCTGGAAGGGAAGATGTGTTAGATATGTTGGGCGATTTCTGCAAATGTGTGTGAAAGGCTCGGTTGAGTATTTTAGATGGTGGTTTCGGTTGCGAGATATTTGTGGGTGGTTAGGTTTTTGCATTGAGAGTGAGGTGAGTTGAATCGGAGCTGCTCTGTAGATGTGTTATTGTTGTTGCTTGGCTGAGTCCGTGTGAGGTTTGGATTCGGGTGGTTGTGAAGGATGGTTTGGTTTTGAGTGTTCTCTCTTTTTGCAGAAAGTTTGAAGGTGAACGAGAGTGTGAAGGAAGATTGAGTGTTGGAGGTTTGTTCAGTTGAAGGGTTGTTTATGCATCGATATTTAGCTCAAACTCTTGCAGAATTTTAGTGTGAAATTCTGAGAATTTTAGGGTGTTCTCTTGAGCATTGATAAAAGGTGAGTGAGGATTAGATTGAGAGTTTTCTGTGTTAGGTTTTGGTGGCTGCCGATCCTTAATAGGTTTTTTTTTTTGTGTGGCTGCCGATCCCCCCCTTTTGCTCTGTTTCTATGGCTTGTTTATATAGAAGGATAAAGAGCTGTTGATGAATTTGAATGGAGGGCTGAGATTGATTCTTGTTCCCTAAGTTTCCTTCTTGCCTTTTTCTGATGTACTGATTTCTTCCTTTCTTTGCGCAGGTTTTTGTATGGACAAATTAGTGCAAGGTTTGGACATATGTGCTGCATAGTGGAGCAGCAACTTTGGACTGGTGTGGGTGGTGCGCTGCTGAAGAAAGAACAAATGCCTCTTTTTTTCATTTGTTTGTTGTTTTCTTTTTTGTGAAAATGGGCCATGTGGTATTATTTTTAATGAATGGGCCACACAAAAGAAAGTTATATATATAAAGAAAAATAGGACCTTTCAAAAACATCTATTGATTTTATTTCATTAAATTTTAAATTTAAATTGAAAATAACAATTAAATGTTCATTTATTCATTAAGTCAATTTAAGCAAAAATTTAAAGAAAGCAATTTAATATATTAATGGGTGCAAAAATGATAAAGATTGAATTCAAGATGAAAAATATGCAAAAATATGATAAAATTGATTATTAGTTGAAATGGTGAGGAATTAATTGCGAATTTCATACCAACTTGAAGTGTGGTATGTGAAGTCGAAATTTATTCTGGATGCAAATAAATTGATCGATGCTAAACGCAAAGAATCAGATAAAAACATAGGTCAAAATTTAGGGTGCGACAATGACAACCATTCCTTTTCCTAAAACAACCAAATTCACACAAACATCAAAAAATTTAAAAAACAGAAATAAAACAAATAATTGTTCCTCTCTTTCTCAGTTGCTGATTTGCAAGGAACATTACCACCATCAAAAACAACATTCGATGTTACTTTATAGTACCGAAGCAGATTCACTCTATGCATAAAGTATTCAATGTAACGCAATTCTTTTCACTATCAGAATAAAAAAAAAAGTTCCATACGGCATAAATAAGCTAAAACCAAAACAAAAACAAATCAAAAAAATCAATACAATGAATGAGTGAATTTCAAAACTGGAAGAAAAACAGATTTTTACTCACCTCCTTTATGAAGCCATGAATATGCATCAATACCCACATGCAGATTTCGCAATGTGAATGAGAATAAGCTATGAGAATGAAAAATTGAACACAGCCCAGATAAAATTTTGAGGAAAAATCAAAACTTTGTCAAAAAAAATATTAAATCTAACAAACCATTAACCATGAAGCAGTAAAACATTTCATTCAGAGCACGGTCATCGTCGGATCGCCGGTAAAACACAACAACCATTTCGAATTCGATGTCCACCACACTCACCGCTAGAAATCCGTTGTCGTTGCCACAGATCTACCACCTCAATAAAAACAATCCAATAAAAAACAAACATCAGAGCACCAAATCAATTAAAAGAGCAAACTTTCAAATTTCATAGTATCAGTTATACCATTCAACAACTATATAACATCAAATACTTTCAGTAGTTTAGCAAATTTAAAAAATCAATTCAAATTAAAAGAAAATTTAAAACAAAACAGTAAATCTCCTGCGGAATTATATGAATGGTTGTTACCTTTGTTTCTAGATTTCACTGGTGAAACAGCGACGGAGCATCATCATCAAACACAACAAAAAAATAATAAGCGATTAGACACTACGCCAAAAATGATTTTTAAAAGCGCCCTTACGAAAGCGCTTTATAGTGAAAGCGCTCTCATAGCCTTTCAAAAAAAAATTCGCTAAAAAAAGTGCATACCCTACGAAAGCGCTTTTGAAAAGCGCTCTGATAGGGTGGAAACATAAAAGCGCTTTTTAGTGAAAGCGCTCTCATAGCCTTTTAAAAAAATTTCGCTAAAAAATGTGCATGCCCTACGAAAGCGCTTTTGAAAAGCGCTCTTATAGACTGACATGTGAAAGCGCTTTTGAAAGCGCTCTTATAGCCCATGTTACGACAACGCTTTGGTAGTTAAAAAACGCTCTGGTACCCTATGCTTAGAGAGCGCTTTTTAAAAGCGCTCTGGTACCCCATGTTATAATTAAAATTAATAAAATTGAGGGCTTATTCTTTCAGATACGCTTCTGTTCATTATCTTCTTCTCCAGCAATTCATCTCTTCACCAACTCCGTCCGTCTACTCGCTCCGTCTCGTCGCCGCCGTCCGTCTCTTCGCCGCCGTCCGTCTCGTCTCCGTCCGTCTCTCCTCCATCCGTCTCCAGCCGTCATGGCCGTTACCTCTCTTCTCCGGCATCACTGTTTTCAGGTAAAATCTTCTTCTCCATATTTAGGGTTTTGTTCAAGCTTCTTCAACCTTCAGAACATGAACTGCAAGCTTCTTCAACCTTCCACTCTATTGATGTTATATGCATTTTATTGACAAGTACCCAAATTCTATTGTGATGAAAAAACAGAATAAAACTCACGTTCATAATCTATTGACATGTTTTGATTTTGTTTGTTTACTGATTCATAGTAAGGATTTTGTTGGAAATGGTCAATCCTGAAAAATTTAGTTTGTTGTTTTTTCTATTGTGCCTTCCATAACTAGAAACTTACTGTCAGTGTCAAAATTATCAAGAGATAATCATGTTATGTTGAGTTATTTTTTCTGATAAGTGTTATGTGAAATCTGAGGTTTAATGCAAGTGGTTTATACTACTTTCCAAAGTTTCTAATGGAGTCTTCAAGATCCTTTTCAAATTATGCTAGTTATACAATACGCTCCCTGCAACTATTCTTGTGGTAACTCATTTTGTGGCACAAGGTGTGCATGATAACCACTCCCCTGCCGAGTCTTAAACAAATCGGTTCAATATCAATCGAATTCATAGACATAACTTTAGTAACAATATGAAACATTCATTGTCTTTGAAAAGGTAGCGTAAAAGCTTAGGTAAAATATGAAAGGTAGCGTAATAGCTTAGGTAAAATATTCAATAGTATATGAGACATTTGTTTGTTTGATTTGAGCAAGCAATTAGGAGGTCTTACCTAAGTTATAAGGTCTTTTCCTATTTCCTTTAGAAAATTCTCCTTTCACCAGATGTAAACGAAAGTTCGATTTTGCATTTGAAACAGTAGAATTTGATTTTTGATTTTGAAAAGAGTAAAAGAGGGGTTACCCTAAGAGGTGCAAGTGTGATTGTGTTTTGATTCAAATATTTTTGTCTTTGAAGTTAGTGACCTAACGTTTCAGTTATTATCTTTGACATACACGCAATTTTATATGTACAGAATTTAAAGTGCGGGAATGTAAAATGCGGAAAGTAAATCTACGCTATTACATCGATTGTGCGGGAAATGTAAACTACGCTATTTACATGATTTTGACAACCTATACACTTGATCTAGGAATTTAAATTGCAACAATATAAAAGAAATATTTTTGGATTTTTTTGATGATTGATTTTAATTAGAATTAATGCATGATTAATTTAATTAGAATGAGGAAAAAGGTAGAAATAAAATTTAAACCTAAAAATTAAGTTTAAAATATTTTCAAAATACTTGTCAATTAATTTTAAAATAAAACTATTTTTTTTGGAATTTTTGAAATTGATTTGAAAACTATTAAGTTAAATAATATATAATTATACAAATAATTATACAAATAATTAAAACTTAAAGAGAAAATTATACTAAATATGTGCAAAATTAGTCTATAATATATAAACTAAATTTAATATAAAGAACAATTTTTTTCTGATTTTTTGATTGGTTGAAATAATTAAAAAGCAAATATATAAATATATACTAATTAATTAAGCAAAATATTTTAATTATTAAGAAAAATAAAATATTTTTTATGTCAAAAATTAATAGATTATTTTAGAAACTTAAAAATATTTTTATTATATTTTTTTGATTTTTTAAACTATTTTAAATTAATTTTGTAAAGAAAATAAAATAAAATAGAAAATATATAAAACAATGATCATGTGTGGCAAACCCCTAGGGTCTGCGGTGAACCTACAAGACAAGGAGCGTTAGATTAGAGGATTAAAATGATCTGATGGACATGGATACGTGGCGCATGGTAACAGTCTAGTCAGCGAAGCATCAGATCCAAGAATAAGACAAAACGCGCGTTTTTTCAAACTGGCCAATCGATGGTACCACGCCTTCGTCTTCAACCTCCAGCCAATACTTTTAATAGCGTTTTTTGCCTAGAAGCGTTGTAATAGATGAAACTCATCCCTGCAAAATAGCGAATAGGTGTAAACATGCATAGAAATTTTTCGCGACATGTCCATTTGATTCGTCATGATCTACTGAGTTCAACCATGCCTTTAATTTGGTCTAATTTTGCCTCTAACGAAAAAACCCTAAAATAGAGTTCAAGAACCCTAAAATGGTATCTTCGTGGATACGTGTTCAAACTTCAATTAACCATCCAGAAACGATCAGAACAATGAACTAAATTCAAATATATGATTACATCTTGTTAAAAATGCATGAATGATCAGGTATGAAGTGATTTAGGTTTGAACAAACCGTGAGCTATAGTGCTCGATTCTTTGAGTTTCAAAGCTTGAAACTTATAGGAATAGATTCAGTGATGCTTAAGGATGATGTTTAAGTGTTTAGTTTGGATTAAAAATGGCTTAAACTGAAAATTCGAATTTCAAGTTTCTTTGAAAATTTTGAATGTGTTACAAGTGTATTACAAGCATAGGTTTTGCTCTGATTTCGTGTCTTTTTCTTTGATGAAGTGTTATACTTCATTTATAGGCAAAGAAGCACTTAAAAACTAAGCTAAGAAGCAATAAGTGCTTTGTTGAATTTTTGACTTTTTTAATAATATGTAGCTTTGAATTCAAGCAACCATGGCTCCAATTTTCTTCAATCTTCTGCTGTACCAGCTTCTTGGGGCAGAACTTTGAATGTTTCTTGATGACTCATGCTTAAGATCCAAGCTACATATTATCCTTCCATTTCTTTTTTTCAATTTAATCTTAAATGTAATAAAATTAAACCAAAAAAAAGAAATAAAATGTTATGGGCCTTTGGTTGATCATGGGAGGCTCTTAGCATTGTTGGAAGCATGTTTGAATCATGGAAACTTGGTCTCTTTTGGAAAAGAAACATTTTTTATCAATGGTGATTTCATGCATTTTCCCAAAAAATGGCAAACTTTAACAAGGCATAAATCCCTCAATTTTTACCATATGAAGGAGTTCTTGTACTTTTTGGAAACCTCAAGATGTCCTATACAAGCCACTTTGGAAACATTTTTTCATTTGGAGAAGTTATCTTGATGTTATGGCCTTTGACAAAAAACCACTTTTTGTTGACTTTGAAAATGACCTGTAATGTCTTGGTTCATATTTTTCAAATGGTGAATCTAATGACCATGGGACCAATTGCATTTGAAAGATAATTGAATTTCCTTCAAAATGAGCTTTGGTTGGAATTTTTTGGATGAAGGATGAGAGAGTTATGACCAGTCAAAGTTCAGTTGACTTTTTAGGAGAAAACCCTAATTTTGAAACTTAGGGTTTTGTTGATTTTTGATCTTTCCTTGATGAATTATGATCAACCAATGATCAAATGATGAATCTTTTGACAAAACATGGATGTTGACAAAAAATTTTATTTTTGACTGTCTGTTGACTTTTTTGGTCAAACGGGTCGTCTGTTGACTGTTTGAGCTGCTGACTGTGTGTCTGAGCGAATTTGAAGTTTGAAAATTTGTATGGTGGTACTTTGAGATATATGGAGGTCCATGAAATCCATTTGAGGTCTCAAAAACTTGTTCTCCTGAAAAAACAAGAAACCCTAGTTAGGGACTGTTCGTGTAGGAGACAGTTAAGCGTACCTGATTTTTGTGCAGTGCTGAGCCTCTGCTAATCATGTGATATTCAGAAGACTTCTAGAACAAAAATCTTGGAATTTTGAAATGCAAAAGATTGATTTGATTGATGGTACAAAACACGGAGAATTGCACTGTCAGCGGGTCTGACTGTCAACTGACTGTTCAGGTATTAATGTAGCAGTTAAAGTGAAAATTCAACAGTTAAAGTTAATTTTTCTTTTTGTCTTTTTTTTTTGATTGTGTTAATGGTGGAAATTTATTTACATGAGTTGTTAGAAAAATTAGTGGGAAACAAAAAACTAATAATAATTTACTTGTTACCAATACAGTCTGAATCCCCGGACTCTGCGCCTGCAAAATTTAATTCTGTACCAATTGCATCAGTACTATTTATCTGTAAATAAATCTCAAATAAACAGCGTGTGTGAAATGATAAACAGTAATTGGCGTTTGCGTAAGAATAAATTCAACAGTGAACCAAAATACCGTATAAGAAAAATTCTAAAAATCGAGTATTCATAAAATCAGGATATTTATGAAATAAAATCCAAGATTATATGAAACTCTCAATTTTTAGACAGAAGTCTGTTGAAAAAAGATGCGGGCAAATTTTGGGGTATAACAGTTGCCCCTATTCAATCTTCTTAAACCTGAAGAGACTGTTTGGAATCTGAAGGTAGAAGATGATTGAATATTTTAGATGCCCTGAAAATTTGCACTTACCTCCATCGGACGTGATGTTGGAAATTGTATTTGAATGTTGTCTGAGAAATGTTGTTGGCAGATCGAAACATCACTTGAGATGGGCTTTCAGATGCCACCTGGCAAATGTGTGGATGGTTTGTTCATCATAATGAATCCATTGATTATATCTTGATGAAGGATTTGAAAACCTCTGCATTGACTGTTTCAGAACCGTCCGAGGTTACCACTTTAAGTCTTGGAGGCTGATCGTTACGGAACTGTCCAAAGTTTTTCCGCTTTAGATTTCGAAAGTTTATCTATGAGGAACCATCTGAGGTATCAGCTTTAGATCTTTGATGGTAGATCGTTCTGGAACCGTCTGAGGTATCAGCTTTAGATCTTTGATGGTAGATCGTTCTGGAACCGTCTGAGGTATCAGCTTTAGATATTTGATGGTAGATCGTTCTGGAACCGTCTGAGGTATCAGCTTTAGATCTTTGATGGTAGATCATTCTGGAACCGTCTGAGGTATCAGCTTTAGATCTTTGATGGTAGATCATTAAGGAACCGTCCAAGGTATCGACTTAGATCTGTGTTGGTATGTTTTTGAGTTGATAGGTGATTTAGAAAGAGAGATCTCTTCAGAATGAATCTTCGGCTTGATTATATTTGAGAGGACCGCTTGTCTGAATAGAGTTCAGGGGAACACTGCATGTGATTGAGAATATCTTTGCTGAAGCTATCCGTCCGCCTGAAAAAATCAAGTTAGTGATATGCAGTGTTATGATGTATGTAATGTATGATATTTTTGAACTAAAGGAGAAATATGCATGTTATGTATGCGTTTGTCATGAAACATTATATGCTATGTATGAATATGCGTATGATGTATGATGTATGATGTATGACTTATGCAGTCTTGAGCGTATCAAGCTTCTGGTTGGGAAAATAAATCCCTGCTAGCCATTTGGAAATGAAGGCATTGTGATCGTTGATGATTTTTTGTCGTCTTGTTTGAGTATACTCGGCTGGGGGCCTTCTTTGAGAACCAGGGTGCTCTGTTGAAGGATCTTTGACTACCGCTCGGGGATGGAAGGTAATTTGAAAGTTCTGACTTTGATGCCCTTTAAAGTGGGAATGAGGAAGATGCATAATCCTCCGATGCACTATTTGACCAAGTCCTGGTGTGGAGACCACACTTTCTGGGGACAACATTCTTGAACAGCCCTGCTGGGGAGTAAGATTTCTCGAATCATTTTGTTTGAGGAATTTGCTGAGAAATGCATCTCTGTTGGGGATTTTTCTTCTGATGCTGGTTTCGGGATGATGTCCGAATGATTGGGACATTACTTGAATGCTATTCCTGTTTTTTTTCTGGTAAACATCAATCATATTCAAATGCACATGTTCATTCAAAATTATCATTTGGGACGTTTACGTATTCAAAACAAAAAAAGTGAAAATGTTGATTTTTTAGCCTGAGCTGCATTGATTTTTTTTGAAAAAGAGCCATAATAGGCTGATTAGTACAAGGAGACAAAAATCCTAGTAGTAGGAAATTGTCATAAAGCTTTGAAAAATATATAAAGAGAAATAGCTATGTGAAAACAATCCAGTCAAGTTTCAATTCTGCTATTGCCAATCTGTCTTCGAGCATCTCATCCTTCACTTGTTGGAAGAAAGTAATTGGACTGATCGGTGTCTTTGATGTGTTGAACCTTGAAGGTGAGTAGGTAGCTAAATGGAACATAGTTATACGCTTTATTCCCTAACTTTTGCCTAGGCCGCCTTTTCAGGTTTTCAGCCTACCGGGATAGTATTTATTTAGTCTCTAATTTTTGCCTGGATCGCCCTTTCAGGTTTTCAATCCACCGAGACGCTTATTTTTGGCTAGGTTGCCCTTTCAGGTTTTCAACTTAGCGAGCTTTTCTTTAAGCGAAGTACTTTTTGACTATGTCCGCATTTACAGGGTGAGGGACATCCTCGCCATCCATAGTGGTAAGCAACATGGCACCGCCGGAGAATATTTTCTTGATTACAAATGGTCCCTCATAAGTGGGAGTCCACTTGCCCCTGGGGTCACCTTGTGGTAAGATGATGCGTTTGACAACCAGATCACCGGTTTGATATGCCCGACTTTTGACTTTCTTGTTGAAGGCTTTAATCATGCGCTTTTGGTACACCTGACCATGACAAATAGCTGCGAGCCTCTTCTCATCAACCAAGTTTATCTGGTCCAATCGAGTCTGAATCCAATCGTCTTCGCATAGATCGGCTTCTTTCATAATCCTTAGGGAAGGAATCTGAATTTCAATTAGAAGAACTGCCTCCATACCATAGACTAAGGAGAATGGAGTTGCCCCTGTTGAAGTACGCGCAGATGTGCGATAACCATGAAGAGCAAAAGGTAACATCTCATGCTAGTCTTTGTAGGTTACTGTCATCTTTTGTATGATTTTCTTGATGTTCTTGTTGGCAGCTTCCACCGCGCCATTCATCTTTGGTCGATATGGAGAGGAATTATGATGTTTGATCTGGAATTGTGTGCAGAGTTCAGTAATCATTCTGTTGTTTAAATTTGTGCCATTGTCTGTGATGACCCTTTCAGGGATGTCGTACCGACAAATGAGATTGTGCTTGATAAATCTGGCCACAACATTCTTGGTGACAGAAGCAAATGACGCTGCTTCTACCCATTTTGTGAAGTAATCAATAGCGACTAGGATAAAACGATGTCCGTTGGAGGCAGTAGGCTTGATTTCTCCAATCATATCAATACCCCACATCGCAAAAGGCCAAGGAGCCGTCAGGACGTTTAACGGGACCGGAGGTACATGCACTTTGTTGGCATATATCTGGCATTTGTGACAGGTTCTGGAATGATGATGGCAGTCTGTCTCCATGGTATACCAGTAATAACCTGCTCTTAAGATCTTTTTAGTCATTGTATGTCCACTTGAATGAGTACCAAAAGCACCATCGTGTATGTCTTCCATAATCTGTTCTGCTTCCTTCTTGTTTACACAATGAAGTAAAGTCGAGTCATGGTTGCGTTTGTATAGGGTTCCATTACTTAGAAAGAATTTGGCAGCAAATCTTCTTAGAAACTTTCTATCGTTAATGGATGCCCCTTCAGGGTACTCCTAAACTTCGAGAGATCTTTTTACTTCATGGAACCATGGTTTTTCTTCCGTTCCTTCGGCATCAATCTCATTGCAATAGGCTGGTTCATCCTGTCTATAAATGGTGATCATTGGCGCCTCGTTGTCCCACCTGACTTTGAACATGGATGACATGGTAGCTAAGGCATCAGCTAGTTGATTTTCTTCTCGCGGGATGTGTTCAAAAGTGATCTCTTCAAAGTAAGGAATCAAACTTAGCACATATTCTTTGTATGGAATTAGATTCGAGTGCTTCGTGTCCCACTCCTCTTTGACTTGATAAATTACAAGCGCCGAGTCTCCGTAGACCTCCAGGAACTTGATTCTTAGATCGATTGCAGCTTTGAGACCTAGAATACATGCTTCGTACTCGGCTATATTGTTAGTGCAATTGAAGCATAATCTGGCAGTGAAAGGTGTATAACCTCCTGCAGGAGAAATGATCACAGCTCCGATGCCATTGCCAAGTGCATTAGAAGCTCCATCAAAAACCATAGTCCATCGGGATCCTGGCTCGGGTCCTTCTTCCGGTCCTGGTTGTTCGCAGTCAGTGACTAGCATAATATCTTCATCTGGGAAGTCAAAGTTCAATGCTTGATAATCATCCACTGCTTGATGATCCAGATGATCAGCTACCACACTTCCTTTGATCGCTTTTTGTGAAGTGTACTGGATGTCATACTCTGTTAAGATCATTTGCCATCTTGCTATTCTTCCAGAGAGAGCAGGTTTTTCGAACACATACTTGATGGGATCCATTTTGGAAATCAAGAAAGTGGTATGGTTTAGCATATACTGTCTTAGTCGGCGAGCCGCCCATGCTAAGGCACGACAAGTTTTCTCGAGCAGTGAGTATCTTGTTTCACAATCAATAAAATTTTTGCTAAGATAGTAGATTGCATGCTCTTTTCGGCCAGACTCGTCATGTTGCCCAATACGCACCCCATTGAATCTTCTAACACTGTTAGGTACATTATCAGAGGTCTCCCTTCCACTGGTGGTAACAAGATTGGCGGTTTTTGGAGATATTCTTTGATTTTATCAAAGGCTAACTGGCATTTGTCGTTCCATCTTTCCACTTGATCTTTCTTCAACAATTTGAAGATTGGCACACAAGTAGTAGTCATATGGGCAATAAATCTGGCTATGTAATTCAGACGTCCCAAGAATCCCCTGACTTGCTTCTCGGTACGGGGTATGGGCATTTCTTGAATAGCTTTGACCTTGGCAGGATCAACTTCGATACCTTTGCCGCTGACGATGAAACCTAAGAGTTTACCGGATCTTACTCCATAGGTACATTTGTTCGGATTCAGTCGCAATCTATACTTCTTGAGTCTGTCAAACAGCTTGTGCAGATGACTCAGATTGTGCGGTATTGTCAACCAGTACATCGATGTGAGGTAAAGGGAAATCGTCTTTGGGGCTTGCCCGATTCAGATCTCTGTAGTCTACACACATTCTGACTTTCCCGTCTTTTTTAGATACAGGCACTATGTTAGCTATCCAAGGAGGATAACTCACAACTTTCAGAAAGCCAACATTGAATTGTTTCTCAACCTCGTCTTTGATCTTCTTTGACATATCGGGCCTACTCCTCCACAGTTTCTGCTTGACTGGAGTGCTACCTTCTCTGATTGGCAGGCGATGAACCACAATGTCCGTGTCAAGGCCAGGCATATCTTCATAGGACCAGGCGAATATCTCAACGTAGTCTTGCAACATTTGAATCAGTCTTTGCTTGACACTTTTATCTAGATCAGCCCCTATCTTGACTTCTTTCTTTTCTTCGTCACTGCCCAAGTTGATAACCTCAATTGGTTCTTCATGAGGGTGTATAGTCTTTTCCTCTTGTTCTAACAGCCTTGCAAGTTCTCTTGGTACTTCACAATCTTCCTCACTTTCGTCCTTAGTTTGGTAGATCGGATTTTCAAAGTCATGACTGGCAATAGCAGAATCGTTATCAACAGGATCCAGGGTGAATGTGAATCTGCATTTATTTATGTGGGTGTGTGTAAGAACACATAGCTATTTGAAAAATGAATAAAGCAAAGAAAGAAAAAGGATCACAAAATTTGAATATGCAAACGTCCCATGATTTTATTGAATGAACATGATCATGGTATGACAAACCCTTATAAAAAGGACCAGTGTGCTTTGGGCAAGGCACACGGCTTTCAAGTTCATGGTTCGATAGTACAGGGACCATTTTTATCTTTGAACATATAAACAACAAAAACAGGAAATTGCATTTACTCCTGATCAAAGGAGATCACATCCTCAGCTTCCCAGTTGTTCAATCCATTGTTGTGAGCAGGGAGTATCCAGCTGCTCCAGTTGCAGTTGTCTTCTTCGTCTTCCACGGCATTGATTTCTTTGGTAGGGAAATGAGTTGTCGATCCTTCGGGATAAGTAAGATACTCTGCTGGATACGAGAGCCCAGGCTGAGATACCTCTGTTGGCTGAGCGAGATACCCGATAAGATTGTCCCATCCAGTTGGAATAATGTCCTCAAGGGAGACTTGTGCATTCTGGGGAGCAGTGTATTGTGTTAGGAAATCATTCTCATTATTTGGTGTTTCCCATGTTTCTTCAGGAGCGTCAGGGCTTGTGAATGTCATATTGTCTTCGAAATGGTTGTCCCATCCAGTTGGGGTGATGTCTTCAATGGCAATCTGCGAGCCCAGGGGAGCAGAATACTTCACCATAAAGTCATACTTGCCACTTGGTTCTCCTAGTGTATCCCAAACTTCTTTTGGACTAGGTGGACCTTGGTATTGCTCAGTGATGGAACTTGTGAAACTTTTGCTATCTTCAAATTGATCACCCCATCAAGTTGGGGTAATGTCTTCCATAGCAATAAAAGAACTCTGAGGTGCAGTATACTTTACTAGAAAATCATACCCGCCGCTTGGTTCTCCCAAAGTATCCCAAACTTCCATGGAAATGGGTGGAGCTTCATTTGGATATGGCTGAATGATATGGTTCAAGAACACTCCATCGTCTTCAATGGCATTTACTCCTTGGCTGATGAAATGTGACATTAATCCTCCAGAATGAGGACTTTGATCGTTCTTCTGATTTCCATTAGCATAGCCCAGGCCTAGCTTATCGGATTTGTAAGGTACATCGAGGAGTTGTCCCCATACTGTGCAACGACCTTCTTCGATCACAACTTTGGCATCTTTGAGAGAAGCCATAGTTGGATTTATTTTTGTAGCAGGAGTAGCAGAAATATGTTTGGTAGTAGAGACATCTGGAGAGACCACCTCAAAAGATTGGCAGGGAGTTTCGATGAATTCGTCATCCAACTCAACATACTTGGAGTTGCTCAGGTGGCTAACCACATATTCTTCTTCGCCATAAACTGTGACAATCTTTCCTTTCACAGGATACTTCAACTTCTGATGTAGGGTAGAAGTTACAGCATTTGCCCCATGTATCCAAGGGCGTCCTAGTAAACAGGAATATGCTGGGTGAATTTCCATTACGTAAAAGGTAGAATCAAAGATCTGAGAGCCCACTCGGATTGGGAGCTTCACCTTTCCGTATACTGTTCTTGTTGACCCGCCGAAGGCTCTTACCACAACATCGCTTGGTTGTAACACAATTCCTTCGAAGTCAAGTTTTTCCAGTACTGTTTTTGGTAACACGTTCAAAGAGGAACCGTTATCTACCAGCACATGAGATAGAGTGGTGCCATTACATTCAATAGAGATGTGCAGGGCTTTATTGTGATTTTTTCCAGCAGGGGTTAGATCAACATCAGAGAAACCGAGACCATTATTCACTGTTAGATTGGCAACACAATTTTCAAATAGATCGACTGAAATCTCTTGTGGTACATGTGCAGCTTTCAGGAACTTCATCAGGGCTTTGGCATGAGCTTCAGAATATTTTAGCACAGACAGCATTGAGATTTTTGAAGCAGTGTGCCCCAGCTGTTCGACAATATTGTAATCACTCTTGCAGATTGTAATACGGTGAACTGACTTTATTGAAATGTGCGGATAGCATGAGTCGCCACCAACTTTTATTTTATCCAAACAAGTTAGAAAGGCTAAAAGAAACAGAAAAAAACCTTTTTAAAGAAAACTGAGTTCGGGGGTAATTTATGCAAAGGGAAGGTTTAAGGCACCCTTTGCATCCATGGTTTTCCATGGGCTCTTAATTGCTTTGCTCTTTTGTTTTCAGAAATGTAGAAGAAGAAGAAAAGTGGAATTTAGCTCGTAAATGAGCGTAGCCATTTTTGAAAAATTATGAGAAAGAATATAGAAAAGCTTAGAGCAAGGCAAAGCAATTAGAGGCAATTACCTTAAACTTAGATGATAGGTTTCTTTTAGCCTTTCAGGATGAAAGGGTCTATCCATGCCATGAGAGGGCAGGAAGCCTTTCGTTTGGATGTAGACGGGTCATCGAGTTATCACTCGCCTAAAGACTGACCCATGCCACAGAGAAGGCAGGTAGTCTAAAGGGAAGGATCAGAACAGCCTTTTTCGTAGGCAACCAGAGGATACCTCAGCCTTTTCCGTAGGCAACTTCCGAGGGTCGAAGTCATACTAGCATATCGAAGGAAGCATCATTAGGGACTTATGACTTTTATTTGTATCGAGGCAACATGGCTGAGGTATCCTCGTATTCGAGGGACATGGCTATTCTGCAAAAAATACACAAGGCAACAAGGCAACAGGCAACAAGGCAACAGGCAACAAGGCAACGGGCAACAGAGAGGTTACCCCAAAAGCGTGCGTGGGTGCAACAATCATGTGATTATATTTAGAAAATTATCTTGTAATTAGGTGATTCTAATCGATTACAGACTTGCACTCTCTAGAATTACTGACCATAACAATTAATATTAACAGTAATGGGGAAGGGGGAAATGAAACCAGCGGAGGAGAGGGGAATTGAAACCAGCGGGATATAATTAAAAATTAAAACAGAAAATATTAGAGTTAGGGTTTAGGGTTACCGATACTCGTAGCTTTGGCAATTGACAAACCCTGAAGATTTGGAAAAGGAAGAATAAACAGAAAAATGGGTGAGTGCATTATCGATTCGGAGGCAAACGAAATTAACCCTAAAAAATACAAATATAATAAACACTTAGCTTCGAATTTGATCTGACATGGTTGGCAGTCGGAGGAAGCCTCGGAGTAACCTTGAAAAATGGCAAAGGCAAAGGCAGAAAATAAATGTAGGCAAGACAAACCCTGATTTTAAAAGGAAATAAAATAGACTTTAAAATAATAGAATCGAGTACTTAGCTTCGGATTTTGATCAGGCGCGTGGTCGGAGCGTATTTGAAGAGTCAACCCTGAAAAAGGCACAGAAACAGAAAATTCTTCAGTGTACGCACGATCTTCACAAACCCTGACTAGGGCACAAGTTAACCGTAATTAATAGAATAAAAATAAATTAATTGTTGGTTTTCAACCCAATTAATTAAATCGGTGAAAATCGAGTTTCGATTAAATATGCGACCTCAATATATTTTAATAAAAAAAATTTACAATTAAAATCAATTTAAAATAATTAAAACTATTTAATGATAACAAAATAAAATAAATAGATATTTATTTATTATATATTAAATAAGAATTTAAAAAAACAAGATTTATGTATATATATATATATATATATATATATATATATAACAAGGGAAATATTAAAACAAAATATATATATATATATATTAAATAAAAGAAAAAAAAAAGGATTGTGTAATAAATAAATAAATAAAAACTTAGAAACTTAGCTATGATCTCGTGCTGCGCGTCCATGAAGGTTCATGGTGTTCCAGCGCTTCTTGGACGTTAGATCTGGAGATAGAAGGATCTGATGGCTGAGATCTAAGGATGTATCATAGTCACATATGGGACCACTGCATGGGATCTGCAAACAACTATGAACATACGAATAAATAAAATATAATGCGTGGAGGGTAGGGTTCGAACCCAGGCCCTCACGCATATCACTGGAGCGCCTCAACCAACTGAGCCAGATACACTTGCCGATGTTGGAACGGGACGTAGCCTAGATAACCATTGCAACGACGTGAAGCAGATTTAAAAAACAAACAAACGCGCCATTACTGTTCCTCCTTCTTCTTCGTGAAAACTATGTTCTTCTTCATCCTTGCACAAATGAAACTCATGGAATACGATGAATAAATAACATATAATGATATGAATCGACTCAAAATCGCGTCCCGAATATGATTATGTACTTATTATGGTCCAATTTCACTTATGTTAGAAAATCCCAATTCAAAGCTTGGAACCCTAACAATGGTGGATTCTATGTGCAAGTAAATAAACGCAATTAAATTTCCAGAATCACTCATAACATCATTGTAAACACAAATGTGCAATCAAAATTTATTTATAATGCACACAAAATTGAAATCGGAATTGGAAAAAGTTTGTCAAACCGTGAGGTATTGGCGATTGTTCTTGGTGCTTCAAAGCTCGAGGATGATTGCAAAACGTTCAGTGATGCTTCAGGAGTATTCTTAAATCTTCAAAACTCTTTGAATCGGGCTGCAACCACAAAAACAATTTTGCAACTTTCTTGAACTTTTGAGAGCTTGAAGGTAGTTCTTGGAGGCCAAAATTTCGTCCCCTAGGACTTGCCCTTGGTTATGTTTATATAGGAGAAGAGTTTAGGTCAACAATTGTAGAAGGAATCTTGCCATATCTTTGATTGAGTTTTTTTTGAAAATATGATTGAAATTTGGTTCATGAAAGCTTCCAATTATGGCCAAATTGCTCCAATCTCCTTTAATTAGTCCTTGCACGAACTTTGATTGGATATTGGGACATTATTGATGATTGAAATTGAATCAAAACATATCTTTGATATTTACTTGAATTATTTTGAATTATATTAATTTTAAATGAATAAAAAATCCATATAAAATCAAATAAATCATGAAAATTCGTGGTAACTAATTTTAGGGTCTTGGATGACTTATGGATCAAGATTGACTCAAAATAGATTGGGCCCATTTGCAAGAAAAATCATTTTGAGGCCTTTTATTTCACATTTTTTTCCTTAAAATCGATCAACTTTGACAAGGCATATCTCCCTCAATTTTTGAGGTATGGAAGTGTTCTAGGACTTTTTAAAAACCTTAGAGAGTCCTCTAACCAGTGTCTTTGGTCTCATATCAAAATTATTTCCCATGCTCATTTTATGTCCTTTTGAAAAAAGTGTCTTTTTGTTGACTTTTGAAAAGGACCTATAATGTTTTGGTCCATATCTCCCAAATGAAGCATTTTTGGACTTGGCATGTGAGAGACAAGATTGTAGAGAATCAAATTTACTTCAAAATGAGCTTTGGATGGAAAATTTCTGATGTCCCATGTAGGAGTTATGGCTGGTCAAAGTTCAGTTGACTTTCTCCTATACAAACCCTAATTTAGAAATTTTTTGATTTGTTGATTTTTGATTTTTCCTTGATGAACCATGATCAATTCTTGATCAAATGGTGAATTATACTTCACTATGAGGATCTTGCCAAAAAATCAAGAGTTTTGACTTTACTTTGACCACAGTTGACTTTTAGGTTAACCTAGTCGACTGATGACTTTCTGAACAATTGAGTGACCAATTCTTTGAGATGAGACTTGATACTTGTCATGGAGATGATGTGAGGTATATTGAGCCATATGAGATGCCTGGGAGCCATTGATTCACTGATTTTTCTTTGAATAAGCCAAACCCCAGTTTTAGAGCCTTGCTTAGGAGAGTGTGTCTTGAAGCTTTGTGTTTTGATTTGAATTTGAATAGGAAAAATAGTATGGGAAAATTTTGGGGTATGACAGCTGCCCCTGTTCAATTTTCTTAAACCTGAAGATGTAGAGTGGTTTGTATGCCAGTCGGAATCTGAGGGTAGAAGAGAATTGAACACTAGAATGCCCAGAAATTTGCCCTCGCTGAAGTAGGGACTTTTGTCGGAGATGGGCTTAAAGATGCCATCCAGGCCTCGAGAAAAAATTTTATTGGAGATGGGCTTAAAGATGCCATCCAGGTAGATAGACTTGAGAGTCAGGATACGTCGTACGTTTAGACGGAATCCACTGTATTGAGAAGTATTTGTTGGGGATTGGTCGTGTTAGCACCGTTCATGATGATAGAATTAGATCTTCGAATGTCGATCGTGTCAGCACTGTTCCTAGTAACTGAATTAGATCTTGGATTGTTTCTGAATTGTGTCTTGAATGAGTGTCAAAAGATGAGAGTTGTAAGAATGTTTCAAAAGTCTGGGGGTCAAGCTTCCAGAATGTGCATCTGGTTGGAATTTTTAGAATGTCCGGGGTTCGAGCTTCCGGAATGTATATCTGATAAGAATGTTTCAGAAGTCTGGGGGTCATGCTTCCAGAATGTGCATCTATTTGGAATTTTCAGAATGTCCGGGGTTCGAGCTTCCGGAATGTATATCTGATAGGACTTTTCAGAAGTCTGGGGGTCATGCTTCCAGAATGTGCATCTGTTTGGAATTTTCAGAATGTCCGGGCTTCGAGCTTCCGGAATGTATATCTGATAGGAATGTTTCAGAAGTCTGGGGGTCAAGCTTCCGAAATGTATATCTGATAGGAATGTTTCAGAAGTCTGGGGGTCATGCTTCCAGAATGTGCATCTGTTTGGAATTTTCAGAATGTCCGGGGTTCGAGCTTCCGGAATGTATATCTGATAAGAAAGATTTGTTGATGATATTCGTCTGCTTGAAACTTACCTGAAAGACAAAGTTAGCAGCATGCAATGCCATGATGCATGTATTTATATGACGAGTCTCTCAAAATAAATGAGAAACTTGTATGTTATGTATGAATTTATTATGAGGTAATGTATGCGATGTATGAATATATGATGTATGACTTATGCTATTTAGAGTTTTTTGAGAAAATAAATCTCTGTATCATAGTGATTTTGATGTTTGATCTTGTCTTGGAGATGCCCAACTGGAGATTTATGATCTTTGCTTGATGCACCCTGATTGGGAATAAAGGATATTAGTGAACCATGTTTGGAGAAGAGCGAAGTGTTGGAGAAACTGGTAGTGTTGAAGATGTAAACTCTGTTGGGTAGTCATGTCTTTGTCGGGACGAGTATGTTTGAAGATATCTTCTTGAGAATTGCTCTTGTAGGGATATGATCTTGTGAAACCGGAGCTGTGGGAAGGCATGGATGCCTTGAACATTGCCCCCAGTATTATAGTGACTACCATTCCTGGATTTTATTAGGACACACCGCTGAGTATTGGTCAAGATGTCAAACTTGGACTTGCATAGACTTGCCCCCGCTAGTAGAGACTTTGACAAGATTCGCCTCGCGAGGAGTTTATGAGACGTGCACTATGGGCATCATGCCCCTCGTAATCATAGGCCCAGGACAATGCCCCATGTTGATTGATAGATTCAGATTTACTTGGATGCATGCCCCTGATTGTTTTTGGCATCTTTGAGAGATTCTTCGAATCTTGACTTGATTGCCCCAGATTGATTTGGGCCAAACGTGCCATGCCCCTTGTATACGTAGGAGACATTGCTTCTCGGAGTAATCTGTGTTGGTCGGGATAACTTTGAGTCATTAGCCATACCCTGTGCAAATTCATTCTGATGCTAACATTTGAAATTATGTAGCAGAATATGTTTAATAATGAATTCATGAGATGCAATGCATACGTTTGTCTTGAGTTTTTGAAAAACATTAAAACAAGATATGTAAAAGCGCGATATTTGTAAAAACATGATAATTGTAACAGCGTGATGTTTGTAAAAAAGAAATGTCAACTCAGCATTTTTGGTAAACCTTAAGGAGTCAGGATACCTTTTTAGTGACAGTATACTTTCGAACTAACCATGCTTCAATTAGGACTTTCGAGGGTTGTAACGTGGCTTGGTTCACGGTTTAAGAAACAAAGGATAAAAGCTCAAAATTTGATTGTACCCACCCCTCTTCGTGATGATCTTCGGTCCTAAGCTCAGTTAATTCCACTTATGTATTCCGGTTCCAAGAGACTTTTGGATTTACACCTTTGATAATGATGATGGTTCACAAGCAAAGAGAACTTTTTGAGATGGCAGTCACTTCTTCCTTTTGGTAGTCAGAACATTGTGTTGTTCGGGAATTTATCGACTTCTCTTCTTTTTGATATCCCTAACTTTTACCTGAACTGTCTATTTTGAGCCTACAGTCAGCGGGTTGCCTTGTTTTTTGCCTAAGTCATCTTTTTGATTTTAGACTTAGCAGGCTTTTCTTTGTATATTTGTTCTTCATCATTTTTTTTTAAAGATATTGACTGCCTTGCTTAATGATTGATGAACCATCATTGGCTTTTGATTGACATCTCCAACACTTCTTTGATGTGTGCGGATGAACGCTTGTGATTGAAACCTTTGTTGAAAGGTGTACTGAATGATTCTCTTAAAATAGAATGCACAGCCAAATTGACTGAGAACTACCCTTCCCCAGGTTATGATCGAGGGTTCTAATTAGTACAAGAAAGAAACTTCTACTTCCTAGGCTCAAAGGGGTTGACGAGGGATTAACATCCTTATATCTCCACTGTTTAGGAATTGAAACAATGCATGTACATCGTCAGCATAGTCTGTTCAAAAGCATACTGTATGGGGTTGCAGTACCATTTTCGTCATCCTCCCTTAAAAGGCCTACAACTTAGCAGGAATTGAATATCACAAAACATATGCAAAGTGAGAACATTATTTAAACTGAGTGATAGCGAAATAATTTATTCAAGACAAACATATGCAATGTACTGATGATGATTATTAAAACAGATAATGTCTATCATAAGTCAAATGTTTAAACAAACAGAAAAAGGAATTACAACTGAGAGTAAAACTAATGATCTTAAAGTCCATCCTTCTAGCCATCCACAGTATTAGCACTCTTGTTGTGATTAGGCATGGGAGCAGTGATCACGTTAGGAGTTGCAGGAGGATCGAACTTGATTTCCCCGACATCGATCATGTCTTGGATCTTATTCTTCAATGTCCAACAGTTGTCAGTGCCATGTCCAGGATTATTGGAATGATATGCACACCTCGCGTTGGGATTATAGCGAGGGGAGGAAGTGTTGGGATTTGGATGAGGAGCTATCTATATAAGTAGCTCTGCTTTCAACAAGTGTTGCAGCGCTTGAGTCAAAGACATGTTGATCTTTGTGAATTGTCTTTTGGATGCGCTTTGTTTACGTTGGTTGTTTTGTTGTTGTATCGATGCTTGATTAGAGACCAAAATTGCCCCAACAACGTCGGATTCATTCATCCCATTGTATGACTTTTTTACAGTACCGGAAGAAGTAGCCACCTGAATTTTTCCGCTTCGGATACCACTTTCAACACGCTCTCCAGTCAGTATAAGCTCAGTGAATCCAGATGATGAACTTCCCAGCAAATGACTATAGAAAGGGCCAGTCAGTGTATTCATGAACATATCTACCATCTCTCTGTCAGCCAAGGAAGGTTTGACTCTTCCAGCTAGATCTCTCCATTTTTGAGCATATTCCTTGAAATTTTCCTTGGGTCCCATAGACATGCTTTGCAGTTGCATGCGAGTCGGTGCGAGGTCAGAATTATATTGATATTGCTTATAGAAAGCAACAACCAAATCTTCCCAGGTACAGATGTGGGTACTCTCCAGTTGATAGTACCATTCGAGTTGAGTTCCAGATAAGCTCTCTTGGAAAAAGTGGATCCATAGCTTCTTATCGGCAGTATGAGGTTGAATCTTCCTTACATAAGACCTCAAGTGTAGCTTAGGACAGGAGACTCCATCATACTTAGCAAAAGCGGGAGTTTTGAATTTTGAAGGAATAACGACCCCAGGAACGAGTCCAAACTCTTCAAAATCCAACCCAGGTACCTTCTGAATTTCCACGCTTCTCAGACGCTCTTCTAACAGCCTATACTTCTCATCAGAATAATCCTCATCTTGAGGATACTCTTCTTCTTCTTCTTCCTGAGCATCAGAACCTACATGGCTTCCCTGATTGTTCTTGACACTGAGATCATCTCCTTCCTCTTCCTCTTCCTCGTCTTTAGGAATCCCAGCTTCTTCGGCCTTCTTGGGACGACCCTTGAATCTTCTTCCCAGGTTGATCACACCTTTGGGTTTCTTGGTCTTTTTCTCCTTCTTAGTCAGTAGAGCTTTCAGCTCGTCTTGCCCTTTGGACAAGTTCAGGATCAGAGCTTGAAATTCAGCATTTTGAACTTGGAGATTCTTCACAGATTGTTCGAGATCCATGATGCTGAAATAAACAGCGAGGAAGGATGAGAGACCTATTGTAAGAAACCTGTTATGCGGTGTTATGAATGCAAATGCAATGTTTTCAAGGATCTTTAGGAATTAAGTTAGCAACATTTAGAAAATGATTTGGTCATGTCTTTGTCTGAAGAAATCTGAACTTTGTCTTTGAACATCTTTCTTTGAGAATCAAGCTCACCATATCGAGTGGGTCATCGCCTCTAATTCGGGATACTTCTGAATTTGAAAATACATGGCTAGAGGAAAATAAATCCTCTTGCCCCTTGATAGGTGCGATGTCTTTGAATTTGAAGGTACGTGGCCAGAGGAAAATAAATCCTCTTGCCCCTAGATAGGAATTCAGTCCTTGATAAGAGTACCTGAAATTGTGCGTCCTAAATCCCTAAGATCCTTGAAAGGGTTAGTTAATTATGTTATGCTTATGATGCCATGATGTCATGATGTTGTGCGAATGCAGTTTATTAGGCATAACGTGAGATAGTAAGGGCAAACATGTCCTTTTAACAAAACCTGCAAGGAAACGAAGGTTAGTAGTATAAACAAGTCACGCAAGTCACACAATTTTTGGCTTAAGGCTTGCGTGGAGTCTGATCAGGTGTCCTTCCCAAGGGTATTTCTATGGATAAGGAAATTTCAGCAACGGGTTCTACCAAGTGACTCAGAATTGTCAGCCCTCCTAAAGCACCCTCGAACATGATACATACATACCATGCAATGATACTTTGAGAAAGAACCTATCTGAGTTGTAGTATCGGGTAGCGACTATGCTCTCAACATACATCAAGAGTAGTCCCCCCACTACGTTCCTAAAAGTCAGGATGGGTTAAAGGTAACTAAAGGTCCTTAAGCTCCGACTCACCCACGGACATCCGCACGAACCTCCCTCATACAAGAGTGTCATACCCCAAATTTGTCCTACCCCTAATTTATTTTTTAACTGGCTTATAAATTTGCATTTCATCTGTATACCTTCCATTAGGTCATCTAACATAACTTATGCATCATTAATCAATAATTCAGAATTGGAATCAAGGATCTTGAAAAGATAGGGTTCACCTATACTTCGAAACTTGCAACTGGTCCTTATTTCAAGAGCTTGGGTAGAGATGTGGCGAGTTTTCTAAGGTTCATCGTCATTGAGGTTTCTCAGAGTTAACCAAAAGGAACTTGTTTTATCACTTGGGTCACGAGGCATTGGTCAAGAAAGAAGGATGGGAATTCATTTGGTTTCATTCACAGTGTATCGATGATGAAATCCATTCACGGTGTATGGACGAGAATGGTGACTAAAGGTCATTTTTTAGCCTTTTATATTCATATGATTCATTTCAAGATTGGCATTGGCAAGAAGAATAGTTGAGAGAAAATATTTTTAAAGCTTCATATAAAAAGAGAGTTTTCATTGTAACACTAAGGTTCATTTGGTTTATGTCCATCAAACAATATCACCTGTGATACAAGATAACTTTCGGATTTCATTCAAGGATTTGAATTGAAATATTGAGATTATAAGGAAGAAAGGCTAAAAAAGGTTTCAAATGGTACAAAGTGAAGAGAATCCTTGTCAAAATTGTACAAGATCCTGTTACATCTACATTACATTACAAGCTATGGTATATTGCTTTCATCCATCATCTTTTGTCCATGTGAATAAATTCACAACCTGTACATACATACATGCATATACTTTCAATCATGTCCAGAATTCCAAATTCCATTAAGGAACCATTACACTACAAATATTCAAAGGTCTTTACAAATTTACATATCCAAAGTTCATTTCCCTATCCATACTTCCATTCAAATATTCATTACAAATGCATCACAAAAAAACAGAGTCCATTACATCATTTCAACTACATTTCAAATATCCCTACAAAACTACACAAAAAGAAGGTCCTAAAAAGCTCCAGCATGTATCTTCAAAGCTTCTTCAACATTTCTTCATGCCAACTAGCCATATAGCCCTGCATTCAACAAAACCAGTTTCAAATCAATTCCCTGCACACATAAACAATCCAAAATCATAAGCAGTTGCTCCATATCCATACCTGAACATGCCGCAGTGCCGAACGAATTCAAAGCATTTGAATGAGTCAGCCTCATTTGCAGTATTCAGCCTCAACAAATCCTGCATACACATTAAACCAAAAAACATAGTTATACCTAAACTAACTTCACAATCTCTAACCACTTTTAAACTACCAACTAACACTCCTAACAGTTTTAACCAGCCTAACAGAATCATCTAACTCAGTTCTAACTCAGTCTAACTAACTGAGTCAACAGTCATAACTAACTGAGTCAGTCCTAACCAATTACTAACTGTAACAAACTGATTCAGTTTCACATTCTAACCAACATAACTAACTCTCAAATCCTCACCCTTCAATTCATAACAGAATCCTCTCAATCCAAGGGCCCTCAGTCCTCACTCTCTAACTGATTTCACTCTCCCTCAATATCTATATAACCGAACCTCTCTCACTGTTCAAAGGTTCACACGCCATTTTTCACCTCATCTTCTCCATCAACTCTTCACCCTTCTCCATCTCCAATCTCTCCATAATCATCTTCAATCTCCTTCAATCACCACCACTTCTGCAACTTCTCTTCTCTCAATTCCCTCACTCTCTCACTAAAGCTCTCTCACCATTGTTGCACGAGACTTCACCTCGAAATCTCGTTTCAACTGAGATTAGCCTCAATCCGATACACTCTCTCAACATCTCTCAATCTTGCAACACAACACACGCAATCAAGAACAAAAAAAACAAGCAGAAGAAGATAGAAGAAGAAACAGAATCGAGAAGAAGATAAAAGAGGACGCATAATATTATCTCTCACCTCAGGTTTTGATCTTCCATTGCAGGTCTCCAATCAGGTTCTACTTGCACTCGTTCTCATTCAACCATATATGCCATATATCACCTGGTCCTTTCTGAATTACGATTCCTCTGTCATAGCTCGAATTATTGAGATGTTTAGACCTAGGTTTTCGCGGCTCAAAGAACATTTTGTATGCTTCGTAGGTGTTTAGGAGATTTTGAATCGAAATTTTGTTAAGGATAGAAGTGGAGAAGGATTAGACGGTGAGAACGGCGGCGGAGATCGGAAGAAGGGGAGGATCGTGCCGCCGCGAGTCATTGAGGGAGAGAGTGAGATGATATGGTGGTCGGACGGTGCTCACAGTGGCGCTTGACCGGAGAAGTTTCGTCGTCGCCGTTGGAGAGAAACGAGGGTGAGAATCTGAAGGAGAATTGGGAACGTCACTACGTAACCCTACTCTTTCAATTCTTATTTTATTTTCTTAATTAATTATTTGTTAGTTTATTTATTTTGAATAATCACAATAATCTGAACATGGATCAACATAGAAACTACCTTAGGCCGTTTTACTGATCACACCCCTATGTGGCCCACCACACTTTCTTTGTTATGCTGCAATCTGAATAACACTACATTGGGCCATGCACGAAATTACTGGCACGCACCCCTGGCCCATCGTCTTCTTCTTTGGCATAAAGGAAAAAACTGTCACAATAAAACTATTGGGCTGAACTCAGACTGGGCCCTGCGCCCTTGCTACTCACCACCTCCATTTCAGTTCTCACCCCCCTAATTCCATTAAAACATGTAGATTTTAGGTTTACTTGACAATACATTTTTAGATAATAAAAACATAATAAAGTTCATCATTTTCTAATTAGATTTTAGACGTTTTGTTTGGAAATTAATTGTTAGATTTTTAGGATTTGTTAACAATAAAAAATCAATAAAAATAGTAGTATTTTTAATTCATTTTTGCACTATGTTTTTGACTTGCTACTTCATGCTTGTGTATAATTTTGTACCATTGTATCCTTACTCAATTTTGCTCATGATGTGACTTTAATTTCCATGTTCCTTCATTCCTAACCTTTAGGTAGAAACCATGACAATTAGGGTTAGAAATTAGGCTAGTCTCCCACTTTTTCATTCTTTTCTTTTCAACATAAAACATCTAAAAATATTCAAAATAAACTCCCATTAAAAAATACCAAGAAAACACTAAAAAACACTAATAATCAAAGTGAAAATTCTTAAAAAGGGAATGGAAGCTTGAAACATCCCTTGCTTAAGGGAATGTTCGAGTGCTTGGACCTCCCTTGCTTAAGGGTCCCATTCAGGCGTAAGTTCCCAACTTCTAAAAAACACCAACCAAAGAGTAACTCGAGTTTCCCTTGCTTAAGGGATTTCCTCGAAACGCTCAAACTCTCTCTCTCTCTTCTCTCGCTTTCTTAAGGGCACCGTTATTTCCGCTCCATTGCATCCTAGGTCGATCCCTTATGCAAGAGCGCGAACGTTAACGCCGCCCAACTAAAAAACACAAAAACAAACAAAACTATGGAGCCGAACTACGGCGCTCTGATTCCTGAAAAAGGATACGTAGGCATCAAGTCGCGGGGCTTGAACGAGCACAATTGTAAATATTCCTTTTTTCCCCGTATTTCTTTTTGCATTCATTCGCATGTAGACATAGACATAGTACACACCCCTTAGATGGAAACAAACATAGGTGGATACCATCGAGTACGATGGGCGCGAGGGGTGCTAATACCTTCCCCTTGCGTAACCGACTTCCGTACCTTGATTCTCTGGTCGCAAGACCTTGTTCCTTCCTTTGCTAGGTTTTCTGATATTCCTTTCCCTTATGGGGTAAATATATTGGCGGCGACTCTGTTCATTTTTCGCGAGCGTGCGACAAAGAGAAGCATGCAAACACCCATAGAGGCCTAACTTAAGCGTGAACTCTCATATTGACCAATCCTCCACATACATGAAGGAGGTCGCCATGACTATGCCACTTCCTATCTTAGATGTACTTGAATCCGGGTGTAGGATTCGTCCTTCAGTTAATTCCCAAAACAGCCCTGAAAAATAAAGCAAGCAAAGCAAACAATAGAATACAATTAAGTGATCCTACACTTTTAAGGTAACCCCTCTTTTTATCGAAAATCCCCAGCAGAGTCGCCAGTTCTGTAATACGGCGAACTGACTTTATTGAAATGTGCGGATAGCATGAGTCGCCACCGACTTTTATTTTATCCAAACAAGTTAGAAAGGCTAAAAGAAACAGAAAAAAACCTTTTTAAAGAAAACTGAGTTCGGGGGTAATTTATGCAAAGGGAAGGTGTAAGGCACCCTTTGCATCCATGGTTTTCCATGGGCTCTTAATTGCTTTGCTCTTTTGTTTTCAGAAATGTAGAAGAAGAAGAAAAGTGGACTTTAGCTCGTAAATGAGCGTAGCCATTTTTGAAAAATTATGAGAAAGAATATAGAAAAGCTTAGAGCAAGGCAAAGCAATTAGGGGCAATTACCTTAAACTTAGATGATAGGTTTCTTTTAGCCTTTCAGGATGAAAGGGTCTATCCATGCCATGAGAGGGCAGGAAGCCTTTCGTTTGGATGTAGACGGGTCATCGAGTTATCACTCGCCTAAAGACTGACCCATGCCACAGAGAAGGCAGGTAGTCTAAAGGGAAGGATCAGAACAGCCTTTTTCGTAGGCAACCAGAGGATACCTCAGCCTTTTCCGTAGGCAACTTCCGAGGGTCGAAGTTATACTAGCATATCGAAGGAAGCATCATTAGGTACTTATGACTTTTATTTGTATCGAGGCAACATGGCTGAGGTATCCTCGTATTCGAGGGACATGGCTATTCTGCAAAAAATACACAAGGCAACAAGGCAACAGGCAACAAGGCAACAGGCAACAAGGCAACGGGCAACAGAGAGGTTACCCCAAAAGCGTGCGTGGGTGCAACAATCATGTGATTATATTCAGAAAATTATCTTGTAATTAGGTGATTCTAATCGATTACAGACTTGCACTCCCTAGAATTACTGACCATAACAATTAATATTAACAGTAATGGGGAAGGGGAAAATGAAACCAGCGGAGGAGAGGGGAATTGAAACCAGCGGGATATAATTAAAAATTAAAACAGAAAATATTAGAGTTAGGGTTTAGGGTTACCGATACTCGTAGCTTTGGCAATTGACAAACCCTGAAGATTTGGAAAAGGAAGAATAAACAGAAAAATGGGTGAGTGCATTATCGATTCGGAGGCAAACGAAATTAACCCTAAAAAATACAAATATAATAAACACTTGGCTTCGAATTTGATCTGACATGGTTGGCAGTCGGAGGAAGCCTCGGAGTAACCTTGAAAAATGGCAAAGGCAAAGGCAGAAAATAAATGTAGGCAAGACAAACCCTGATTTTAAAAGGAAATAAAATAGACTTTAAAATAATAGAGTCGAGTACTTAGCTTTGGATTTTGATCAGGCGCGTGGTCGGAGCGTATTTGAAGAGTCAACCCTGAAAAAGGCACAGAAACAGAAAATTCTTCAGTGTACGCACGATCTTCACAAACCCTGACTAGGGCACAAGTTAACCGTAATTAATAGAATAAAAATAAATTAATTGTTGGTTTTCAACCCAATTAATTAAATCGGTGAAAATCGAGTTTCGATTAAATATGCGACCTCAATATATTTTAATCAAAAAATTTTACAATTAAAATCAATTTAAAATAATTAAAACTATTTAATGATAACAAAATAAAATAAATAGATATTTATTTATTATATATTAAATAAGAATTAAAAAAAACAAGATTTATGTATATATATAACAAGGGAAATATTAAAACAAAATATATATATATTAAATAAAAGAAAAAAAAAGGGATTGTGTAATAAATAAATAAATAAAAACTTAGAAACTTAGCTATGATCTCGTGCTGCGCGTCCATGAAGGTTCATGGTGTTCTAGCGCTTCTTGTACGTTAGATCTGGAGATAGAAGGATCTGATGGCTGAGATCTAAGGATGTATCATAGTCACATATGGGACCACTGCATGGGATCTGCAAACAACTATGAACATACGAATAAATAAAATATAATGCGTGGAGGCGAGGGTTCGAACCCAGGCCCTCACGCATATCACTGGAGCGCCTCAACCAACTGAGCCAGATACACTTGCTGATGTTGGAACGGGACGTAGCCTAGATTTCGTCCCCTAGGACTTGCCCTTGGTTATGTTTATATAGGAGAAGAGTTTAGGTCAACAATTGTAGAAGGAATCTTGCCATATCTTTGATTGAGTTTTTTTTGAAAATATGATTGAAATTTGGTTCATGAAAGCTTCCAATTATGGCCAAATTGCTCCAATCTCCTTTAATTAGTCCTTGCACGAATTTTGATTGGATATTGGGACATTATTGATGATTGAAATTGAATGAAAACATATCTTTGATATTTACTTGAATTATTTTGAATTATATTAATTTTAAATGAATAAAAAATCCATATAAAATCAAATAAATCTTGAAAATTCGTGGTAACTAATTTTAGGGTCTTGGATGACTTATGGATCAAGATTGACTCAAAATAGATTGGGCCCATTTGCAAGAAAAATCATTTTGAGGCCTTTTATTTCACATTTTTTTCCTTAAAATCGATCAACTTTGACAAGGCATATCTCCCTCAATTTTTGAGGTATGGAAGTGTTCTAGGACTTTTTAGAAACCTTAGAGAGTCCTCTAACCAGTGTCTTTGGTCTCATATCAAAATTATTTCCCATGCTCATTTTATGACCTTTTGAAAAAAGTGTCTTTTTGTTGACTTTTGAAAAGGACCTATAATTTTTTGGTCCATATCTCCCAAATGAAGCATTTTTGGACTTGGCATGTGAGAGACAAGATTGTAGAGAATCAAATTTACTTCAAAATGAACTTTGGATGGAAAATTTCTGATGTCCCATGTAGGAGTTATGGCTGGTCAAAGTTCAGTTGACTTTCTCCTATACAAACCCTAATTTAGAAATTTTTTGATTTGTTGATTTTTGATTTTTCCTTGATGAACCATGATCAATTCTTGATCAAATGGTGAATTATACTTCACTATGAGGATCTTGCCAAAAAATCAGGAGTTTTGACTTTACTTTGACCACAGTTGACTTTTAGGTTAACCTAGTCAAATGATGACTTTCTGAACAATTGAGTGACCAATTCTTTGAGATGAGACTTGATACTTGTCATGGAGATGATGTGAGGTATATTGAGCCATATGAGATGCCTGGGAGCCATTGATTCACTGATTTTCCTTTGACTAAGCCAAACCCCAGTTTTAGAGCCTTGCTTAGGAGAGTGTGTCTTGAAGCTTTGTGTTTTGATTTGAATTTGAATAGGAAAAATAGTATGGGCAAATTTTGGGGTATGACACAGATGATTTTCAATATTTCCTCCATTTCTTGCTTTGATGGATCCTCAATGGTGACTTCCACCGGTATTTGAACTGGTTCAACTTGTGGCTCTTTGCCTCGAGCGTTGATATCTTGATTAGGAACTGGGACCTGGACTGGATTAGTAGCAACATTTGGAGAAATTTCTGGTGTAAAGATCCTTCCACTTCTCGTAATCTTACTAGTACCCACAATATTATCAACAGTTGGAGTAGTAAAATTCATGGCCTCTTCAGTCAAGGTATCCTGCTTAACTCCATGGACATAAACATTAGTGTCATAACTCCACGGGACAGCTTTGTCCGAGGAATATGGAAATGGAGTCGGACTGGTAATGATGACAGATGCCACTTTGGGTGCAGCAGAAATTTTGAAAGGAGCTTTGATAGGGATTTTCAATGGTATGTTGGAAACCACTGAGACGTCCTCTATTCTCATCCCGTTTGAAAAAACTTTGCATAAATCATCCATAGAAGGGAGCCTCTCAAACATAATGATACGGCGATCCATCCACTTTTGAATTCCCATTCTCAGATTTTCACAACCATTGGGTAGGTGTGCGCAATAAAAGCAATCAGGGTCACAACTTGGAAAGTAACCAGCTTGGATTAGCTTTCTTTTGACTTCAAGGAGCGGAGTTGACAATTCTCTCACATCATAGATGTAAACAGTGTCTATGATAGCGTTAACGGTTTTGTCGTGCTTCGACATAGGTGCAGTGATGACATTTGGAGTTTCTGGAGGATCGAACTCAATTTCCCCAGCATCTATCATGTCTTGTATTTTATTTTTCAGAGCCCAACAGTGATCTGCGTCATGTCCTGGACAGTTGGAATGATATGCACATGTTGCATCGGGGCGATAACTTGGAGAGGAAGTGTTGACATTCTTTGGAGGGTCTTTCAATGTGATCAGATATGCTTTTAACAAATGCTGCAATGCTTGAGAGATTGGCATATTGATTCTGGTGAAATTTCTTCTTGGTGCATCTGGTCGACGCGTATATTTTGGCGGTTGATCTTTTTGAGGTGCAGATGCGGAGATTAGAACTGCCCCTACAGATTGGTGATGCTCATTTTTGTGACCTTTCTGACTATGCATTGTATTGACTTCATTTCTCCCACTGATGGGCCTTTTTGTAGTACCAGAGGAAGAGCCTATTTGAATTTTTCCATTTTGAATGCCGCTTTCGACACGCTCTCCAGTTAATATCAGGTCAGTGAAACCTGATGATGAGCTTCCCAGCAAATGACTATAGAAAGGGCCAGTTAAAGTGCCCATGAACATGTCGACCAGCTCGCGATCAGATAAGGGTGGTTGAACCCTTCCAGCCAGATCTCTCCACTTTTGTGCATAGCCTTTGAAACTTTCTTTTGGTGCCATAGACATGCCCCGCAGTTGAGTACGGGTTGGTGCAAGGTCAGCATTGTATTGATACTGTTTGTAAAAAGCAGCAGCTAACTCTTCCCAAGTGTGAACTTTTGTACTTTCCAGTTGGTAGTACCACTCAAGTTGTGTACCCGACAAACTTTCTTGGAAGAAGTGAATCCACAATTTGGTATCTGTTGTATGGGGCAGTATCTTCCTTACATAGGACCTCAGATGTAGTTTTGGGCAAGAAACTCCACCATATTTTGCAAAGACATGAACTTTGAATTTTGGAGGGATAACAATATCTGAGACGAGTCCAAGATCATTGAAATCTAAACCGGGTATTTTTTGTATTTCCATAGCTTTCATGCGTTCTTCCAACAGCTGGTATTTGTCATCATCCTGTTCGTCTCCAGAATGATAATCTTTTTCATTAGAAGAGAGAGAGGGTTTGGCAGAACCCTGGTTGCTGTGATTCTCTTCTTGATCACCTTCACCGACTATTTTAGGGACCGATGGCTTTTTGGGTCTTTTGACTAGGATTTTGACCTTTCTTGCCAGGTGACTTAAGCCTGCAGATCCTTTGGGCTTCTTTTTCTTCTTGATTATCAGGGCTTTCAGTTCTTGTTGCCCCTTTGCTAGCTCCAGAATTGCTACCTGAACTTGGGCATTCTGTGCTTCAAGATTATTGACGCTTGTTTCGGAATCCATCTCTTCTAACTGAAATAAACAGCGAGGAGATGAGAAACCCATCATGTGAACCTGTTATGCAATGTTTATGAATGAAATGTATATGCAATGTTTTCAAGGATCTTAGAATTTAGATTTGTTAAAACAAAAGAAAAACAAACATTTGTTAGTCAAACAATTATTTCTTTTTTTCTTTTTTCTTTTTTCTTTCTTTTTTTTTATTTGCCTCTTTCGGGCTTACAAAACAGAAATAAAGAAAATGAAAGATCCCTCAGGTCTCCCATGGACGCTTTCTCTTTGCACCCAGGAATGTGTTGATCTGCTGTTCTTCTTGGAGTTGTCTGGTGAGCTCCAACACTTTCCTCTCATAGTCTTGACAGTGTGATTTGAAGATGTCTCTTTCCTCCTTTAGTTGAACCCAAGATTTTTGCAACTCTTCCAGGTCAGTTGGCATGTCCGGATGTAAAATCACTCGAGGTTCGTCCCCTTCGACTTCTGGTTCAATAGTCACAGGTAGAATAGCAGGATATGGCATGATGAACTTCTGAGCATGAGCACGCACCCATCTGAGGTAAGGTTCCATAGGAATAGAATTCCATTGCCCTAAAGTTTTGCTTTCTACTCTATAGACACTGCCCCACGCATGTATAAACCTTCGTTGATGTTTGTGGGAATCATCTTCGTAGTCAAATACAATGCCACGGATAATCATGTCATGAGGACCGTTTCTTCGTGCATATCTGAATTGGCGTAAAGCTAAAGAGGGATTGTAAGTGATGCCTCCCATGATGCCAAGGAGTGGCACATTAGGATACTCTCCACAATGGTCAATGATAGTAATGTCTCTTTGAAAGAAGTTGTTCCACCGGATATCTGAATGAGACAAAGACATAATCCTACGAGACCATTGCATCCTTTGTTCATTTCTCAACACTGATCGGGGAAGGTGTAATGTAAACCATCTAGCCAGTAGTGGTACACAGCACATAAGAGTTCCTCGTTTCTTCATGGTACGAGTGTGTAGAGAATGTAGTATGTCTCCCAGCAAAGTAGGTACCGGATTACGGGTTAGGAAAACATTGATAATGTGCACACTTATGAACTGGTCGGGATTAGGGAATAAAACCAACCCATATATCAAAAGAGCCACGACCTCCTCAAAAGCTGGGTAACTTCTGTTTTTTAGTAGTAATCGAGCCTTTTCCATTAAGAACTTAGCAAGCAAACCCTCGATTCCACTCTTTGTTTCCCAATTGGACTCGATTTCTGACTTTCGCAAATGTAAGGCAGCAGCAATGATTTCAATTTTTGGAATCCTTTCTAAACCAGTGAAAGGTAATCGATCTCGAACAGGTAATCCAATTAGTTCAGAAAACTCTTCCAAGGTGGGTACTAACTGGTAATCAGGAAATGTAAAACAATGATGTTCGGGATCAAAGAACTGGAACAGGACCCGTATCATGTCTTCTTCAAATTTTGAGGTAACCAAATGGAGTAGGTGACCGTGCTTTTCAGTGAATTGAGCATTCCTGGGAAATTCTGATATTAAGTCCTTTAGTTCAGATGGTACTGTTGAGATGTTGATTCGGATGTAATCTCTGGTAGCGGGAGCCATTACCTGCAATAACAGAACAAAGGTAAACTCTTTGATCCTTGAAATGATTAGTGAGAAAATGATATGCTTATGATGCTTATGATGCTTATGATGTCATGATGTCAAACATATGGCAAACACAAATAAATCAAACAATAGCCTTAGGTTTAAAGGCTTGCATGAAGTTCATAGGTGATACCCTCCCCATTGAAGTTGAGTTGGTTAAAACTTGTCCTAGAATAGTATTCGGGTTCTATGATCCTTGGAGACAACATCTCAATACGGCGCTCGGACGGCCGATCAAAATATTCCTCGAGGATAACTAACTTCGATCAATTTCAAAGCTAGCCACTTAATAGGTCACAAGTCAAGTTCAACTAAAAGGTTCTAAGACAAATTAGTGTTTAATGACATTTCGGAAGCCTAACATACTCCTTGATCGTTTTCATGGGATATCAGTATAAACCAAAGTGTCGCACTAACGGTGACTACCAGATCAACCGTATCGGTACATGCCGTACAGTTTCCTTGGTCTATTGTCACATACTTAAGGTATCTCGAGATTCGGGTTAGAATCTTTCACACAAGCAAATACCCAAACAAACCTTTGAAAATAGAGCAATCAAGTCAAGCAATTGAAAACATCGAAGTGATCTAAACTCTAAGGTAACCCCTTTTGAAAACATTTTGTTTTTAGAAAGTAGTCCCCAGCAGAGTCGCCAGTTCTGTCGCCCTCGGTTTTTTACCATACCTCTCGTGGAGAGATATACGAACTGACACTCTTCTTTTTTTGCTTTTGTGTTTTTGAAAACCAGAGAGTCGCCACCGACTTTTATTTTATCCAATTAAGGAAAGGTTTATAAAAGAAATAGAAAAAGACCTTTAAGAGATTTTGGGTAAGGGGGTAGGTTATACAAAGGGAAGGTGTTAGCACCCTTTGTATCCATGGTTATCCATGGGCTCTTAATTGCTTAGCTCACTTGTTTAAATCATTTGTCTTGCCTTGAAATGCTTGTATGTGGTCTTAAAATTCATTTTGTGAATTGACTTTGTAATGATCCTTGTGCGGATGTATACAAAGTGTTTTATCTTTCGAAAGATGTTTAAAAAAAAAGAACGTTAACTTTGTAATGATCCTTGTTTGGATATATACCAAGTATTGTCTTTTTTTTTAAAGTTTTATTTTGAAAAACAATAGTATATGAGACATTTGTTTGTTTGATTTGAGCAAGCAATTAGGAGGTCTACCCTAAGTTATAAGGTCTTTTCCTATTTCCTTTAGAAAATTCTCCTTTCACCGGATGTAAACGAAAGTTCGATTTTGCATTTGAAACAATAGAATTTGATTTTTGATTTTGAAGAGAGTAAAAGAGGGGTTACCCTAAGAGGTACAAGTGTGATTGTGTTTTGATTCAAATATGTTTGTCTTTGAAGTTAGTGACCTAACGTCTCAGTTATTATCTTTGACATACACACAATTTTATATGTACAGAATTTAAAGTGCGGGAATGTAAAATGCGGAAAGTAAATCTACGCTATTACATCGATTGTGCGGGAAATGTAAACTACGCTATTTACATGATTTTGACAACCTATACACTTGATCTAGGAATTTAAATTGCAACAATATAAAAGAAATATTTTTGGATTTTTTTGATGATTGATTTTAATTAGAATTAATGCATGATTAATTTAATTAGAATGAGGAAAAAGGTAGAAATAAAATTTAAACCTAAAAATTAAGTTTAAAATATTTTCAAAATACTTGTCAATTAATTTTAAAATAAAACTAATTTTTTTGGAATTTTTGAAATTGATTTGAAAACTATTAAGTTAAATAATATATAATTATAGAAATAATTATACAAATAATTAAAACTTAAAGAGAAAATTATACTAAATATGTGCAAAATTAGTCTATAATATATAAACTAAATTTAATATAAAGAACAATTTTTTTCTGATTTTTTGATTGGTTGAAATAATTAAAAAGCAAATATATAAATATATACTAATTAATTAAGCAAAATATTTTAATTATTAAGAAAAATAAAATATTTTTTATGTCAAAAATTAATAGATTATTTTAGAAACTTAAAAATATTTTTATTATATTTTTTTGATTTTTTAAACTATTTTAAATTAATTTTGTAAAGAAAATAAAATAAAATAGAAAATATATAAAACAATGATCATGTGTGGCAAACCCCTAGGGTCTGTGGTGAACCTGCAAGACAAGGAGCGTTAGATTAGAGGATTAAAATGATCTGATGGACATGGATACGTGGCACATGGTAACAGTCTAGTCAGCGAAGCATCAGATCCAAGAATAAGACAAAACGCGCGTTTTTTCAAACTGGCCAATCAGATGGTGCCACGCCTTCGTCTTTAACCTCCAGCCAATACTTTTAACAGCGTTTTTGCCTAGAAGCGCTGTAATAGATGAAACTCATCCCTGCAAAATAGCGAATAGGTGTAAACATGCATAGAAATTTTTCGCGACATGTCCATTTGATTCGTCATGATCTACTGAGTTCAACCATGCCTTTAATTTGGTCTAATTTTGCCTCTAACGAAAAATCCTAAAATAGAGTTCAAGAACCCTAAAATGATATCTTTGTGGATACGTGTTCAAACTTCAATTAACCATCCAGAAACGATCAGAACAATGAACTAAATTAAAATATATGATTACATCTTGTTAAAAATGCATGAATGATCAGGTATGAAGTGATTTAGGTTTGAACAAACCGTGAGCTATAGTGCTCGATTCTTTGAGTTTCAAAGCTTGAAACTGATTGGAATAGATTCAGTGATGCTTAAGTATGATGTTTAAGTGTTTAGTTTGGATTAAAAATGGCTTAAACTGAAAATTCGAATTTCAAGTTTCTTTGAAAATTTTGAATGTGATACAAGTGTGTTACTAGCATAGGTTTTGCTCTGATTTCGTGTCCTTTTCTTTGATGAAGTGTTATACTTCATTTATAGGCAAAGAAGCACTTAAAAACTAAGCTAAGAAGCAATCAGTGCTTTGTTGAATTTTTGACTTTTTTAATAATATGTATCTTTGAATTCAAGCAACCATGGCTCCAATTTTCTTCAATCTTCTGCTGTACCAGCTTCTTGGGGCAGAACTTTGAATGTTTCTTGATGACTCATGCTTAAGATCCAAGCTACATATTATCCTTCCATTTCTTTTTTTCAATTTAATCTTAAATGTAATAAAATTAAACCAAAAAAAAGAAATAAAATGTTATGGGCCTTTGGTTGATCATGGGAGGCTCTTAGCATTGTTGGAAGCATGTTTGAATCATGGAAACTTGGTCTCTTTTGGAAAAGAAACATTTTTGATCAATGGTGATTTCATGCATTTTCCCAAAACATGGCCAACTTTAACAAGGCATAAATCCCTCAATTTTTATCAAATGAAGGAGTTCTTGTACTTTTTGGAAACCTCAAGATGTCATCTACAAGCCACTTTGGAAACTTTTTTTCATTTGGAGAAGTTATCTTGATGTTATGGCCTTTGACAAAAAACCACTTTTTGTTGACTTTGAAAATGACCTGTAATGTCTTGGTTCATATTTTTCAAATGGTGAATCTAATGACCATGGGACCAATTGCATTTGAAATATAATTTAATTTACTTCAAAATGAGCTTTGTTTGGAATTTTTTGGATGAAGGATGAGAGAGTTATGACCAGTCAAAGTTCAGTTGACTTTTTAGGAGAAAACCCTAATTTTGAAACTTAGGGTTTTGTTGATTTTTGATCTTTCCTTGATGAATTATGATCAACTAATGATAAAATGATGAATCTTTTGACAAAACATGGATGTTGACAAAAAATTTCATTTTTGACTGTCTGTTGACTTTTTTGGTCAAACGGGTCGTCTGTTGACTGTTTGAGCTGCTGACTGTGCGTCTGAGCGAATTTGAAGTTTGAAAATTTGTACGGTGGTACTTTGAGATATATGGAGGTCCATGAAATCCATTTGAGGTCTCAAAAACTTGTTCTCCTGAAAAAACAAGAAACCCTAGTTAGGGACTGTTCGTGTAGGAGACAGTTAAGCGTACCTGATTTTTGTGCAGTGCTGAGCCTCTGCTAATCATGTGATATTCAAAAGACTTCTAGAACAAAAATCTTGGAATTTTGAAATGCAAAAGATTGATTTGATTGATGGTACAAAACACGGAGAATTGCACTGTCAGCGGGTCTGACTGTCAACTGACTGTTCAGATATTAATGTAGCAGTTAAAGTGAAAATTCAACAGTTAAAGTTAATTTTTTTTTGTCTTTTTTTTTATTGTGTTAATGGTGGAAATTTATTTACATGAGTTGTTAGAAAAATTAGTGGGAAACAAAAAACTAATAATAATTTACTTGTTACCAGTACAGTCTGAATCCCCGGACTCTGCGCCTGCAAAATTTAATTCTGTACCAATTGCGTCAGTACTATTTATCTGTAAATAAATCTCAAATAAACAGCGTGTGTGAAATGATAAACAGTAATTGGCGTTTGCGTAAGAATAAATTCAACAGTGAACCAAAATACCGTATAAGAAAAATTCTAAAAATCGAGTATTCATAAAATCAGGATATTTATGAAATAAAATCCAAGATTATATGAAACTCTCAATTTTTAGACAGAAGTCTGTTGAAAAAAGATGCGGGCAAATTTTGGGGTATAACAAATACATACTAGTTAGAGCAGTTAGTTAGTTAGAAGAATATTTTGTATAATTTGGAGGATACAGAGATAACAGGAAAGCATTTAGTATTGTAGTCATTTAGTGATAAAGAAGTGAGTAGAGTTATCGATAGTCTGTTACAAACTTAGATATGTCTTTTATTATTTTTAAAGTGACTCCTAGTGAGTTGGTTTCATGTCAGTTTCGCTTCAAATTGCTTTTGAAATTATTCTGAATGAGATATGAATGTATGTGTCTGCACTATTCTGAAACTGTGTTTTATGGAATCTGCACTATTCACCCATTCTTATTATAATCATACATTGCATTGAATTTCTTGTATAGGTCTGACTGGATTGATAACTTTGGATCTCTTTGGAGCTCGTATCATTGACTATGGTACTGCATATTTACGAGTATGTACACACTTCAAACTATTGTTGATTTCCTTTGTTCAATCGATTTTGTCTTGGTGGTTACTAACTTTGTGAATTTGCTATAGAGGTAACTTGTGTAGAGTAAAAGTTTGGCGTTTGGTGTTTTCTTGAGTTCGGTAACATCCGACGTAAATTTCTTTCTCAAATTACTGGTATTATGATGAATTTGTCTGAAATTGTGTGATTATATATGTTGCGTTTTATTGCTCCGGATTCATTCCGTTTATACTTTGCGTTTTGACAGAAACGCATTATACTGACATTATGATTTCTAACAAAAACTATAGTCATGTTATCTACTTTCAAAGAAGAAATGAAAGAGGCTCAAGAGCTTTACTCATTATTCCGACATGTGGAATATTCTTGATGTCAATTTCGTTAATCGTTAAGTGATGAACTTACTAACTTTGTGAATTGAATTCGCTATAGGGGTTAATTGTGAAGAGTGAAAGTTTGATCGTTTTTGTTTAGCTTTATTAAGACATGGATAAGACATGGATGAATTCAAACCGATTGTCGAAAGAGTACGAGAAAGGGGTATGGGAATTCGTTGAGTTTGCGGTTGCGCACTCCGAAGACCCGATTCGAATGCCGTGTCCTTGCTTGGGTTGCTGTTATGGGGATAAGGTTGACGGGAATAAGTTGGCATCGCATTTACTACGGTTTGGAATTTATAGAAGTTATACATGTTGGACAATGCATGGTGAGAAAAGTAACGGGAATGTTGAGTCGAGGTGTAATACGAAGTATGCTTCAAACGACGATTGCACAGACACATATGATTATGATCGAGTCGAAGAGATTGCAGAAGCGCTCGAAGAAGATCTTGAGGATTATCCCAAAATGTTCGAGAGGTTGGTAAGCGATGCAGAGAAACCGTTGTATGATGGTTGTACAAAATTCACAAGATTGTCTGCGGTGTTAAAGTTGTACAACTTAAAGGCGGACAATGGATAGTCGCATAAAAGTTTCACAAAGTTATTAGCCCTTATGAAAGATATGCTACCAGATGATAATGTTCTTCCCAATCGAACGTATGAGGCCAAAAAGATGTTGTCCTCTATTGGCATGAGCTATGATAAGATACATGCATGTCCAAACGACTGCGTTTTGTTTCAAAACGAGTATGCAGCGTTGAATGAGTGTCCAAAATGCGGTGCCCCTCAATATAAGAAAAAGTTGTCTCCGACCAAAGTCTTATGGTATTTTCCTATAATTCCGAGATTTAGACGCATGTATCATAGTGAAACTGATTCAAGACACTTGACTTGGCATGCAGATGAAAGAATTATTGATGGAAAGTTGCGACATCCGGCAGACTCACCACAGTGGATGAAAGTTGATACTGATTATCCTGAATTTGGAAAAGAAGCAAGAAACCTTCGCTTGTCATTGTCTACTGATGGAATGAACCTGCATGGTATTCAAAGTATCTCGCATAGCACATGGCCTGTGATTCTTATGATTTATAACCTACCTCCGTGGCTATGTATGAAGCGTAGGTACATGATGTTATCTATGCTAATTTCTGGGCCTAAACAACCAGGGAATGACATAGACGTATACTTGGCACCCTTAATCAAAGATTTAAAGTTTTTGTGGGAGAACGGTGTGGAGGTTTACGATGGGTATAGGAAAGAAAGTTTCAACTTGAGGGCGATGTTGTTTGGAACAATTAATGATTTTCCAGCATACGGAAATCTATCCGGGTACAGCAATAAAGGTCAAAAAGCGTGTCCTGTTTGTGAAGATGAAACCGATACGACACGATTGGATCTTTGTCAGAAGAATGTCTTTCTCGGCCATCGTAGATTCTTAAATTCTAATCATCACTACCGTGGGTGGAGAAAAACATTCAATGGAAAGGCCGAACATCATATAGCCCCGCCTTTTTTGTCAGGTGATCAAATTTTTGAAAAGGTGAAAGATGTGAGCACTCAGTTTGGCAAGCCTTTTGCACATTGCCAAGGGTGGGTGGAAGAAGTCAATTTTTTTTGAACTTCCATATTGGAAGTCGTTGTACGTAAGACATTTCCTGGATGTTATGCATATTGAAAAAAATGTATTTGACAGCGTTATAGGTACGTTACTCAATATACAAGGAAAGTCTAAGGATGGCCTTAACATAAGGAAGGACATGGTAAACATGGGAATGAGAACTGAATTGGGACCCGTGACGAAAGGAAGACGAACATATCTGCCACCTGCTGTTTATACTCTATCTAGAAAGGAGAAGAAAACATTGTGTAAGTTCCTCAGTGAAGTTAAAGTTCCAGAAGGCTACTCTTCAAATATTAGAAGACTTGTGTCCATGAAAGACCTCAAGTTAAAGAGTTTGAAGACGCATGATTGCCATGTTATAATGGAACATTTTTTACCAATAGGTATATGTTCTATTCTGCCAGAAAAAGTAAGAAGCGCAATAACTAAACTGTGTTTTTTCTTCAGGTCAATTTATAGTAAGGTGATCGATCCCGCGATCTTACCAACATTGCAAAAAGAGATAGTTGTTACTTTATGTGATCTTGAAATGTATTTTCCTCCCTCATTTTTTGACATAATGGTTCATCTAGTCGTTCATCTTGTGAAAGAGACACAATTGTGCGGACCAGCTTATATGAGATGGATGTACCCTGCTGAATGTTATATGAAAATATTAAAAGGGTACGTGAAAAACAGAAGTCGACCGGAGGGTTGTATTGCCGAACGATACATTGTTGAAGAAGCGGTTGAGTTTTGTACTGATTTTCTGTCAAATGTTCAATCAATTGGACTCCCCAAATCTCATATTGTCGAAAAAAAAGAAGGAAAAAGGCTAATTGGAAATAAAGTTGTGACAGTATCAATGGTCGAACGGGATCAAGCCCACTTGTATGTTCTGCACAATGAGATTGAGGTTGAGCCGTATGTTGAAATGCACAAGGTTGTTCTCTGAGATTTAAATCCGAATAGAAATGAGAACTGGATAGTACGAGAGCACAATCGAAGTTTCATACTGTGGTTTAGGGAACATATTTATTCAAAGTATCGTTCAGATCCTGCTTCAGTAACAGAAAGGTTGAGATGTTTAGCCTATGGTCCAAGTATAATTGTGTTTTCTTATAGCGCATACGCAATTAATGGATACACATTTTATACCAAAGAACAGGATGATAAAAGTACTATGCAAAATAGTGGTGTTACCTTGGTAGCTGAAGCAATGCACATATCAAGTGCGAATGACTTAAATCCGAAATTTGCAAATTTGTCATATTTTGGGGTTATCGAGCGCATTTTGGTGTTTGATTACGCGAAGTTTCAGATTCCTGTATTTGGTTGCAAGTGGGTTGAAAATAATAGTGGCATACGAATGGATAAGTCAGGATTTTTGCAAGTGGATCTCAATAGGGTGGGGTACAAAGATGAGCCTTTCATTCTAGCCTCTCAAGCTAAACAAGTGTTCTATGTCAATGATCCGACAAGTACGAAATGGTCTATAGTGCTTTTATCTAACAAAATAGTTGATGAAAACATTGAAGATCAAGGTGATATTGGTGTTGGCATTGAATCTTGTACAAGAAACGATCAAAATGAGAATGAATCATGTACTAGAAATGATCATAATGAGGGTATTTGGATCAATCCAACCGTCCGCGTTGTTAAGAGACGCGTAGAACACAATCCTACCAAGAAAAGAAAGAGACGTTAGTGATAAAGGTAATAGTATACATATTCTGACTAATTTGCTTTATTCAATTTGTACCGATTGTTATATATTCAATTTGTATAGTTTTTTTCAATTTGTATTCCGATTGTTACAATACTTATTCAATTTTGGTGCATATTTTCGTTTTGTACATAACTTTTGAACCATGTATCCGTTTGTCGACTTCTTTACATGTAACTATACTATTTTGACGATTCCGGAGCTGCTCATGCACTTATCTTTACATTTCGGGACTGTTTTTTTATCGGTTTTGCTTCTGCCTGTAATCAAAAGTCGGGCTTAGGGTCTGAATTTCGGAAAACCGACTTTATTTTTGAGTCCGTGGGGACGTTTTACCATAGCCATGTAAATTTCGTTCAATTCCGACAACTTTCTTTTTTTGACGCTTATTTTGATTTCACCAATTTATCGTTTCCGATTTACTTGTACATGCATGGTTTGACTTCCATTTGACTTGTATAGATTGCTATCTTATTAATAGTGTACTAATGTGTTTTAGTTTGTTTGATACAGGTTCAATGGCTCCGGATAGAGATGCTCAACCTGAAAACTCACAAGAAAGAGATGCTCAAGAAAGAGATGCTCCGGATACAAATGCTCCACCTGATATATCATCAAAAGAAGTTGCACGAGGCATCACCATTATGAAGGGAATCATTCGACATAGAGACCAAGGATTAATATACCATTTGGAATGGAATTCTGATAACCAACCAATTGGTCCTAATTCTGCAAAGTTGACAAGCTATATTGGTACACTTGTTCGTATGCGTATTCCAGTCTCCGTAGCTAAATGGAATCTGAAAAGCGAAGAGTTGGATGCGGAAAAAAAGCGATTTGGGACGAGCTTAAGGTATCATATATGGTTGTTGTTATTATCTTGACGATAATTTGTTTAAATTACTTATACTAACACACTCTATGCATATGTTTTTTTGCAGAGGAATTTTGACATACCAGATGAGCATAGACGCTACATACTTAGTTTGGCCGGAAAAAGATATAGAGGGTGGAAAGTTTTTTTGACAAACACCTATCTTAAGGATAAAGATGGAAACTTTCTTGAAGAGGCACCGGGACGGCCAAAAAAATATGAGCTATTCATGAAGAAGATTGGGCTAAGTTTTTAGAGCAAAGAGATGAAGCTTTTCGGAAAAGGAGTGCCACAAATAGTGCGAGAGCATCAAAACCCGCGTATCCATACAAAAAAGGGCGTTTGGGATATGCACGCTTAGAGGATAAAATTGTAAGTAAATAGAAATGCGTTTTAATTAATTGTCTAAATGTGTTTTATTTGACGATTTTATCATTTGTGTCAATGCATAGTTAGAGGAGACTAAAAGTGAGGAAACCTCACTTCCTGTACATGTGTTGTGGAAGGAAGCTCGTGTGGGCAAGAATCAAGCTGTCGATCCCGATGTTCAAAGAGTTTATGCTGAATGTGTAAGTATAATACTGTGTCTTTAATTAAATCAAATGTTTTTTAATATATAAATGATTTTTTATCTCCACTAATAATTATTGAAATGTAAATGAATTACAGGAGACCTTGTTGCAATCGGTATCCACCGGTGAGGACCAGGATGATAGGTGCGTACTTAGTAGAGCACTAGATGCTCCTGAGTATCCCGGTCGGGTGAGGGGTAAGGGTCATGGTGTGACTCCAACCTCTTTTTACAAGCATCCTAGGAGAAGAAATCTTACCAATGAAGAAGTGTTGCAAAAATTGCAGGAATTGCAAGCACAAGTCTCTGAATTGCAAAGAGATAAAGATATGTATATGAGAGAAAAGTGCAATACTGCATAGGTGAAAGAAACTAGTGATAAAGCTAATTTCAATTGTCAAAGAAAAATTCCCGAGGTAATTATAAATTTCTTTTCCTTACAAATTGTTCTATTTTATTAATGATAATGACTTTATATTTACTATTGGTTTAGGGCATTTCTTCTTGCCAACTATACTTATCGTCACCGAATTATCGCCTAGTTGGCAAGGGAAAAGTGCACAACACTGTGGGAGATTTACTTCACCATAGACCACTCCCGGATGGACACCTAAAAGTATCAGTTGATGTTGTATTAGATCATGATGCGGTGCTACCGGTACCTGACATGGTCTCAGAGACAACATTGATGCGAGATGCAATAGGGTCATTTGTTGCATGGCCCTCGGAGCTCATTATCATTGGTGATGAGGTATATTGAAAACCATTATGAATCATTTAGTTTTCGAATGTCAATTCTGCACCGTTACGTTAATTATTTTTTACATTTTAATTTTAGACTGCTCCTACAAAACCCGCAATTAAGGGTAAAGGGATTTTACAGGAGGAGTCTGTTGCATCACTAAAAGAGGTACATTTAAGGTGTTAATATATAATTTGAATCTAAAACTGCATGATTTTATATTTTACCGATTGTTATATGATTTTTAGGCATCTGCTCGGGGGTCACAACAAGTGACACAGCAAGTTCGTAGCGTACCACCTAAGGGTCCTCTGAAGCAAGCGGCAAAAAAAGGTGGTGCTTTTGTGCCTCGATACCGGACGACGCTCGGAACACTTGTTGATATGTCCGATTTGAAGGATGGTGCTCTCCGTAATATCAATATGGATGAAGGTATCTTTGGTGTTGAATTCATGTCAAATATTGCAATAGATGACTTGGAAGAGATTTTTACGCATGAACAACTAGGCGTCGCTAATATGCACTCATACATCCGGTAATATTCACTCATCTGATATATTCTTTAATTAGTCGAACAATTTATTTACACATTTCAATGAAAATAATCTAATGTTTATTATGTGGTTATTTAAGGTTGTTATATGACAGAGTGTTGCGCGGGACTGCATTGTCAAACAGATTCCGTTTCGTGTCTTCCGCCCATTGCAGCGGAATGACAATTGCTTCGGAACCGGAATCAGTTAGACAGCGCTTAGTCAATAGATTCCTGTCCTCCGGCAATACAGAAAGCCTGATTCTTTGGGCGTATAATACCCGACCAGTAGGGTTAGTTTCTCATTCTTGATTCATCTAATCTTTGTTTCTTTTGCGTAGCAAAATTTTCATATAACCTATTGTTTTAATTTATAGAGCACACTGGTTGTTGTTTGCTATCAACCCTATAAGAGAGGTGGTATATTTTCTGAATTCGGTAGATGGTGAGTGGAGCAATTATCCGGCTATGAAGGAAATGATTGATTTGTAAGTGGGATCGTTCTAAATATTCGTGTATATTTATATATTTAATTATTTGTGAGATTGATCTAAATAATTGCTTTTATATTTTTGTTAGATCAATACAAGTGTTCCGAAGTCAATGAGACGCACAGGTATCCGGACAAAATCAAACAACATTACTTGGATCAAAGTGCAGGTACATTATTTTTCACAATTTTGCTTATAATATTTATGCTACTTGATAAAACAAGACGTACAACTATAAAATGTTATTTGTTTTTCTATGTAGTGTCCGATACAGCGAAACAACTCAGATTGCGGATACTATGTTTTGAGATTTATGAAAGAAATCCTTTAAATGAATCAATTAGAGATTCCAATCACGGTATGGATTTATAACTTAATTAGATAACTTCTTATAATTTATTACATTTAACTAAATCATTCATATTATGTTTTTGTTCTGTACTTTGACGAATTCCGTGCTGCTTCTTACACGAGACTTAAGTTGGAAGAAATCAAAGAGGATTTGTGTCAATTTTATATTCATCAGCTATTCATGTAGGATTTGTGTCGATTTGAAGTATCAAATTATAGTACTCTAGGATATATGGTTACTAACTTTGTTCATACTGTTGCCAATATTTGAAGTATAATATTGTTGATGTTACAGATTTAGTTTGTTTGACAGGAATTATAATGATGTATATATATAATTTTGGATATTAATTATAATGGTATTATATTAGTATATATATATTGTCCTACCTATGGTTGAAAATATATCGTCGAAAATATATTACCGGTTGAAAATATATTACAGGTCGAAAATATTACAGGTCGAACTGAGAGGCTTAAATTACAGGCTGCACTTTAAAATACCTCATTTAGCAACGACAGCGCTTTTAAAAAGCGCTCTTAAAGGGCCACATACGAAAGCGCTTTATTACAAAAAGCGCTGCCAAAGATTAAAAAAAAGCATAAAAAAAAAGCAACCTACGAAAGCGCTTTTGGAAAAGCGCTCTTATAGAGGGGAGCTATCAGAGCGCTTTTTCCAGAAAAGTGCTCTTATAGGGGGGTCTACAAGAGCGCTTTTCTGGAAAAAAACGCTCTTATAGGAGGGGTCTACCAGAGCGCTTTCAAAAGCGCTTTTGTTACCTACGCCAGCGCTGGCTTTGACAGCGCTTTTAAAGCCCAAAATAAGCGCTTTAGAAGGCCTTCCGTGTTGTAGTGAGAATTAGAAAAAATGATTCAGGAACTGGTTCAGATAAAAATTCACTGTTTTAATTGTTGGTTTGTGGTTCTTGAATCGAGGGTTCTGTGATGTGATCGATTGATTTTGTTTCGGTACCCATGGTTATGGGTTTGGGGTGAATTGAGATTCTCAATGGGAAGTTAGGGATTTGGATATGGGTGAGAGATAAGAGAGATAAAATGAATTTGTGAGAAGATTTAGTTATTGGGTAACATAATGAAATTTTTGTTTTTGGAATTGGAATAGAAACCGTTCGGTAGAAGAAAGAGAACGTGAGAAACAATTTTTGAAATTGGAATTGGAATAGATACGTGAAGTTGAGAGAATAGGAGATTGAGGCAGCTGATGTGGAATATTATGCAGAAAGCAGCTGATGTGAACAGTCTCATTGATCAAGAAAAGGGAGACTTTTCTGATATGATAGATATGAAAAAATAAATAGTTTTGAATAGTTATGAAATATGAGAATAATATTTTTACGGGAGAACATAAGAATGAATTTGAGTCATTAAATTTTAAAATAAATGATGGAATTATTTCTCATTATTTTTCTCTCTCTCCTTCTGCATTTATTTTATTTAGCTTTTGATTTATTATTTGTTTCAGTTTCTTATTTTATTTGTTTACCTGTTTTTTCTTATTTTTTATTTACTCTTTCATTTATAAATGATAAAAATTTAGATCAAATATTTGGATTTGAGTATCAAAGTACTTAAAATTTGTATTATTTACCATCAAATAAATATATATATATATATATATATATATATATATATATATATATATATATATATATATATATATATATATATATATATATATATATATATATATATATATATATATATTAAATTAGTAGTTTAGGTTGCCACTTAAGTAAAAGTTCATAAAATTAGGGAGAATTCATACTTACAAGAAAATATCATGAAAGTCTAGTAATTCTAGATTTGTCACCGCCACAATGCCACTATCAGGGAAATTAAATATTAATCAATTTAAGTTTTTTTATAACATTAAAAGAATACATTTTTATTTATGGTTTGGTTGATTATGAGGTTTATTTAGTATCTGAAAGTCGTTAATATTTAATTCCCTTGTTATATATATGCTTTAAAAATATTTTTTAATAGTTTAAACCAAATATTTAAGAAAATTTCTTTACCCACCTTATCTTCTTGGTCACCTTTGGCGAAAAACCCAAAATACCCTTACTTCGGAAATGCATTTTCGAAACGTTTTTTTTTTTCAAAATTTGTCTTATTTCGGAAATGGACTTCCGAAAACACGAAAAAAAGGTGTTTTCGGAGATGCATTTCCGAAAACACCCCTTTTTTGGGTTTTCGGAGATGCATTTCCGAAAATAATTTTTTTTTGGGAGGGGGTGTCTTCGGAGATGCATATCCGAAATATTTCAAGACCAAATTAGTCTTGGAATGTTTCGGATATACACTTTCGAAAGAATTCAATAATTATTAAAAAATTAAAATCAAGGTGAATCAATACAATTAATATGTATAAAATGAAGGTGAATCAATAAAATCAAGTTGAATCTTAATTTCCTAAACAATTTTAAAGTTAAAAATTATTTTACTAACTTATATAAATCAAAAACATTTTAATTCCATAAGTAAATTTTGAATTATATAAAATTAAATATAAAATTTGTTCATTAAATAAAATCTTTTTTAAACTTTTTTAAACTAAATAAAAAATTATAACTAATTTTTAATTATGAATCAGAATGGAAATATATAATAATAATTATTAATTTTGTAAGTGAAATATATAAATATATAATATATAAATATATAATAATTAATATATAAATATATAAATATATAATAATTATTATAAATTAAAACACTCATTTTTTTAATTTTTATAATTATTATATAAATGTATAAATATATTTATATTTAATATATAATAATTATTATATAAATATATGAATATATAATAATTTTTATAAATATATAATAATTATTATAATTATTATATAAATATATAAATTAAAACACTCATTTTTTTAATTTTTTTTTGTAAATACATAATAATTATTTTAAATATATAAATATATAAATAAAGAATTATAACTCAAATTACTTTATTTTTTTAATTAAAATTATTTTAAATTTTAAAATATGAATTAGAATAGAAATATATAATTATATCAAAATATATAATTATTATTATTTATTACTTATAAATTATATCAAATTTATGATATATGAATTAATTAATATTCTAAAATTGATTTTTGGGATTTTTAGATTTTTTTTGTTTTTTCGGAGATGCATCTCCGAATTAATCAAAATCCTAATTTTTGGGATTTTTTCGGAAATACACTTCCGAAGTCTGGAAAAATTTAAAAAAAAAAATATTTGTATTTCCAAAGCAGGGGTAAAATGGAGTTTTCGCTGGGGTGACCCCCATAGGGAGGTGGATAAAGAAAAAATCATATTTAATACGATAATAATTTTACAATAGAAGTGGATGACTGAATCATGACACTATGGAGATTTGTCATGCAGCTATTCACGTGGAGCAATATTATCTATGAAGATATTACTTATTGGTTGTTTCTTTTTTTCTTTATCAAAACAAAATTAATGTATTTCTTTAATTAAATATTATTCAATACAATGAGAGTCAAGTTAACAAATCGTCGAGTTTAAGAATTGACCGTACTCGCAACAGGGTGAGCTACTTATTGTTCCTTTCTTCGCTTCGTATGTTTGTTTTTATAATGTTTTTCTTTAGGTAACTCTTTCATTTATGAATAATTAATTTACTTTTATAAATCATTCTTTCAATTATAAATCTCTATCATTAACTATATATTTGGAAGTATTGGAGTAAATTATCTGAAAATTAAGGAATTATGAGTAATATTTGCACCTGCATACAGATTTGTCACTCTTCAATGCTGCTATACATGTGGTGCAGTTATTGTGGCACTACATTTTAATGTAATGTAGCTTCTGACTTGTTCATTGTTCTTTGATGTTTTTCTCTGTATAACTCTTTTAGTTAAGAATGATTAAATTTTTAGATTAAGTATTTGGGTTTGACTATAAGATTATTTAATTTGGTATTATTTACAACAACAACAAGATAAATTCATGTTATATTTATTTTATTTTTTATTTTTAAATGTATAGTTTAGGTTGCTAATTAGAATCAAAACAAGTACTCCATCCGTCTCATAATAAGTGTCTATTTGAGTTTTGCGCGGTTCTTAAGAAAATGATTGGATGTGTTGGTTTTAATGATAAAGTTAATATCATTTACTAAAGTACCCTTATTTCTTATAGATAGTAGAGTAGTTGAAAAACGTGAAAGTTAATAAATAGGGGTATAGTAGTGGAACAATTTAATAAATGTTGCATTGGTTTTCTAAAGAGACATTTATTTTGAGACATAAAACAAGTGCAAATGAGACACTTATTATGAGACGGAGGGAGTATTTATAAAATGGAAAATACTAACTGGAGTCTGAGACACTTATTATGAGACGGAGGGAGTATTTATAAAATGGAAAATACTAACTGGAATCTTTGGGGCAGTCTTTAAATGATTACAAAAATATTATCAAAAGTCTGTAGATTGTGACTTGTGAGACGGAGGGAGTATTTATAAAATGGAAAATACTAACTGGAATCTTTGGGGCAGTCTTTAAATGATTACAAAAATATTATCAAAAGTCTGTAGATTGTGACTTGTCGATCATTATTGTTTTTTATTCTATTTGTCTTTCTGATTTTCTTTTATGTTTTTCTCTATAATTTTTTGAGTTATGAATGATTAAATTTTCAATTTTTGAATTAAGTATTTGAGTTAGACTATATTTAATTTGGTATTATTTACAACAACGAGATAAATTCATGCTATATTTATTTTATTTTTCATTTTTAAATATGTACTTTCGGTTGTCAATTGGAATCAAAGAAGAAATTTATAAAATTAAGTAGAATTCATCTTTCTACAAAAATATTATAAAATTTAAAATAATTACGGTCATATTTGTCACCTCAACCTCAATGGGGTATCCATAAGATCTAATTCCATTGATTAAATGTTTTGATTAAATGTTTTTCATTATAAAAGCTCCACCAGCCCATACTTCAGTTCTTTTATTAAGTGTTATTTTTTAGAAAAAAATTGTTTTTATTTTTAATTTCATTTTAAAGTTTAAAGTAGTTATGAATATACTTTTGTCAATTTTATCTTTAGTCATTTATTATAAAAATAAAAAATGAAATAAATTACTAAAAATTTAAGCATAGTATAAAAAAAACCATTATTTAAAAAATAATGACAATTGTTAATTATTCATACGTGTAAACAGTTAAAAAAGTATACTTAAAAAAGAACAAGGAGTATTAGGAAGCAAAACAAGGGTATGTGGTCATATATTTGATTTATTTTCAAATTATAATTAAATACGGAATCAAAATTTTAAAATTTGGATATTATTTAGTTTTTAAAACAAAATAATAACTAAAAAAATAATATTTTTTTTAGATAAGTAATGTCTTCGACATTAATGAGTATGTCACACCATTGAAATACTAAAATGGGCCAGAGACTAATTTTTAAGAAAAGTAAATTGAGAGATCATAAAAACTGATTTTCAAAGTTTTTATATCAAAAGTTTTTCTTTTCAACACTTTCATAACCACTTTTAACACTTGGTAACTGCGATCGGGAGGAGATGTAGTCACTTGATGTCAGAATTTGCTCCCAAACCGGACTAAACCGGCGTTATAAAGCAAAAAAAATCGACAAAAGATAAACTTGATAGGGAGAACCACCGAACCGGATTAAACCGGTGGTATAAAGCAAAAAAAATTGACAAAAGATAAACTTGGTAGGGAGAACACGGTTCGATCCCCACAACTGCGATCGGGAGGGAGATGAAACCACTTGATGTTAGAATTCGCCCCCGAACCGGACTAAACTGGTAGTATAAAGCCAAAAGAAAAAATTGTAGATCATAAAAAACTGATTTTCAAAATTGTGGATCTAAACTTTAAAATTTTAAAACTAAAAACTAAAATTTATTTAAGACTGTTTATTTTCTTTCTTATAATATTTGAATAATTAAAATTAAATATTTTAGAAATTAAAAATTACTAAAACTCAACAAGCTTTATATTGACTATAAATAAATCAAAGATTAAAAATGAGATATATTTATAAGAAATAAGATCAAACAAATAACTCAATAGCACAAGAATCTAAATAAAACTTTTTCTTTTCAACACTATATCAAAAGTTTAAATTCAATAGGAGAAAAACTAAAAATGAATAGAATTAGAAAAAGGAATCTTTTGAGAGTAATAAAGAAGAGAAGCCAAATGGGTTTTATTATGACAGTTGAAAAGGCAGAGTCTCACCTCACCTATTAATGTTGTGGTCTGTCAAGATTCCCTCCATTAATATTTTCCGCTGTTTCTGCATTCTCTCTTTAACACAACCAGTTCAGTATCACCATCACTATTATAACACCTTCTTCTTTTTCTCAAACCAAAACTGCCCTTAATTACCACACTATAATACCCCACCTAAAAGGCTATATTTGACTTTGACATGCAGTTTCTCAAACAGATTATGCTACATTAAAACTCAAAGCTTAAAAAGCATGGCATTATGGGTTAAAATAAGGTAAAAAAACAGCATGGAAAGAATACTATGGAGTTTAATGCTCTGTCCTTTCTTTATGCTTTGGTAGTCGAGTGCTTTAAATGCTATTTACAGACTCTTCTCTTTTTAAACGCACGCAAACATTCATTCTCATCACACTCACACACAAAAAAATACAACACTCTTTCTTTCTTCTCCTTTTTTGAACAAACTCTCAACAGAAATTATGGTTTCTTTTTTATGAATTAGCTATTGTGATATTGGCTTGGTTCACTCAGACAAAATAAAACAAGAATGGTGTGAAGCTTTTGATTTTGATTGAGCCGCGCCAATATCTCAATGCTATTTCATGTTTTTACTGTGAGGAAGAGATTAAGATCAAAGTAAAGGTAGGTTTATTTTTGCTTTATTTCATTCATTCCATATGAAACTCAAATGCATGCAGTTATCACTCGACTTACATGACAAGTAGTTAGGTTTTGGAATTTGTTTTTGTTGTAACATATGATTTCGATATGCATTAATCAAAGATAACTAGTTTGCGGATGACTAAATCATTTTCTTTAGATTTTAATGAATTAAAATTACAATTTCAAAAATGCTATTGTCACTAATTTTATTCCTACAAATATTATTTCAAAATTCATTTTATTCTTACTAATTTTGAAATTTTAAAAATAAATTACAAAATACAAATCATATAATATCTCATCTTTTTACTTAGTAATAAAAAATATAAAAATTAACGAACATATCATATTTTTAAAAATAAAAAGTACACTTAGCACCTGAAGCAAATACTAATATGTTTTTTTTTTCTTTTTCATTTTTAAGAATAAAACTTGAGTTCATGAAACAAACTCTTTTAGACTGAATCTAACTTGTCTTTTGGGTGTATGATATAATTAACTTCTAGATCATTGTTATATATTTCTTGTCTTATGTTTGTAATGTTTGTAGTGATTTGAACATTTTCTATATCTATTATGACTTAACAAAAGAATAAACTTTTGTAAGAAAAAATAGTATAAACTTTTTGAAACAAACTCTGGTTGCGAGTAGTACATCTGTTTTGTTGTAAAAGTAATCATATTACTTTTAGAAATTGAAAATTATAGAAAAAAATTGTGCATGTGTATGGGTCAATTGATTTTTTTTTTTTTTTGACAAACACATGGGTCAATTGATTTTTTTTTTTTGACAAACACATGGGTCAATTGATTTGTTGCAACAAACACTTTACTTATATATAATTGATCATTTTGCATGGCATAAACAACTATGAGTAAGTTCTTCTATGAGATGTCAAATGAAGATCATAAACCTTCTTTGATCTCCTAAAATCATGTATGCTTCTACTTGCTAGGCTAAGTTCTTCCTAAAATATTATTTACACCTTTTCCTTTAGAGACTATTTTATCTGTCACTTTTTAGTTTGATTGTGATGGTGTTATACACAATGAACATGCTTATATCCAAACATGGTCAAGCATATTCATTTGGTATTCAATATGCATCTTTAGACGCTTTGATTTGTTCTCATTGAGAGGATAGTTAACAGATGAGCTTGTGCTTTCTTCATCATACCACAATTTCAATGAATCATCCTTACTACATAGTAGCAAATATAGTTGAAAAATCACTATTTAATATTAGATTGAAGACATGATCAATAGTTAACCACATGCATGTATTATTAATTTACAGGTAACTCAGCTACTTTTTTTTACAACTTTAAAGTTTTGAGTTTTAAAGTGAATCAAAATATACACAAATAAAAAAAAAATACAAGTTTGGGTCTTAGGAGTGTTCCTCTTAAGGTCTCTGATTCTAATTTCGTTAGATATAAATAATTCATGTGTTGGGTCAGTTCATACAGAGTTTTACTCTGATTTTAAATGGGTCCGACAAATGGATGGTAGGATTGATTCTCTTGAATTAATCGATCAAGGCCGAATACTAAAATTTTAAAAAATAAAAAAAAATAAACAAATTTTATAAATATAAGAGGTAATATGATAGGATATTGGACAGACCCATTAAATTATTAAAAAATCTTGGTGGCAGCAAAACTGAAAAGTATACCATGTACCCTACATTTATTCTTATACCCCTACAAAATATGCATTTGGACCGATTTACCCATGTATAAATAGTTAAAAATCAAAAAATGTTACTTTTTACTCGTTTGCCAAAAATTTACGAAGAGAGTGAAGCATAGAAACACAAATTGAACAACTTGAGAGGGCCATTTTCGATTCTTGAATTTACAATCCGGACATCCCAAGAGTGAGTATTGCGGTTCTCATTGTTTTTGAATTTTACCAACCAGACAACCCATGGTTTGGTGTTCCGGTTTTCAATTTTTTACAAACACCAACCGAATATCCCAAGGTTGGGTGTTCTGGTTTTGTCATATTACCAACCGGATAGCCCAAGGTGGGGTGTTTTGGTCTTCGGAAAGTTTCAATTTTTTTGTTTTATTTATATTTTTTATATTTTATGTATATTTTTTATATTTTATTTATATTTTTTATATTTTGTAGTGGTTCGCAGAAGAGGAGGTTTAACTGACGGAATGCGCCGAGGTGTAAGACAACCTCGAGAGGCAGCGGATGAGCGACATCAGGGAGCTGCACATGAGGCTGGTCCGCAGAACCCGAGATATTCCATAGGAACGACCGAGACTTCTCTTTTGACGAGGTATCAGGATCACGTTGCTCGCCATTTATGGTTCGACGAGGTAAGTTAATATCTCGTTTTATGGAATAATTTTACATTTTATGTACTTTTATGTTATGACATTATATATATATATATATATATATATATATATATATATATATATATATATATATATATATATATATATATATATATATATATTACAAATTGTTGTCAGGAGATAGTACCAAAGATGTCCCTAAAGGTTGTTGCACATGGCAGGAAATTAATAGGATGGGTTCCGCACGGTCTCTCAACGGTGATGAATCAATGGTTAGTTGACTTTGGGTTGTCCTCTCTTCAACATACTAATTTGTCCAGAATAGATACAAATCTAATATATGCCTTTGTTGAGAGATGGCATCCTGAAACATCATCATTTCATATGTCGTTCGGCGAGATGACCATTACGCTAGATGATGTGTCATATCTTCTACATTTACCGATTAGGGGTGAGTTGGTTGACCCTGATTATGTTGTCACTGATCATGATGCTATCACTCTAGCTGTTGAGTTGTTTGGTGTTTCATTGAGGGATGCATCTACGAAGGCTTCTTCCGTTAGGGGTCCTTATTATAGGTTGGATTGGTTGAAGCAAGTATTTGAACAACAAAGAGTTGTTGATAACTTTCTCGGTGCTACTAGAGCCTACATCATGTTGTTGTTAGGTTGTACTATTTTTTGCCGACAAGACTTTTACTCTTGTCGAGACAAAGTATTTACCAATATTGAGAGACTTGGATGGATGTGGTAGATATTATTGGGGGCAGTTGCACTGGTCAACCTATACGGATACTTAGGAGATGCTTCATTCTATTCTTGCAAGTAGTTTGGCGGTTATGCCACTCTTCTTCGGGTACAATGAATTTATTTAAATTTCAGTTATACTTAACTATGATTTAGTTTAATTTATAATATCAATGTTATTATGATTTAGTTAAATTTATAATATCAATGTTTTATTACAGTGTTGGATTCATGAGTATTTTCCAACTGTTAGCAAGAGAAGTACTTCTGGAATTTGTGGTACGGATAGTCCGGTTCCGAGGGCGATGAGATGGGAATATAGAAAAGGGACACAAAAGGTTAATGCAATTCGAGCTATGTTAGATCTATTGACCCCTCGTGATGTCATTTGGCGGCCTTTTGAGGATCACCAAAAACACCGATTATTTGATGATATCAGTATGTTCAGGGGTGGTTTGAAATGGTATGAGACTATTGTGCTATTTTACATGATAGATGTCTGTGTCGGTTTGGATACATACAATACATACCGATTGCACCTCCTGATATAGACACATTTGATGTGGATGTTGAGTGCGTTGCATATGTGCAAAGTGTGTTGCAGGTGATCCGGACCCCATATGGTACCCCAACCGTTTTTGCTAACATACCATATGAGACGGATGATGATTACTCGACATGGTATTATACGGTGTCACATCCTCAATTGATAGCACCACCACCTGATCAGGCGAGGGAGGTACCAGTTTCTGTCTATGACAAAGTGTAACGCCCGTATAATTTTAATATTAATTTAATTTTATTATTGAATTAATAATTAGAATTATTAAAGAAATTGTGGAAATAATGAATAAATGAAGTTTTTGGCTTTTGGGCCATATGTGGAAAATAGAAGAAGAAGGGGGGGGTGATTCTCTAAAACCTTTTTCTAATTTTATTATTTCATAAACATTGGAATTGGGAAAAAGAAAGAGCGTGAAAGAAAGAGGTCTGAAGAACGAAGAACGCGAAGGAGAACGATAGAGGGAGAGACCAAGAATCCAGAATTATCTGAGGTAAGGGGGGACTTGTCTTGATTATCATCTATTATCGGGTTAGGGGTTAGTAATGCTGAATAGATGTAGAATTCGGATCAATTGAGTCATATGATAGGTTTAGGGATTGTGTCAATTGTATGATATTTGACCCCTGTGTTTGAATCTATGATGTATGTGTTGTTATAATCTCAATTGATGTGTATTTGGTGCATTACGAGACGTAATTCGTGTTGTTTGTGCATTCTAATTCTCCATGTTCGCACTGGTATGTGTTGGGGTGTTTTGGGATACATGGAATGCTGTCTTTTCTGCAGATTGGGGTTTTAGAATCGCGGTTCGCGCCGCGTACATAGGGGAGGCGCCGCGAACCTGAAGGCATATGGTAAGGAAGTCTTGTTGCGTTCAGTACGCGCCGCGAACAGGTGACCGCGCCGCGAAGGCGTTGTTCCAAATCGTTCCGCGCCGCGAACATGTGTACGCGCCGCGAAGGCGTTGTTTCGATTCGTTCCGCGCCGCGAATGTGTGATGGCGCCGCGTGCTGTTGATGTTTTGTGATTTTTTTTAAGAAAGTTCAAAGAGGCATAACTTTCTAACCGTTGGTTCATTTGATGCGCCGTTTTGGGCTAAATGAACCTTATTAATCGATCTATGTGATGATGATTTGACTAGTTTTAGAATGATGATAACATATGTTGCTATTTCTTGATGATGATGATGATTGTAGCAAATATGTGCATGTTTTCGACATGATGATGATAGAATTGTGGTTGAATGATGTTAATATATATGAACATACTTGAATGATGATGATGATTATTGAGGATGATGATGATAATGATATAAGTATGTTATATATGTTGCATTCATTCATGTGCATTGTTGATACTGTATCCATAAGGGATGTGTTGGATCAGTGAAGGGCATGATTCCCATTGTGTGGAATCTGTGCTGGCAGGGCCGTATCTGGATGATGATAGATCGGTCATGGGTTATACCCATTGGATGACGTTGGTACCACATGCATAGTGTCAGTTCATTCATATGCATGATTTATGACATGATTGGGGGTATTCCGGTGAGGTAAATGCTGATAATGCGTTGGTTGTTATTTGTTTTGTTTTGTTTGTCTGTTTATGAAACAATTGGGTGAATGATGCAACTGTGACGTGTTATTGCCTTATAACCTTATAACATTTGTTAATTATGATGAGACTCACCCTTACATGTTGTCATTTTCAGACTGAAGATAGCGGCTGTTCGACTCGGTGAGGGTTAGCTCATGAGTCAGTGTTTTTAGTTAGCGTCAGGTGTCATGCTCTGGTAGTTGTAACACTGGGAACGTTTGTTTGTGGTTTTGAATGTAACTCTATATTTATCTGTTTTGATTGAAGTCTGAAACATTTAGTAATAATGTAGACTTGATGTGGTATTTTCCGCTGCGTAGAACATGGTTTGGATAATGAGTTATGATTTTCAGGTGTTCGAATGATGCATGACTTATGTGACGTGTATATTTGTTATTTATGAATTGTGATACCTCTCTACATGTTACTCTGATTTAATAATATGTTTAACTGTCGCGGGTTATTTAGAGGGGTGTTACAATAGTGGTATCAGAGCATAGTCGGTCGTTGTGACCAGAGTCTTAGTGTCAGTGTCAGTTTTCCTGTGTATACGACTAATACGAGTTATTGTCGATACTTGTTCTGACTGGATTGTTGTATTTAAGCAGAACAAATGGCTGGAAGAGGAGGAAGAAACGATGATGCTCTTGCTGAGGCTCTGGGCATGATTGCTGGTGTGCTTGGAGGAGGGACTGTAGGAACAGGGATTGATGCTGATAGGCAACTGGGGAATTTTCAGAGGAACAATCCTCCATTGTTCAAAGGCACGCACGATCCTGAGGGTGCTCAGAAATGGCTCAAAGAGATCGAGAGGATTTTCCGAGTCATAGATTGTGCTGAGAATCTCAAGGTGAGGTTTGGTACCCACATGTTGTCTGAGGAGGCTGATGACTGGTGGTTGACAACAAAAGCTGAACTGGATGCCGGCGGTACAGCGGTTACTTGGGCTATATTCAAAAGGGAGTTTCTGAGGAGGTATTTTCCTGAGGATGTCAGGGGCAGAAAAGAAGTGGAATTTTTGGAGTTGGTTCAAGGTAACATGACTGTACCAGAGTATGCTGCCAAGTTTGTGGAACTGGCAAAGTACTATGTGCACTACAACAACGACGAAGCCAGTGAATTCTCGAAATGTGTCAAGTTTGAGAATGGCCTTCGGGATGAGATCAAGCAGGGTATCAGGTACCAGAGGATCCGGAGATTTGTTGATCTGGTGGATTGTAGCAGGATTTTTGAGGAAGATAGCGTCAAGCTGAAGTCATCTCACTCTCGCGAGTTGGTTGACAGAAAGGGGAAGAAGCCTATGGACAGAGGTAAACCATATGGTAGAGGTAAACCTGTTGATTGGAAGAAACCCAGTGGGGGAGATTCCAGTGCTCGTATCAGATGCTACAATTGTGGTGAGATGGGACATCGTAGGAATGAGTGTAAGCTGAACCAGAAGAAGTGCTTCAAGTGTGAGGAAGTGGGTCATGTCGCGGCTGATTGTAGGAAGAGGGTGGTGACTTGTTACAACTGTGGTGAAGAGGGTCACATTAGTCCTAATTGTCCTAAGCCAAAGAAGAACCAATCGGGAGGAAAAGTTTTTGCCTTGACCGGGTCAGAGACTACTCCAGAGGACAGATTGATTAAAGGTACGTGTTTCATTCATGGCACACCTTTAGTTGCGATTATTGATACTGGAGCAACTCATTCTTTTATTTCTTTGGACTGTGCTACGAGGTTAAATCTTGAGATATCTGACATCAATGGAAGTATGATTATTGACACTCCTGCGTCGGGTTCAGTAACTACTTCATCTGCATGCTTGAATTGTCCGATTGATATTTTTGGTAGAGAATTCGGAATGGACTTAGTGTGCCTTCCGTTGAAAGAACTTGATGTAATCCTGGGAATGAACTGGTTGGAGTTCAACCGTGTTCATATCAACTGTTTTGAGAAGACGGTAACTTTTCCTGAAGAGAGTTGTGCTGATAATCTGGAAATGACAGCTAGGCAGGTGAATGAAGCTATCGGAGATGGTGCAACAGTATTTATGTTGTTCGCAATGATGAATGTGAAAGAAAAGGTGGCTAGTAGCGATTTACCTGTGGTGTGTGAATTTCCAGAAGTTTTTCCTGAAGATGTAAATGAATTACCACCGGAAAGAGAAGTGGAGTTTTCTATTGATTTGATTCCGGGAACCAGTCCAGTGTCGATGGCACCGTACCGTATGTCGCCGTCTGAGCTAGCCGAACTGAAGAAGCAGTTAGAAGAATTGCTGGAGAAGAAATTTATTCGTCCTAGTGTTTCTCCGTGGGGTGCGCCTGTGTTACTAGTAAAGAAGAAAGAGGGTTCGATGAGGCTGTGCGTAGATTACAGACAATTGAACAAGGTTACTATCAAGAATCGGTATCCATTGCCGAGGATTGATGATTTGATGGATCAGTTGGTTGGAGCGCGGGTATTTAGTAAAATTGATTTGAGGTCTGGGTATCACCAGATACGTGTGAAAGATGATGATATTCAGAAGACTGCTTTTAGAACAAGGTATGGACATTATGAGTATTCTGTAATGCCGTTTGGAGTTACTAATGCACCTGGTGTTTTTATGGAGTATATGAACAGAATATTTCATCCTTATCTCGACAAGTTCGTGGTGGTATTTATCGACGATATCCTGATATATTCTAAGAATGAGGAAGAACATGCCGAACACCTCAGAACTGTGTTAGAACTGTTGAAGGAGAAGCAACTTTTTGCCAAACTGTCGAAGTGTGAATTCTGGTTGGAAGAAGTTAGTTTTCTTGGACATGTGATTTCTAAGGATGGTATTGCTGTTGATCCTACAAAGATAGAAGCCGTGTCTCAGTGGGAAGCTCCGAAGTCAGTATCAGAAATTCGTAGTTTTCTTGGCCTTGCAGGTTATTACAGGAAGTTTATTGAAGGATTTGCAAAGTTAGCATTGCCGTTAACTAAACTGACCAGGAAGGGACAAGCTTTTATTTGGGATGCAAAGTGTGAAGAAGGATTCCAAGAGCTGAAGAGAAGGTTGACTAGTGCTCCTATCCTGATTTTGCCAAGTCCGACAGAATCATTTGTGGTTTATTGTGACGCATCACTAATGGGTTTAGGTGGTGTGTTAATGCAAAATCAACAAGTGGTCGCTTATGCGTCGAGACAACTCAAAGTGCATGAAAGGAATTATCCGACTCATGATTTGGAGTTGGCAGCTGTGGTGTTTGTTTTGAAGTTGTGGCGACACTATTTGTATGGTTCGAGATTTGAGGTGTTCAGTGATCACAAGAGCTTGAAGTACCTCTTTGATCAGAAGGAGCTGAATATGAGACAGAGAAGGTGGTTAGAATTTCTGAAGGATTATGATTTTGGTTTGAATTACCATCCGGGTAAGGCAAACGTTGTGGCTGATGCATTGAGTAGGAAGACTTTGCATATGTCTAAGTTAATGGTGAAGGAATTGGATTTGATTGAACAATTCAGAGACTTGAGTTTAGTGTGTGAAAGTACTTCTACTAGTGTTAAATTGGGCATGCTGAAGCTGACTAGTGGTATTCTTGAAGAAATCAGAGAAGGTCAGAAAGCTGATGTTGGATTAATTGATAAGTTGACTTTGGTAAATCAAGGCAAGACTGGTGAATTCAGAGTTGACGAGAATGGTATACTAAGGTTTGGTGATAGAGTTTGTGTTCCTGATGTTGATGAACTCCGAAAGCGTATTTTGGAAGAAGGACACCGTAGTGGATTGAGTATTCATCCTGGTGCTACTAAGATGTATCACGATTTGAAAAAGTTGTTTTGGTGGCCGGGAATGAAGAAGGAAATTGCTGAATTTGTGTATTCTTGTTTGACTTGCCAGAAGTCAAAGATTGAGCATCAGAAACCGTCTGGGTTTATGCAACCGATGTTTATTCCTGAATGGAAGTGGGATAGCATATCAATGGATTTTGTTTCGGGTTTGCCGAGAACTGTCAGAAATTGTGAAGCTATCTGGGTTGTGGTAGACAGGTTGACTAAGTCTGCACATTTTATACCGGTGAGGATGGATTATCCGATGGAGAAGCTAGCCCAGTTGTATATCGAGAAGATAGTTAGTCTTCACGGTATTCCTTCAAGTATCGTGTCAGACAGAGATCCGAGGTTTACGTCTAAGTTCTGGGAAGGTTTGCAGAAGGCTTTAGGTACTAAACTGAGGTTGAGTTCTGCTTATCATCCGCAGACGGATGGACAGACGGAGAGGACAATACAGTCGTTAGAAGATTTGTTACGTGCTTGTGTGCTGGAAAAAGGAGGTAATTGGGATAGCTATCTGCCTTTGATCGAGTTTACTTACAACAATAGTCATCATTCGAGTATTGGTATGGCTCCGTTTGAGGCTTTGTATGGTAGGAGATGTAGGACGCCGTTGTGTTGGTATGAATCTGGTGAGAGTGCCGTGATTGGGCCAGAAATTGTACAACAGACTACGGAGAAGATTAAGATGATTCAGGAGAAGATGAGAGCTTCTCAGAGTCGTCAGAAGAGTTACTATGATAAAAGAAGGAAGACACTTGAGTTTCAAGAGGGAGATCATGTGTTTATGAGAGTTACTCCTATGACAGGAATTGGTCGGGCATTGAAGTCAAGGAAGTTGACTCCGCGTTTTATTGGACCGTTCCAAATTTCTGAAAAGGTGGGAGAATTGGCATATCGTGTCGCTTTGCCGCCGATGCTGGCAAACTTGCACGACGTGTTTCATGTGTCTCAATTGAGGAAGTACATTCCAGATCCGTCCCATGTGATCCAAGTAGACGATGTACAGGTAAGAGACAACTTAACGGTTGAAACATTGCCTGTGAGGATTGAAGATAGAAGACTGAAGCAATTGCGTGGCAAGGAAATAGCTTTAGTCAGAGTAGCTTGGGGAGGACCAGCTGAAGGGAATGTAACCTGGGAGCTAGAGAGCCAGATGAAAGATTCCTATCCGGAGCTCTTTGCTTGAGGTATGTTTTCGAGGACGAAAACTCTTTTAGTGGGGGAGGGTTGTAACGCCCGTATAATTTTAATATTAATTTAATTTTATTATTGAATTAATAATTAGAATTATTAAAGAAATTGTGGAAATAATGAATAAATGAAGTTTTTGGCTTTTGGGCCATATGTGGAAAATAGAAGAAGAAGGGGGGGGTGATTCTCTAAAACCTTTTTCTAATTTTATTATTTCATAAACATTGGAATTGGGAAAAAGAAAGAGCGTGAAAGAAAGAGGTCTGAAGAACGAAGAACGCGAAGGAGAACGATAGAGGGAGAGACCAAGAATCCAGAATTATCTGAGGTAAGGGGGGACTTGTCTTGATTATCATCTATTATCGGGTTAGGGGTTAGTAATGCTGAATAGATGTAGAATTCGGATCAATTGAGTCATATGATAGGTTTAGGGATTGTGTCAATTGTATGATATTTGACCCCTGTGTTTGAATCTATGATGTATGTGTTGTTATAATCTCAATTGATGTGTATTTGGTGCATTACGAGACGTAATTCGTGTTGTTTGTGCATTCTAATTCTCCATGTTCGCACTGGTATGTGTTGGGGTGTTTTGGGATACATGGAATGCTGTCTTTTCTGCAGATTGGGGTTTTAGAATCGCGGTTCGCGCCGCGTACATAGGGGAGGCGCCGCGAACCTGAAGGCATATGGTAAGGAAGTCTTGTTGCGTTCAGTACGCGCCGCGAACAGGTGACCGCGCCGCGAAGGCGTTGTTCCAAATCGTTCCGCGCCGCGAACATGTGTACGCGCCGCGAAGGCGTTGTTTCGATTCGTTCCGCGCCGCGAATGTGTGATGGCGCCGCGTGCTGTTGATGTTTTGTGATTTTTTTTAAGAAAGTTCAAAGAGGCATAACTTTCTAACCGTTGGTTCATTTGATGCGCCGTTTTGGGCTAAATGAACCTTATTAATCGATCTATGTGATGATGATTTGACTAGTTTTAGAATGATGATAACATATGTTGCTATTTCTTGATGATGATGATGATTGTAGCAAATATGTGCATGTTTTCGACATGATGATGATAGAATTGTGGTTGAATGATGTTAATATATATGAACATACTTGAATGATGATGATGATTATTGAGGATGATGATGATAATGATATAAGTATGTTATATATGTTGCATTCATTCATGTGCATTGTTGATACTGTATCCATAAGGGATGTGTTGGATCAGTGAAGGGCATGATTCCCATTGTGTGGAATCTGTGCTGGCAGGGCCGTATCTGGATGATGATAGATCGGTCATGGGTTATACCCATTGGATGACGTTGGTACCACATGCATAGTGTCAGTTCATTCATATGCATGATTTATGACATGATTGGGGGTATTCCGGTGAGGTAAATGCTGATAATGCGTTGGTTGTTATTTGTTTTGTTTTGTTTGTCTGTTTATGAAACAATTGGGTGAATGATGCAACTGTGACGTGTTATTGCCTTATAACCTTATAACATTTGTTAATTATGATGAGACTCACCCTTACATGTTGTCATTTTCAGACTGAAGATAGCGGCTGTTCGACTCGGTGAGGGTTAGCTCATGAGTCAGTGTTTTTAGTTAGCGTCAGGTGTCATGCTCTGGTAGTTGTAACACTGGGAACGTTTGTTTGTGGTTTTGAATGTAACTCTATATTTATCTGTTTTGATTGAAGTCTGAAACATTTAGTAATAATGTAGACTTGATGTGGTATTTTCCGCTGCGTAGAACATGGTTTGGATAATGAGTTATGATTTTCAGGTGTTCGAATGATGCATGACTTATGTGACGTGTATATTTGTTATTTATGAATTGTGATACCTCTCTACATGTTACTCTGATTTAATAATATGTTTAATTGCCGCGGGTTATTTAGAGGGGTGTTACACAAAGGACCGTCAGACCAGAGGTTATCTTTTATTTCTAATGAGCTTCATTGTTACTTACAGCATCATCAGGCAGAGGAGGATGGCGATGAGTTTGCTGAGATATTTAGGGCACTCAGGGTAGCACAGGGCGGACCATTACCTTGGGGCGGGCCATTTACTTATGATAATGAGTCTGATTGATGCCATGTTTTATGTTTAGACTTATGTTTTGTTTGTAAACTTATATTTTAGTTTGAGACTAATGTTATTTTTAGAGATTTATGTTTTAGGCTAAATATCATTTTTGGTCCCTTAAGTATACCTCGGGGTCCATTATGGTCCTTATCTTTAAAAAGTTCTAAAGTGGTCCTTTAATTGTTCAAAAAAGTCCACGTTAGTCCTTTCAGTCCAATTTTCTCAAACGACGTCAACTTTTGAGTAGGTGGCATTTGATGTAGCGTTGATGTGGCTTATGATAACTATCAAGCTCACCAAAATTCCAAAAGAAATTTTACATTTTCCATGGATCGAACATTAGTCACAAGGATTGTGAAGCATAACACTTATCCATTTGCACCCTTTGTCTTTTTTATTATCAATTACACATTAAACATATATTAATATATTCTTCATCCCAATTGAAACTCAAACTCTTTCCTTTAATTGTGAAGCATAAGACTTACGCCATTGTTGTAGTAAGCTTGACTCATTTGGGATACAATAAATTTTCAATTAACACAATTTTAAAAAATAAACACAAATTATTTGTTACATTCATATGCACCAGAATCAAATTTATTCAAGTATTATATTTTTCACATATGTTTCTAAAACAGTAACAAAGTTGAATAACAAAATACACTATCCGGAAGGTAAATCATTTGTTATACTTCTTTTTCGCAATTTCTCTTCACCACGATGCTTGTCTTGATGAATAGAACTATAACCCTACATCTTTGGCTTGAATCAGTGCATATCCGGCGTTTAATTTGGAATTCAAATTTTTAGGGTTTGTTTTCTAATGGAGGTTTGTGTATGTTTTTCTGAACAAACAAAGGGTGGAAACAAAGAGAGGAGGTTGAGGTTATCTTTTGGTGGTGGTGTTCTTGGATTCTGGGCGGCGACGAAGAAATCCGGTGAGGAATAGTTGGCGAGATGTGTGAAGTGGGAGATAGATTTGAGTTGAAGTGATGAATACCCTTTTTCTTGTTGGGTTTCTTACTGGGTTTTAATTTTGTTTGACAAAATACTCATTTTTTGAAAGTATAATAATGTTTGAGTGTGAGTGTTTCAAAGTGATGAAAGTGATGAATACCCTTTTTCTTGCTGGGTTTTTTGCTCGTTTACAAGTAGATATATCTCATTTGTAAACTAAATTACAAAAAGTAAAGAGGTGTAGTGGTAAACATGTTGTGCTGCAATCAATGTGTCCTAGGTTCAAATCCTAGTTTAGGATAAATTTTGAAATGTTTTTGGAAATTTTGATTACCTTTGATGTTAAACAGATGCCACGCGTACAAACATGTGCCACGTCGGATGCCACCCAAGCAAAAGTTGACGCCGCTTGGGAAAATTGGATGGAAAGGACTAACGTGGACCTTTTTGAACAATTAAAGGACCACTTTGAAACTTTTTAAAGATAAGGGACCAGAATGAACCATGAGGTATACTTAAGGGACCAAAAAGGGTATTTAGCCTATGTTTTATTAAGACTTATGTTATTAAGTTAATTGTCAACTCAATATAACAAAAACTTATTAAGTCAATTGTCAACAAAATATTATAATCCAACATATTAAAATCCAATATATCATAATCTAACATATTTTGGCAATACGGGTGTAAAATGCTGCCAATGTTGTAATCGCCCGACAAATCCTACCATCCAAGAAGTCACATCTTTGGTGCAATATTTCTTTCAATCAGAAGAAAGTCAAACAAGGATTGAACAGAACAAAGTTGAGTTTTTAATCACCTAAACCCAATGGTTTCCATTTACAAATCCAATACAGTAAATGGATGCATTAGGTGAATGTGCACTTGTCATAGGAAAGTAACTCAAACTAGGGTAACCTAAAGAGACGAGAACGAAGTTTTACCGATTAGCTATTACATAGCCCATATCAGGTAATGTCATCCATTTAACTGGTGGTTGTTGTCCTAAAGAATCTATCACCAATGATTTTCTCACTTGTGAAAGGCGTACTCCAAATAATTCCTCATAGAGTTTGCTTCTGGAACCTATAATTTCTTTCTCCAATTCCTGACGAACCATTGACCATCCGTCTGTACCATAACCATGCAAATATGCAATGGCTCTATACCTATAATTTCCATCGTCTCTTACATTTACAATGTCATCAATAAATGGTCTGATATAATCCGGAAATTGTACAATGAATTTATCATATTCTTTAACATTTAAGGTTTGGGATAACTGTGAATATAGCCTCTTTGAAGATTTTTGGGAACTCGAGTGTGCTTGATTAACATACTCATATCCTGAAGGGTCACGATAAACATCATATCCCACATGTCTCTTCTCTTTCTTCTTCACCCCTCCTTTGGTTTTAATTTTTTCAGGCGGTAGCCACATCTTTGTTGTAGTCGGATAAGCAATTTCACACACTCTGCTTTTTAATTCTCTTTTCCTACAACATCTAGGGACATGAACCTTTTCCAAATTTCATCAATTGCATTGGTCATGTCCACTTATGATCCATCATATGCATCTACAGCTTGATTACCTTCCATATTTAGCTTTCTCCAATGAATGTGAATAGCCTCAATTGGTATCAGATCACCACTTAATGTATATCTCCCTAACTCACAAGCATAGGGTAAACCATATACTCTTCTATGAGTACACCCACACTTTTGAGTGTTTGTACCCATCATGACAATCCTCAGCCACTCTTCAGAAATGTGCCTCAATGCAGCTCTTGATACTGAACCACGCAAGTTCGCATAAAAAGGGCTAGTGTATGCATGCTAAACTTCATAAAAACTCTTCTGAAATAAAGTTGTAATGTTGTCCACTTGTATATTGATATTGTCATTCATAGCCTCCTAACATTTTCATAAATCACCTAAGATGTTCTATAACATTTGCTTAAGTTTCCAATGCGCAGACTCCACTCTTTAAATAAAACAAAACAACTAATTCCGTAATATTAAGATAAAGAAACCATATCAATAAAATCATATAAATATACCTATTAGTTGTGGTGTTGCCCAAATGTAACACTTAATTGATCCATGCTTCGACAAATCTATGTCTATGCGGAGTCAACCATGTGTCATTCACATAATCAATAAAATCTTTGGAGTCAACACATGCATGCTCAAGTTGTTTCAACCTTTGATGGCAATCCTTCTCATCACTAGCCCTTATAAGTTCATACCACATTTTCTCCACAGTTTCTCGCATACCATCCATAACATATTCCTTACACTTTGATTTCAAATTTTTGTTGATGTGAAATCGGCAAAGCAAATTAGTTGTCTATGGAAATACTGTTTCAATAGCTTTCATCAAAGCAAGATCTCTGTAAGACTCGTAATTTTATAAATAAATAAATATTTTAAGATTATAGTATGTTCGCACCTCTATAATATATTATGATCAAATATAAAATTAAATAGTATTTATATCAGTATATTCAAGTTATATTAAAAATATTTGAAGATTTTTATTTCATTAGTAATTCAAGATTCAAATTTCCTAAAAATCTTAATTTCAGCCTCTTTAATGTTCGGTGAAATTAGGCTGCCTTAATTTTTGAAACAACCTTTTTTTTAATGAAATTTTACCGATGGAACCACAAAATTATTTTCGATAGAATAGTAAAAAGATAATAATAATAATAATAATAATAATAATAATAATAATAATAATAATAATAATAATAATAATAATAAACTTTTATTTTCTCAATAGATTTTATATATATATATATATATATATTGCAGCATAGAATAACGGGAAAAAAAGGTTCATTATCGGCAAAAATTATTTCGGACATTTTTGTTAGTGTCACATAACACCGGAAATTGCACTGATAAGATAAAATAATTTTTTTTTACCAAAGAAGATATAATAGAACCAAAACCATCATTAGGAGGATATGCTTAGAGATATATAGCAGGTTATGAAGTGATGGATACTTATGGCAAGAAGTCGGCAGAGATTAAAATATTATAGTAACTAATACCAACGTGTACTCTATATCCTGTATAACCTACTGCTATAACCTTCTAGTAAATTAGTATATAAGGGTTATAGAAGCACACTACATTCCTGCATATTTTACACAGAGCCAACACAATTACTTTTCTCAGGTAAATAAATCTCCTTTCTAAAACTTTGTCATTTTAATAAATCTTTACAAGTAGTGTTTCTCATATAAATTCCTATGACTAAACTATCTCAACAAAAAATTTAACGGATTAAACTATATACTGATCTAACATGTCAAAACCTTCCACTTTATAAGATAGTGTGTTCGTTTTTTAAATTTACATTAGCCATATAAACAAGGATAGTCCCTACACAAATAGAATGCATGGGTGTTCTTTTGGATTAGTATAAGTATAAATAATAGTGACTCTAAGCACTAAAATGTGACTCTTATAATGTTCAAACTTTCCAAGGTTGCCTTCCGTATGATTGTCCACGTTATTATGTGTAAAAACATATATTTTGTAGATTAAGGGACACTACTAGTTATGGTTGTTGATAAATTTGGGTATAAGAATTTTTTTTTTATTCTCAGAAAAAATTATTCTTAAAGTAGATTTAGTTTCAAGATGACTAAAATAAAATAGAAATAAATACACTTCGGTAAATTTTCTAAAAATCTGATAAAGACATTTTTTTAAGATTTTGTGGTTATCGAGTCAGATTAATAAAAAAATATTTCTTTTAGAAAAGTTAAAAATAATAATAATAAAAAGCTTTTAAATTTAAAGTTATATTAAATTACTCATTAGTTTTTATAAGATTAAATCTTTAGAGATAGATTAAATATATGTATACATATTATGTTATATTATCGTTACTGTTAAGCAATTAGAATCAACCATGATACTTGATTTTTATTATATAATAATGGTAGAACTTCTAGTATGATTCTTTTTTTTTTTTTACTAACAGTTGCACTTTTAATTTTTAAGATCTTTTCTAATGGATAAATATTGCATGTTATAAACTAGACTATGGTTATATTAATAATAATTAAATAAATAAATAGAATAAAACATTAAACCGGAAGATTACGGAATTTACAAGCGAAAGAATTATTCCATATTAATTCGTCCTAATTTAGTTCGTTTTGGATAAAGGTGTACGATCAGTCAACCAACTCCGATAAAATATAAATTCTTACGACTCTCGTAACCGTAAGGGCATCTCTCTAATTCTATATACTTCTCTCAAAAATAAAAATGAATTATATATTTTGTATATACCTGCTCTGTATCTTCTTACGTGTTTACTTGAAGATGGCTAATTGTGAAGGTGAGTAAATGCTATATAAATGTGTTTTGGGCAAAATTTTGATGCATGAGATAAGTGCTTGCTTATGGTGATATATCCATATGTTGAAATGGGAATTGTATGCTCATACATTTCATGGTTACGTGGCTACCAGAGAGGAGTCACGAGGTGCACACCAGAGAGGTGGCACGGGGTGTGTGTCCAAGAGGGAGTCACCTTATCCCGTAGTGGATCATTGAGTCTGATTGATGGGTAAGATACCTATCACCTTAGTGGCGCTAAATCCTGAAGCGATACCACGAATCTTTGCGGAGGGATTGATATTCCGGAATCATGTACATCGACATAACATTGCATTAGGAGTGAGTCTTAATTTTGCTATATGTATTATTATTTGTAAACATGTATATACATGTGTTAGAATGAGATCTCTAGCCACGTATAATGTATCCTCTATTTGTGCTTATTGCTCCGCTCTTGTATATTTGTTATTTTTGGATTGATGATCCTTTCAATGGATTGTGTGGCTATACGCCAATAGATTATGACGACTCCGAGACACTGGGAGATGACGCCGTCGAAGACGACGGAATTCAGCTTTCCTAATTCATGGACGAACGTGTCCTGGGGGTTTAACCCGGCCCTGGGACAACTGTCATACACCGGGAGCGTAATGGAGACCACGATTATTATGGGACAGGATCCAGAGACTACTTATTCCCGCCGAACTCTGATCTTTCCGATCCCACCCTCGTTGATCATCTCTAGTTTTCTCTTAGGGGAGATCGATCGTTATGGGCTGTCGACCTACCCCTCAGCCCCGCTCGGACCCTCACACGCCCCAATTGGGGGAGGGTGGCCGTCATTTCGTGAGATACATATGCCCTCCCCAAACCTAGATATGTCGCTAGGACCATCATCGACTTTCACTCGCGATATTTTCCTTGTAGGTGAGCTTCCCCATATTGATCCAGTGCAAGTGTTGTCACTTAAGCCAGTCCTTGGCGAGGCAGAGGATTACGACAGTGAGGATGACCCATCTGAACATGATTATGAGGATGGACCTGATCATTCTCTATCGAGCGCTTGTGGTGGGATATGTGGAGCCGGAGCAGGAGAGTATTATGGGTGTCGATAGGTTGCGGTTAGCCTAGGTAGGGCGTAGATTTTGTGGATGGTAGGTTTATGTTAGTTCTGATAGCAGGTTTCTAGTACTTATTGCATGGTTCAAATTTTCTCCTTGGGGCAGCTCTCCTGCGTGAGTGTCTGTCGAGGACTTCCATTTTGTTGTTATTTTGGATTGTATCATAACCACTATTTACACTCTATATCGTAAGACGAGTAGTCATCTATATGCACTATATGTTTTATGTTTCTAAAAATCCCGTTCATCTAAGTTAATTTATATACCATAGTTTAAGTTCTTAAATATTTTTAAACACGAAATTCGTTGTAGTGTTCTGGTAAGGAGAAAAGAACGTTATTTTGTATAAGGAAAACTATTAATTGATATACTTATAGAAATAGTCCCTTTTAAAAATACACTCTCGCTGTTAAAAATCGGGGTGTTACAATCTCTATCAATCAAAATTACTTGTGCACAAAAATCCTGCTTAGTAAACAACTGTTTCAACTTATCTAATATCCAACAAAAATTCTCTGTCTGCTCAGATTCCATATAGGCAAATGCAATAGCAAATGTTAACTTAGTAGATGTCGTACCAACTATTTCAAACAACGGTTGCCTGTACTTGTTTGTCTTGTATGTGTTGTCCATAATCAATACAACAGGAAACATATTCAATAACTTCAGTGATTTCAGATGAGCCCAGAAAATATCTCTCACAACTTCTGACTCATCTTTTTTCCTGCTCTAGTAAACATAACCTGATTCCTCTACCAACTTGAATAATTGTTGCATTTCCATTCTAGGGCCCCTTATGTCTTTATATATCTTACTCTTATATTTGTATATTTGCGTGATCTGAGTGACATTCTTCGGGTCACGCTCTTGCAATGACAATAATATGTGTCTTGGTGGAACATGGCGTTTTGTCAAATCAACTATATGTTGTTGATCATCTGCATTTAGTCGACTTACGAAAGTATGAACTTCAAATCTATCAGGTAAGCCATGGTTGTGAACTCCACATTTTACATCGATCTTCCATCGAGAACCATTTTTCGACGGTGTTGACCTAATTTTGAAAGGACGACCACATTTCTTACTAGCACTTTGTGTTTTGCTATCTCCTTCTTTGTATTTTCCACCTCTATCATAACCAAATATTAATTTGTCACTTCTTCCTCTCTTGCCTGTTTTGATATCTGAACGAGTTATTATAATTGTCACTTTATTCTTGATTCCAACCTCCCTAATCCGGCTTGTCGCCTCTTCTCTTGTGGCAAATTTTCAACCTGTTACAAACGCATATGATGTATCCGTCCATGTCTGATTCACATCGCATATCATCAAGTGAGGACACATACCTGTTAATGAAAAAATCAATAAAATTAATAATTAAAAAAACCGAATCGAAATACCAATACAGGGTTATCCGGTTGGTAAAGTAATAAAACCTGAACACCCACAACTGGGATATCTGGTTTGTGCAAAAGTGAACCAGAATACACGTTCATAGGTTATCCGGTTGCTGAGAACAAAACTGGAACACACACAATTGGGATTTTCGGTTTATAAACTATTACGAATCATAATTTTGCATGGTGTGTTATCTGGTTGACATACATAGTGTTGACACTTGACAGATTCGAATTACTCATATGAATAGTAAAAGTAAAAATATAAAAGGACAAATTTGAAATATTTTCAAAATTGTAGGGGTAAGGGATAAGTGTTGGGGTACAAGGTATAATTTTCAGCAAAACTATATTACATTAGAACTGCTTTATTTCTTCTTTTTTTCCTTCAAGTGGCTTCTAACGTAGAGTATTTTAGGTCCATTAAGAAATTATGTATTTAAGTTCTTGTTGCACCTTGAATAAACAGAAGAAAATTAATTATGTTTTTATTTCTTTTGTTTTATGTTTGTTCTCTCTTGGTTAAACTCTAATTTCTTGATAGTAGTAGAGCCCACCTATCATTGGTACTTTTATCCCTTGAACTCATGGCTTCCCTTAAACGTATCCAACCTTCATCTAAAAATATTATGGAAGAAATTGTTCAAAGAGCCCACATTCTTCTAGACAATGCCCTCAACCAGACCGAATAATAAATAGACGAGAGATTTGACAAAGCAAATGCAGATCTGAAACAGATCCAAACTAGAATGGACAATGTGAAGCATATTTTTGACTCAAGATATGAATTCATCATGAACATCCTCACAAAATTAGCAGCTCAAACTGAAAAGCAACAAGCTTCCATGATAATCGAGATGCAAAAATTAGGTTGCAAGTAAATGTGGGAACAAAAACGACATCATGAAGAGTAAAATCATTAAAAAATTGTATAGTTCCTTTAATTGATGAAAAAATATGTGAATTATTTGGTATATTAATTGTGCTGAAAAAGATACAAATAATTTCAAATGTGATTCATGTCACTAGTGTCTAGGGGTGTGTGAAATATACGGTTGTAAAAAATTTTGAAAAACCTTAGCAGAGCGGCGATTGTACAATGGGGAGGGCGTGTGGTCGGCCACCAAAGAAACTGGCGGCAACAACGCCTCCGGCGAGTGTGAGGGTGTTCTCCGCTCAACCATTTTCTATTGTGAAACCTAATATCGAAGCGAAGCTTGTAGAGTCAACATTTAGTTCATGGATTAAACTCGACATGATTCCCGTAGAAGATGAAGCTCCAAAAATCACAACTCAAGGGGAATAGGAAGAGAAGAATAAACCATGGGTGGAGGTAATTAGAGGCAATAGGTTACTTTGAAATGGGTTAGAATTTTCTTAAACAGCGCCCATGATTGTTGAAGGTGAGGTTGAAGTGCATATCAAAGAAAAGACATAGCCTCAAAAATGATATTCTGGGAAAATGCTCTAATCATGTACGTGATAGGAGGGGAGCTAACAATGACAGCAGTGAAGCGATTTATGCAAAATACTTGGAATTTTGTGGCTATACCAGACCTTTACTACAATGAATAAGGGTATTTCATTATGAATTTGAAATCCAAATAAGATAAGGAGGTGGTGCTTCAGAAGGGACCGTATACGATTTACAGGAAACCTATGTTTCTGCTGAAATGGACTCCACATTTTACCATGAAAGAGGATGCAATTAGAGTTCTACCAATCTAGGTTAATTTCCCATAACTACCACTCATGTATTGGGGGGGGGGGGGAAGAACATAGGGAAGATTGCCAGCACTATAGGAAGATCAATGATGACTGACGAGTGTCAATGACTCTCCTATCACCATTACTCCATCAATTATTGCTTAGACAATAAACTGTGAAGAGGAAGGTAATTGTGTTGAACATTATAGATTCAACCATGTCTACTCAACCCTCCTTCACATAATTTATGCCAACAGAGATAAGCCTACTAGTTATGCTACTCTACTCCCAATTGCAAAAGTTTTGTTTCAACTTCTAGTGTCAAATCTCCGTCCAAAAGAGAAATAACTGGAAACGGTTACTTGAGATGACAAACATCTCTTGTACTTCTTTACCTACAGAGTCAGAGTTAATATTCCTCTTACCATTTTTAACTTCTTAAAGAAAATGATAAACATCTCTCAGGATGAAATGACTTTCCTCATACCATATGGAAGAGTTCTTTTTGAAATTTTCTCTTAGTTAGAGATAGTTAATAGGTATAATGTTGAAGTTGAATGGAGTCAGAAGTTTGAATATGTGGAATTTATATATATATATATATATATATATATATATATATATATATATATATATATATATATATATATATATATATATATATATATATATATATATATATATATATATATATATATATATATATATATATTATATGGGTTAATAGTAATTCACCCCTGTAATGTTAACGATTTTTGCTTTTCCCCCTCCCTACCTTTTGGCAATGATTTTTTCAAAAAAACCGTTGCCAAAACCTGCCTTTGGCAACCGTGGGGGGGGGGGGGGGGGTAAAGGGAGTAAACTACTATTAACTATATATATATATATATATATATATATATATATATATATATATATATATATATATATATATGGGATATATATATATATATATTCCTGTTTTTTTATTATCAATGAAAATTTTCCTTTTTTATTATTGCACATTCTTGTTTATTGATATAACAAATATTTTGAGAATTACTAATTAACAAAGAAAAATATGGAATCGGGAAAGGCGCCAAGTGAGAAGTTTTTGAAAAAAACTTTAAAGTAACAAATAGGGATTCGAAGCAAGATCCCTTATAGCTATATTCTCTAGATTTTCCAAAAAACTGAGAGAAAAGGTTTATTTTTTTATGGATAAAACATGGCGCTCAATTTTAGCTATGTTACCTCGGTTTTTGAGATAACCGGTGAAAAGGTTGTTTATTTTCTTAAAAAAATCAAACATTATGCTCTTATGACCTATACTCTCAGTTTTTAGCATGTTCGAGGTGAAAACTTCCTCATAAGAAGTGTTTTTTGTAGTAGTGAGGATGAGATATTTAAATAAATGCTTGTTTTTCTCTTTTTTAAAGAAATGTGAATATATTGATCTGTTTATCGAGAAAAAAATAGCATGTTTAACAAAATGATAATTATGACGAAAGAAATAAATTTTGGGGGTTATTCATAACACTATATATGTTTTTCTCAAACCCTAAGATAATAGAGTAATTCTTAAATTACTAAGGTAATGTGCATCCTTACCTAACGTATTTTAAACCTTTCTAAATTTGCTAGAACACCTTAAAGCCTATTGAGATTTTTCCCTAGCATGATAATCATTACTAAATGATTTAATAGGTTTATAACCTAAGTAATTTTTCTTATATGAAGCTCTTTGATTAGATAAAATTAAATCTAACTTATCTTTAACCTTAACAAATTTTCCTAGGGTTTCATGAAAATTCATCATTTTATTTCTTAATGATTTGCAGGTTTCACATTTTTTCCGATTTTAAAAATCATTTCTATTTTTTTCACCAAAAAAAATTATTACTATTTTTCTAGAAATTGATTGTACTCATTAATATCAACTATGCCCGTGAAGAGACAATGGTTAAGAAAATTGCATCGGATATTTATAGAGGTTTGGTCTAACAACTTGGCTTACTCATCTCCCTACAAATTTCTTCTTGAAATTTTCCATTATAGATGTGAGTTTTTCATAGGTTATGCCCATGAACCTTCTTAGAATCAAAATGGAGTTTTACACTGGCTATCCTCCAAATCAAACATGATATTTTATACCAGACTAATCTTAGAATCAATTGAGTTCTTTTACACCAGGCTAAGCTCACAAATCACACAAAGATTTTGATGGACAATCTCAAAGACCAAATGAGAGCTTTTACACCGGGGAAGCTCGCGAACAAAATGAAGATTTTAACGCACGATCTCAGGAACCAAACCAAAACTTTTATTGGCTAGGATCACAAACCAAAACGAAAATAAAAAAGAATAGCATAGGTTTAATTGATTATGAGCTTCACAAAAATGACAACTCTATTTCCCAAAATGGAAAACTTATAACAAATAGTATCTTAATCGATTAGGAGTGTTCTTAATTGAATAAAAAGTTATGTGCCTTGTTCTAATCGATTGGACAATGGCCTTGATCGATTAGAAAATGTATATAAGCTTCCTAAATGTTTAAGAAAAATCTTGATTAATCCTAGAAGCACTTTGATGGTTCCCATAAGGCTTTCAAGGTTTTAGCAAATTTAGAGAGGTTAAAAACACTTTTAGGTGAGTGTGTGCATTACCTTAATAATTTGAGAATTACACTAATATCTTTATAATACTCTAATCAATTAGATACAAACCCATGGAGATTTCACACTTCCTCTATTTCACAATCTTTGAAATTTCAAGATCATTTAGGTCTTGACATCTTCTAACTGACGAGGCTTGATAAGATTTCTTGATATACACCATCATTAAGATCATTAGAGATTCCACCGAACGCCATTTGACATTAGGCTTTTTCCCTTAAGCGATTTGCCTTGACATCTTAATCTCATAACTTCTTTATCATAACTTCATACGAATGTTTCACATCATACTCATAATCAAAACCATTAAAACCATCTGAATACTACAGACAATGTATCTGTAAGCATATAAGTCCATAGAGTGGGTCGAATAGAAAGGCCAAAGTCACAATATCAAGGGTGCTCACATCATCGTACTAGGGTGACACATCACGATAGTCTACCTTGTTGAGACCATCCCTATAAACTAACACACATATTAATCAAGTATTTGGAAGTATTGACGTTCTCACATAGTTTTGAGCTATATGAAACATACTCCAACTAGATATATATCACCACCTATCTTGGAATCAGTTACGACAACAAACTCGTACTTATTCATTGGTGATACCTAATATAACCTCAATAGAAATAAAAACTTCATAATGCGCATTTGAGTCCAGTTACTCTATAAATAGAGAACACACCCAAAATATGTGCATAATCAATTTTTTTACTTGCTTTATGCTAGCTCGGGTGCATCCTTCACTTGGAGAGAGTATAATACAAGAAAAAAATGCAACACTGAACTAACATGTAACAATTAGGGGTGTTCATTGTGCAATTTGAATCGATTTTAAGGAGGGAAAATTCATCTATCTAAAAATAAAAATATTCGCAGTTTGGTTCATTTTTGGATGACCAATTACAAAAATTCATCCTGATCTAGTCCAATTTCAAACATTTTAATTTGGATCATTTTTTAATATTTAAATTACAAATTATAATTTCTTATTATAAAAATACTATAAAATAATAGGTATGGAGTAATATATAACATATAATATATTAAAAAAATTAAAATAATAAAATAAAAAATGATCAATTATATTCAAACAAAATGAATTATTAAAATAAATAGATAAATAAAATTAATAAATAGAGTTTAAAGGTAGTGCACTGACAGTGTAAACAAACTTTACACATTCATCCAATCAAACTCTTTACACTTGCCATGTCATATTAAATTTTTTTAATTAAAATTGTGTTTTAATTAGATACATGGTTGTGATTGGTTGACAGTGTAAAAATATTTTACGCTGTCAGTGCATATCCCTTTTTCTCTTAATAAATAATATTAAAACAATTTAAATATAAATGAATAATAAAATAACGTAATACATCATACTAATCAAAATAAATAAATATTAAAATATATGCGCGTGGCTCGATTTGATTTAAATATATTTTAAAAAATTGATTCAAAATTTAATCTGATCTAAGCAATTTTTATAAAAAGAAAAACCCAAACACATGGAACATTATTCAATTTTTTTTTGCGATTTTTTTGTTTTTATTGATTTGTAGTTTTTGTTTTATTTGAAAACCCCTACTCACAACCATTGAGGCACTGACATGAAGATTATATCTTAAGGCTCAAGTGATCCATCTAAGTGCTTGTATGAACTTTAATTTTATCATATGAGCTTATATGTTACTATAAATTAGCAGCTTGATTTTGTCAAATGAAAAATATTTGACCGCAAAACTTCAACTAAATTATTTAGTCCCACACTTAAAATTATACATCATCTATTAAATGTAATTTACTTTTTGTGTGCCTTTATTTTATGAGCATGTTAATTGGAGAACTAGTCCATTTGTAAAAAGAAAAACAAGCACGTTTTCTAAAGTGACTCTATTTGACTTTCTAAAATTGTATGCCGATTTCTTTAAAAAGAATTGTTTGACAAAACAAGTTTTACTACCTCAAAGTTGAATTATCTCAATGTTTGAGTACTATACAGGTTCACATATCACTTCATTCAGCAGTTTGATGTCGGTTTTTGAAAATTTTATTCACCGCACAAATATAATATGATTTTTTAAAGTTAAAAATCCATCTGAAACAAGAAAACAAAAACTCCTCGTGGTTATTTTTGTTGTTTTTTCACTAGTGTTACATTAAAAAAACATCCCCAAGTTAGTGGGATTGAAATGAAACTAATGAGAAGGTTCGGTTTGTTTGGTAGGACCATGTTTTACATCTGACAGGATAAGGATTACAGTCACAAATCCATCTTCCCCAGCAATAATCCTAATATTCAAAAGTCACCATGGGCCATGGATACTCTGTATTGTATTAAAAAAATCATTTCTATCTCTTTCATAAAAGATTAGATTAGATACATCTAGGGGTGGCAAAACGGGCCGGGGCCCGCCGGGCCGCCCGCGCACCCGCCTAAAATTGGCGGGTTGGGTTGGGATTTTAGGCTCGCCGCTCGCCAAAGCCCGCCCCGCCAAAACCCGCCGCCCGCCATACCCGCCCCGCCAAAGCCCGCCGCTCGCCAAAACCCGCTCCTCCTCTAAAACTCACTCTTTTTTTAATTAATTCTAGTAATTACAATTCTTGAAGGTTTATTTTATACATTTATTTATAAATATATGTAATATTTTTTTGAGTATATTTGTTAAAAAATTACTTTTATAAAAAATTGTTTTAAAAAATAAGTGAAAAGTTTAATTAAAAGGTAAAAAAAAGCATATTAATCTATTAAAAAATATAAATAAAAATAGACGGGTAAGCCCGCCGCCCGACAACCCGCCATCTTGGCGGGGCGAGCATGATTTTGATGCCCATTTTACTTTGCGGGCATGCCCGCCCCGCTCGTTTTTTAGCGGGCATAAGGCGGGGCGGGCGGCGGGCGGGGCGGGCGGCCCGTTTTGCCACCCCTAGATACATCATCATAGATGTATTCCACAATAAATAATAAAGAGCATCTTCATTTATTCTGAGCTCCAACATCAGATGCACAAAGGAAACATTGAACTGTTCCATTAATAGACTTTTCTAGATGATATCATTTTGTATGTTTTTATATTGTAAGAAAATCGCATGCTTTTATGGAATAATACAGTTTGTCGTGTTTAGAATTTAGATGCTCAAGAGCAGCCGTGGTAACATGTTTTAAACGGATTTATGAGAGAGATGTTTATTTTTCTTTCTTAAATCTAAGGACTTTAGATGCGTGTTTGATATGGTGTACAGGGAGATACAGGTGAGAAACCGTGATTTTGCACATGGTGGCTTGGTTCCGACAAATTCAACCTAAAATCAAACACATTTAAATGTCTCTAATAATGTAGTTCACTTTGAGTTTTTACTACAAATCTTTCTATATTATATTATTAATAAATAATTCATTCACTTTTTTTTCTTTCAATAAGTTCATTTTTTAAAGATTTCATAATGATTCACAAGAATCACATTTTGATTTTTTAAACTTAATGAAATAAGGTTAAGTAATAATACACTCAAAAAATAAATTAAACACCATTTGAAGTTGGCAATGATTAAATAGATAGATAAGTTGTCTTTGGCCGATAGTAAGAAAGACGAGTGAAAAGACGGTCGAGGGCGAGTCATCCAATTTTTTTTAAAGTTTATTGGAGTCTATCATACTCAACAATGCTTGAGAGTCATTCAAAAATACAATAGAACCGGACAAATGAACATTGCTATCATGTTTTGTGTAGATAACATCAGTAACCAAAGAAGACAAAGATTGTAGAACGATGGAGAAAATTGCATACTAGGGATAAGCTCGATAGAACATGTTACAAAATGGAAGACAGTGAGTCGAACGTAGGGCACCATACATCCTGGACAGAGGAAGCTCTCGTGCATTACACACAAAAATAGTCGAATGATGCAACATTTTCGTAGATCGTGATTTTTTGGTCTGTACGATACATTCCTCTATAAATACTATAACTTGTAAATTATTTGAGATACCCACTCAATTAAAATATTGTATGCAATTGATCTCTTTTCGTAGATCGTGATTTTTTGGTCTGTACGATACATTCCTCTATAAATACTATAACTTGTAAATTATTTGAGATACCCAATCAATTAAAATATTGTATGCAATTGATCTCTTTTACTTAATTTTAGTGCATGTTGTGATTTAGTAGCACTACATCCCCACTCACACGATATTTGACGCTTTTTAGAGTAGTTAAGGAACACATAACATGTGGGACATAATCCATCCCTTAGTGTCATTGTTTGAAGAAAATAGAACCACCATTGAGCGATATTAGTCTTTCCATAGATTAACTTTTTAAGTTCAACAATTTTGGTACGCCCAGTAAAAAAATACGTCTAGAATTATCAAAAAATTTCATTAATCAATCAAGATTATGTTCAGCGTATGCACCTGTGGTGTAGAAAAAATCTCAGTATCACAGATCAATCATCATGGTCATCAACGAAGAGTTCAGACCAACAATAATTTGACGAACCTCCACAGACAGTGGGAATGCCAACATTTATGACTCATAGTACTACTCTTAGAAGTACGCCAATTGATTCATCCGAGGAGTTGTGGTAACGACAATATCTTTTATTAGAAAGTAGTTTGACATTGAGATACATGGTAACATGTATAATGTATCTCAATAACTTGATGATATTGTAAGACCTATAGTCCTTAACAAAATCCAACAAGTCATAGAGTTCGAGGCTAAGAGAGCAAATTTTTGTGGCAAACATATCATGTTTACCATAAAAAAGATTTGGGTTAATAGTAATTCACCCCCTGTAATATTAAGCGAATTTTGCTTTCCCCCCTCCCCACCTTTTGGCAACGGTTTTTTCAAAAAAAATCATTGCCAAAACCTGCCTTTGGCAACGGTGGAGGGTAAACCAAAACACACTCATATTACAGGGGGATAAACTACTATTAACCCAAAAGAGTTCAAAGAAATGAAGGTTAGCCATGCATTAGTACTCAAAGCTTATTGATCATGCAACGATAGAGTATTCCTAAGTCCAACCAACCAATGCAATGGTAGGTCCTTCCCAAATCTAGTTGATTTTTATACAACAAGTACCTTTTACTCTTTGTAATTCCTAGCCTAGTGTTTTTTCCACGACAAACCCTAGGGGAAATCTAATGGGAAATGGTACATACAATCAGATTATATTTAATTTGAACAGGTAGATATGACAAGTATTGAAGAGTAATTCATATTCAGAAGATGATCATCAAAAGTTCTGAGTATCAGAAGTTCTAAGTATCAGAAGTTCTGATGTGGGCTGATCTTCTAATGGTTACTCAGAAGATAGTGTTGACCAGAAGTTCTATCTTCTGGGTCCAGATAGCGTAGCTGTTTATCTTAAGGGTACTTTAGTATTTGTTTGTTTTGTACTATTTGTACCTTTTATCTTGGTCACTAAGTTAGCTTTATTAGGGCTGAGGTGGCAATTTTATTTTGTATAAATAGCCTTGTAGTAGATGTCATTAATACAACAACACCTTTTTATTCTCTCTCTCTCTCTTTTGCGCTGTTATTCTCTTTGCTATCATCATTAATTCTTGTGCACCAAACAACAAGAAGGCCTCCTGGAAGAGTCAAACATATTAGTATGTCGCAAGTATCACCTTATGGAAACATTGTACGAGTAACAATGTGTCCTCTTACATTAGAGAACACACATTTAGCCGAGTAGCAGGAATCCAAATATCATATTTGGATTATTCTAACCAACAAGCATAGAGAAGTTGCCCACTTGTATAGGCTAAATCCACAACACATATGTCACGAAATATGGTTCTATGTGTTGTGCAATCGTCAAACACTTTGGTTTTGTTGATGACAACTCTTAAGTCAAACGACTTTGGTGTGGATGCTAACAACTTTTCGAGGCTTCTAGCTGACAACTGTCAAAGGGGGGAGCTAAACAAGAAAGAGATATCTCAGGCCTCATCAATTAATGTTTCAAATTTTATTTTAAAATGCTAGACAACAATTAATCAAGCAAAAAAAACTGAAGCCTTGAAGTTGTGAAAGTGATAAATTATGAAAGCTCAATTGATCATGTGCTTAGCTTTTTAGTTTGATCACTTATCGTAAATAGAACAAAGGTAAGTCTTGAGGTACTAAGGCAAATGCACACTCACACACACAAAGTGTTTTCCAAACTTCTCATCTCTTTTGATAAAATATCTTAAAACCAATATGGGCACATGTTTAATTGATTAGAAGCTTGATTTATAAATTAGGAATGCTAAGTATATTAGTTAATTGATTAATAGGTCTTTCTAATCGATTAAATCAAAGTGTAATGCCTTATAATCGATTAAATAGTTATCAACAAATTAATGACATGAAACTCAAATTTTCCTATTTTAGCTTGGTAAATCGATTAACACATGCTTTTAATCGATTGAATAATTAAAATGACTCAGGATTGCATACTTGTTTAGCAAGATTTTTTTCTTATATAAAGGAGGCTTTTCCTAATTTCAAAAAACACCGGTTTTTTAAATAGAAACTTTCTATTATCTTTCTTACTACTTTTTTCACCATGATTGGAATTTTAACCGTGGTAAAAAGTGGACTAAAAATAAAAATGAAAGGAACACCTCTAATTGAGTATATTCTATCATGGTGGATAGTTTGGCCAAGGAAATAATTCATTGCGAAATATATATTTTGTAGTAGTGAAAAAAACCAAGGTCGCTTGATTTGGTTCTTGATTGACATGAGATCGAGATGTATTAACATATTGTGTTGAATGCTGACCTAATGAGATCAAACATACTCATATAGGTAAAAAAGAAATTGTGAAACTTTTCATGACAGAGATGAAAATATTAATGATTAGTTGATCAAACCAATTTTTCTAGTCAAGATTGCGAATAAAACCTTAATCTTGAAGGATTAATGTGTCCCATAACGTGGAAGTATAGTGACCTAACGTTCTATGTAGTTTTATTTGACTCGATAATTATGATTCTTGATTTAATGAGATTGAGATTTTAATTGACGTATTCAGTGTGTGTGTGTGTGTATATATATATATATATATATATATATATATATATATATATATATATATGTATATATATATGTATATATATATGTATATATATATGTATATATATATTAAGAAAGTTTCTTCTCGTCACTATTATAACAATTTTTTTAAAATTAATTGAATAATTAGTGCATTAGATGCATTGCTTATTCAATAAAATTGGTCAAATACATTAATTATTCAATAGACTTGACCAAATACTTTGATTATTCAATAATTTTAAAATTAAACATTTACTTATAATGACCAAATAAAACATATGCAACCATACCATTTATAACATGAAAACATTTTTATTTATTAACATTTCTATGAGAGGTTAAGACTCTTTTTTTCTTCTAACTATAAAAACCTCACCCATTCAAACTTTTAAAAAAGAGACTTTGACTTTCCATTTGATTTCATCAGAGTTAAGAATTGGAATATAAATATAATCTATTCTCTCTCCGTTTTTTTAACAGTGATATTTTGACTTTTTACGCATTCAAAAAAATTAATAATAGTTGTTACTTTTTAAGCTATAATTTTTCTTTTATCCATAATACCTTTAATTTTTAATCATTTTAATATACTTTTTTCTCTCATAATAATTAATTAGAGTAATTTTGACAAAACTATAATGATTATTAGGTTTAAATTTAAAAGTGACAATTAAATTGAAACAAATTTTTTTCACAAAAATGACACTTATAAAGGAGGGGGAGTAACTATTTGATTTCAGTTGGAAGATAAATAAAATTTAATTAAACATTCTTCTATTAATATTTTGAGAAACATGTAATGTTATTAGCATTTTTGAACTCTCACTAAAACCCCATCCATCTTATAAGACCAATATTCAATTTAATCACACTTAAAATTCATCACCCACTTTTTCAAACTCGTTCTTACTTTTTTTCAGCATGGTTGGAATTTTAACCGTGGTAAAAAGTAGACTAAAAATAAAAATAAAAGGAACACGTCTAATTCGCTGTGAACTGTATATTTTATAGTAGTGAAAAAAACAAGGTGACTTGATTTGGTTCTTGATTGACATGGGATCGAGATGTATTAACATATTGTGTTGAATGGTGACCTAATGAGATCGAGCATACTCATAATAGGTAAAAATAGAAATTTTCAAACTTTTTCATGACAGAGATGAAAATATTAATGATTAGGTGATCAGAACAATTTTTCTAGTCAAGATTGAGAATAAAATCTTAATCTTGAAGGATTAATGTGTCCAATAACTTGGAAGTATGGTGACCTAACGTTCTATGTAGTTTTATTTGACTCGATAATTATGATTCTTGATTTAATGAGATTGAGATTTTAATTGAGATATTCAGTATATATATATTATTTTAAAAAAATATTCTTCTCGTCACTATTATAACAAAAAAAATTTAAAATTAATTAAATAATTAGTGTATTAGATACATTGCTTATTCAATAAAATTGATCAAATACATTAAATTATTTAATAGACTTGACCAAATACTTAAATTATTCACTAACTTGAAAATTAAACATACAACCATATTTATAAAATGAAAACATTTTTATTTATTAGCGTTTTTATGAGAGGTTAAGACTCATTTTTCCCTCTAACTATAAAAACCTCACACATTCAAACTCTAAAAAAAGAGATTTTTGACTTTCTATTTGATTTCATCAAACTTAAGAATTGGAATCTATTCCCTCCGTTTCTTTTTAATAGTCATATTTTGATTTTTTACACATACCAAAAAAATTAATAAAAATTAATAATGGTTGTTATTTTTTAAGCTATAATTTTCTTTTGTCTATAATACCTTTAACTTTTAATCATTTTAATATACCTTTTTTTCTCATAATAATTAATTAGGAACAATTTTAACAAAATTATAATAATTATTACATTGAAATTTAAAAGTGACAGTTAAACTAAAACAAATTTTTTTCACAAAAATGACACTTATAAATGAACGGAACAGAGGGTAACTATTGGATGATAAATAAAATATAATATTTTGAGAAACATGTAATGTAATGTTATTAGCATTTTAGAAAATAATCTTCTCCTGTTGTTTATGTCCAGCCATCTCTCATGTTTGTGATCAAATGAACACAAAATCATGAAAAATAAAAAGAATAAGTTGAATTAATTTTGAAGTAAGAAAATAGATAAATGAAAGGCTGAGATTAACAGCAGCAGAGGATCCAGATCCAGCATTTTTGAACTCTCACTGAAACCCCATCCATCTTATAGGACCAATACTCAATTTAATCACACTTAAAATTCATCACCCACTTTTTCAAACTCGTTCTTACTATTTTAAGGAAATCAAACATTTATCCACACACTAGGCAAGCGAGTATTGCCACGTGACATACACGTATTCTATGATTATTTTGTCACTAATTTAATCCCTTATCAACAAACTTTTTTACTTAATAATTTGCCGGGTGTGTCCATTTTAAGCGCTAAGTAGGCCCCACTCTGACGTGGATAGCTGAGAACAAACACACTGCGCCAAACCCAAAAACACTTACCTATTATGAAAGAAGAACCTCCAAACCAATCCAAACCAAAGCAGCAAAAAAAAAAAATTAAAAATTAAAAATTAAAAACGATAAAAAGTTTTTTCGTCAACAACTAAAATCTCTGAAGAAATAAATCTCTTCTTTTCCTCTTTCACTTTCCCTTCTCTTTTCGTTTCGTTGCTCTTTCTTCTCTTCAATTTCTCGCGATCTCATTTCTTCTTCTTCTGAGTGGTGCTGGTGCTGCTGCTGTTGTTGTTGTTGTTGATCGTGCTTCGTCTGGTTCGTTCTCGTTACGCTCATGGTGATCGAGAACGACATTGAGAGTTGCGGAAGTAGAGCGGTGCAGTCACACGCGAATCCACGTCATCATCGTCAGAAACTTGAGGTCTACAATGAAGTGCTTCGTCGAATTCAGGATTCCGATTGTGAAGAAGCTCATGTACCTGGTTTCGATGATCAGCTATGGCTTCACTTCAATCGTCTTCCTGCTAGGTTTTTCACTATGCTTTAATTAACCTAACCTTGCTTCTCTTGTTTATTTCTGTGAAAGTTATTGATTATAATTTGTGACTATTGTTTCTTCATGTTCCTGATTTATTTATTAAGTCACGTTATTTCAAATTTTATTCGTTTTATTATGAACTGTGATTAGTTGAATTGAATTGAAGTGAAAATTAAAAAGGAAAAATATAGCTGAGTAATTTTTCTTTTTTGTTTTGTTTTGTTTTTACTTTACTTTTGTAAGTGAATTTGCCAGAGTGGTTTTTGTACGAGTCTCGTGGTTGGTCACTGTGATTGCTACTACATAGGTATGCATTGGATGTGAATGTGGAGAGAGCAGAAGATGTTCTAGCTCATAAGAGATTGCTCGAGTTGGCAGAGAATCCTGCTAATCGTCCTGCATTTCAAGTTCGTTTAGTACAGGTAAGGAAAGCGTAAAAAAACACTTAAAGGTTGTTTAAATTTACTAGCTTATAACTGGTTAGTGTTATTATTGGCATAAGATTTGGGTTTTTTGGAATCAGTATCTTTATAAATGGTTTAAATGAAGTTTAGAGTAGTGATATGTGCAGATTGATTTATATATATCTGTATCGTTTTTAATGCAGGTATATCCTTTTGGTAGTGCGAATCATAATGATTCTTCCATGCATTCAAATCATTCTGAGAAAGAAGATGCACAGAGTTCTCTTAACTATTCTTTAAAGCAGGGGTATAGTTCATACACTGTCTAGTCAGTTTATTTTCTATCCTTCCCATTGCCCTATAAGAATAATTTTATCATCCTAACTCTTGTTGAATTGTTCTCATCAATATTATATTTTCATTTGTGCCACTAGTTTGTTTTTTTAAAGTTATCTGTCTCTTTTTTGGTCAAAACAGAATTCATGCACCACCTACTTTTGGTTCTTCCTCTAACCTTGAAGCTCTTGCACTTCAAGCAAATAAAAATAACATTGAGGATGGAGACAATGCTATGGGTGTGACGCCAAACTTTAACCGGTATACATCTTAATGAATTCAGTTTGGACTGTTATACTTCTAGTCAGGATGTTGTGAATGTATTCACTTTTTTCTTTGTCTTTGTCTAGTATTGTTAAAAATGGTCATATGTTGGTAGTTGAAGTAGAAGTGTTTTTTTTGTTATTTTTATGAAGTCGATATATAGATGAAGACTATTAAAATCCTGCGTTCTTTGAAGATAATATTTTACCAAGGGCAAGCCTCTTGGTAGGGGAATATTTAGTTCTGATAGGCATTTTCATAAAGATTTGTTTATCACTGTAGTATAATGTATAGAAGAAAAAATGTAAAATCAGTCAATGGGAAGACTGTAGATATATAATTGACAAGGTTGTGGCCTTGTGGGCTTTAACACTATAGATCACGAAGACTCTATTTTTTGTTTTCTGTAGAAGGAAATTCTTTTGTATTTAATAAATGTGTTACTGTTTAAATTTTTGACTGGTACTTACTGATCGTTTCACTTATTCATGTTAGGCCCATGCACGAGATTACCTTTTCAACAATTGACAAGCCTAAACTTCTTAGTCAGGTGGTTAATTCTTTAAAATTTCTGCATTACTGATGTAAAATGATGCTTTTAAATCATTGGGAGATATTTCTCTTTAGTATATTTAATCCTCATTTTATTTTATACTGTAATCTCCTACATCCAACATGATAATTTCAATCAGCTCTTGCTTTTCTAGCCTTTTGATTTGGTTATAGAACTTCCTGAAAATCGCTATGCTCGAAGTATTTCTTGCTTGCCATTGCCTTGTTGTGTCAAACATAGGCTTTCTGAAACTAGAATGAAGCTAAAAGGCTTTTTTGGGTATGAGGATTGCCCCCACTTATAAACATATTTACTTGCCATATCTCATTCGATGCGAGACTCTTTAACACACCCCCTCACGCCCCACTCAATTAGGCTTGGTGCGTGAATATAAATGGTGGGTGACCGGATAGCAGAAACTTGATAGCAGATGGTCCAACGGAATTTGGATAGGTTCTGATACCGTCTTAGAACTGAATATTTCTCATGTATTCATAAGAAAATTACAAGTCTATATGCACAAAAGGCTAAGTAAATACTCCCATAATTATAGGATCATATCAAAACAGAAACATTTATCAATATAGAATTAGTTACCAAGGGATAGAATCCTGCCTGATAAACAATAAATACAAAATATATTTACAGTCAAGACTCCCCCTCAAGTTGGAGCATATATGTCAGATGCATCCCGCATGCTACATATGTAAGCTATCCTAGGACCCATTATGGACTTACTCCCTCTGACCCAAATTATAAGCTGTTTTGGGCATAATTAAGGAGCATAATTTATTTTGTATAAGAAAGAGAAATTAAAAAAATTGGAAGGAAGAGTAATAAATAGTAGTGGGTATATTAGGAAAAAAATTAATGTTGTATTGGAATTGTAAAGTGACTTATAATTCGAGACAAATTTGTTTTGCAAAGTGGCATATAATTTGAGATGAAGGGAGTAGTTGGCATGTTGCTTGCGAGTTGATCATTAGATCTGACAAAGGAAGTCTTTATGATGCCTGAGAGAATCTTCCCTCTAATGAAACGACAATAAACCTCTGTGTGTTTAGTCCTCTTTTGAAAGATTGGATTGGACGATAGGGGTTGAGCCGATTGGTTGTCACAAGCAAGTTCCTTAGGACCTATCTCACAAAACTTCAACTCTTGAAGCAAATTCCTTAACCAGACAAGTTCACAGAATCACATGTTGCATTAGCCATAGCACGGTAATCAACTTGAGTGCTTGACCTTGCAACACCTGTTTGTTTCTTGCTTTTCCATGAGATTAGATTTTACCTCCAATGAAAACACAATAGCTTGAAGTGGATCTTATATATCCAGTATCTCCTGCCCAATCTGCATTTTAATATCCAAGAATATTTTTGTGGCCTCTATCCGTATAAACAAGCCCATTTAGCCTTTGATATATCATAGGATCCGAACAACAATATTTAAATGACTCACATGATGAATTGAGAAATTGATTAATGACACTGATTTGAAAGGCAATGTCTGGCATAGTCATAGTGAGGCAGTTTAACTTTCCAACCAATCTTCTATGTTGGGCTGGGTTTGGATAAGGCTCTCCCTGATTAGGTATAAGCTTCAAATTTGGACCCATAGGTGTATGCACCGGCTTACATTCAAGCATCCTTGTTTCCTCAAAAATGTCAAGAGCATATTTCCTCTGAAAAATGTCGATACCTATTTTTGATTGAATAACTTCAATTCCTAGAAAGTATTACAATGGACCAAGATCTTTGATTGGAAAATGTGTAAACAAGTGTTGCTTTAGTTTTCCCACATATAAACATATTTCCATGCCATATTTCATCCGATGGGGACTCTTTAACACGCCTCCTCCAATATGGACTCTTTAACAGGGTCAAGTTCTGTAAGTTGTAATTTCCAAAGTATTCATTTTTCACACAAATTAAATCCACCACTTATGAATGTGCAAGAAAGTATGGATGATTGGTTAGTAGTTGCTAATATTTACATGCAACCCCATAAATTTAAACTTTAATACAGATTCACACTCATGTAAAGTAAATTTATAATTAAATGTAAAGTATAAAATGCTAATGTCGAGCATTTTACTCTTGAATTTTTTTAGGTGATGAGTACTTTAGTATATAATTTAAGTTGCTCTTTATATTTTGATTAGCCGAAGTTCCAATTGTACTGATCTAACAACTTTCAAAGAGACTTACATAAGTTAAACAATGAGAAGAGGACTGCTTCCTTGTTCTCTTCTGTAATCTCAACATCAGTTGCAAATAAATATCAAATCAAATTACAAAAATGACTCAAATTATAAGGGTGAATTGGTGGTTGGGGTGAGGGAGAGTTAAGGAGCAGAATAATACGGAGGTCAATGGTTTGATCTCAAACACCAACACAAAAACTAACTTTGATTGTTCAAGGATCAAATTGCTTGGAGATTTTGAATGAATTTAATTTGGTTGAAATATTGGTGTAAAAAAGTTTTACACCTCCATCGACGTGTTGCAACACAATTTAATAAATTTGACAATTTACATGGGTGTCCATGAATTGACCATGTATGCATTTCTCACACTTGACTATCTATGTATGCATTTCAGTTAACTTCAATACTTGGTGAGATTGGACTAAATATTCAAGAAGCTCATGCGTTTTCCACCTCTGATGGGTTTTCCCTGGATGTCTTCGTTGTTGAGGGATGGCCTAATGAGGTAGGATAAAAATATATAAGCATTGAACTCGTAAAAACACACACTATCTTCAATTATATTTCTATATCCAAATAGCATCTTGCTTCTATAGCCTTTTCCTTTTGTCATTAGGAAACTGAGGAGCTCAAAGGTCTGTTGGAAAAGGAAATTTGGAAGGTTAAGGTATATGCCTCAGCGATTCATTTCAAAATACAAAACTCTAGGTTTTTGAAGATATCTTAAATTTCTTGTTAACAAGAAAAGAAAACATCTATGGTTGCTAGTTATTATGAATTTTGATGTGATGGTACCTAATCAATTAAGAAGGGAAGTGGAAGTTCTGCAGTTTGACTTACAAAAAAGGAATTTATACTAATTTGGACGACATACGAGCAATTGCAACATCTTTTATAATTATTAGTTCTTTTCACTCTTGCAATCTGTTAAATTTCATGTGTTAAGGACTTGTTGATATGAAATATACCTTCTGTAGGACCAATATCTATCAAATCAGGGCATACTATATTCCTTAAATGATCAACACCAGACAAGGACGGAATCACCCCCTCATTGCATACAAATACCATCTGATGGAGCTGATGTCTGGGAAATTGATACCAGCCAGCTAAAATATGAAAACAAAGTTGGCTCTGGATCATTTGGTGACTTGTAAGTTATTTATGTATGAAGCATATTAGAAATCTACATCTCTTTTGTAGCTGATGCATCTCTGTACCTCTTTCACTGGTTTCCTTAGATTCAGAGGCACTTATTGCAGTCAAGAAGTGGCTATCAAAGTTCTTAAGCCTGAACGCATAAATACAGATATGCTGAAAGAGTTTGCACAGGAAGTTTATATCATGAGGTTTGTCTGCACAACTGAATATAATTGATGCAACTTCTTTCCTATTACTGAGATTTTTGTTTCTTGTATACTTTCCACCTTTCCTTCTTGTATTTGTTCTATGTTATCTGAGAACGGAAAAGGCAACTTTAGCAATGAAAATTTGTGCCATAACTTCCCTTTTCCTGTTAATAATTGTTGATTTTGTTACGTATCAAATGATAACTATAACGTGGGAATAAAAACGGTGAACTTGATAGTAGATACATCATCTTGATATAAGTTATATTAGAGATTCATTATCTATTGGATAGGTTGGGCATTTCTTCCTAGTTGCAGACAAAATCAAACCTCTTGTTCTTTATACCTTCGGTTCATTTTTTTAAATCTTGTTACCTCTTTTTGAACTATCTGTTGGAAAACTTGTACTGTCAGCCTTATAGAAATCTTTGTGCTCTGATTACAAAAGAGACTTCATCATGTTCTCATGCTCTCCTGCACCTGTGCAAAGCTGTTCTAACTGCTCATTATTATGCAAAATGAAGCATACTTTGACTGTAATTCTAATTTTTTAAGTTTTATAAAAAAATCCATGCATTTCAGATATATATAATTCCAAATTGTACGGCAGATTGATTCTGTTAGGATTATAGAATTCCAACTCTTAGATTCTAACAGATTCCCGGAAATTGACATTAAATAATCTAGACTATTAATATGCCTGGGTCTAGAATTCATGAATTTGGCTTAATTTGAATATTGGATTAGGTAAGAACTTTATTCTGAGAGAAATTATCTAACTTGTCTGCTATGGCCACTCAGGAAGGATATATTTACTGACAATAATATCTCAAGTTTTGTGGTATCCTACATCGAATGCTTCTGAATATTTTCTGACAATATCTTATAATATTTCCCTCTTGACTATTTCACTAGTTTGTGTATTAGTCCTTTTTATCCATGTAAATTTCAGTAACATTGTATCCTTGTAGATCTACATAACAATTCTTCCTTTGCCAATTATGACTTATTTTTTGCTGCAGGAAGATTCGACACAAGAATGTTGTTCAGTTCATTGGTGCATGTACTCGGCCACCAAATCTTTGTATTGTTACTGGTAAGTAGGAGAGGGCTCTGAGAATTTATGATTTATGTTTTATTTTTATACTATTACTATTACTATTAGTTTAGGGGCTAGCTGTGAGTCTTGATGCAAGGGCAAGGTTACTGCACTGTGTCTGTGGGTCTGGATTGTAAAACAACTGCCTGTGGTGGAGAATACATCCATTTGACCCTCCCCACACCCCACAATGGTGGAAGCCTTGTGCACAACCTCCCTATCTATAATTTGTTTTGTATCTCTGTTGAGATCCAACATTGTCTATCGATATTTGGCAAAGTAATCTTTATAAGTTTTGAATAATCCTCGCCCCTTGAGCTAGCTTTTCGGTTGCACCCCCCCATTAAAAAGGTATCAAAGCTTCTTCTAGATTTATTATTAGATCACAGGTATTTGCATACTTCAAAAAAACACTCCTGAGCATGTCTGTGTGTATGTTTATATAAGCAATGTGTGTGTTAAGATTTGTGTAGTTAAGCCACTCACATTTGTCCACATTTGAGATGTCTAGTCCTTACTCCTTAGTGTGAGGGGGGTTTGATGAAATTATGTCGGCTAGAGATATAGCCAGAGTAGTCTTTATAAGGCTTGGGTTATCCATCCATTGAGCTAGCTTTTGGAATTGAGTTTGGCATAAGGATATCCAATTTCCTATTTGTGTTGTATCAAGTACTTCAATTCCTAAGATGATTTGGGTGCCTTGTTCAGTAGCCTAATAATTCAACTGTATTGCTTATGTGATTATGTTTCATCAGAGTTTATGTCTAGAGGAAGCTTATATGACTTTCTGCACAGACAACGGGGTGTGTTTAAACTTCCATCTTTGATAAAAGTAGCGATTGATGTTTCCAAGGGAATGAACTATCTGCATCAAAATAATATAATTCACAGAGATCTCAAGACTGCCAATCTTCTGATGGATGAAAATGAAGTAAGGGGACTCCTTGAATGCACATATTGATACTTTCCAGTTTCCATTGCATTTTCAATGTTATTGGCCTATTTTTTTTTTATTGATTTTGTTAATATTTGATTTTACAAATAAATCTTGTCTTATTCCATCAATTGCAACCCTATATCAGTGATATATTACTTAAATCTATTATTGTGCCATGCATTTTTTACTCTCATATTTTCAATTCATAGTTGATTATAGATTTGTAGATTGAGCGTGTGGCAATTTATTACCAGAATTTAAGGGTGTTTCAAATGATAATTAATCGTAGTATTTCTATATTCATTATCCTGAGGTACAAGTTTTGTGACTATCTCTTCCTACTGTTTCTCGTTCATACTAGTATCCGCATCTTTGGCTCTAATTCATTGATGAACCAAAACTGCAAGTCATCTCGAGTTAGAGTAACTACTGTTATAGTTCGTATATTAAGTTTAAGACTAGTAGTTGTGTAATGCTGGCTGGTTGTCAGCATACCACATAAAGTAAATTGTGAACTTGCATAGACAGAAATGAGATGAAAAAAATTGCTTACATTATAAGACTTGAAACTCAAAATTATCATTTCATATATACTCAAAGAGCATGTCCTTCACCAGTTGGTCAAAGTTGCTGATTTTGGAGTCGCCAGAGTGCAAACTCAGTCTGGAGTGATGACAGCTGAAACTGGAACATACCGCTGGATGGCTCCTGAGGTATATTGATCTTGAATTTATTGTTTGGGCATTCAACTAACATTTCTATTACAGTTTTTTCTATATCTGTGTTTCATAATTAAGATTAAAAAAGATGAAATGGTGGCCACTTTATTTTTGTCTTTCTTGGCTATTTCCTTACCAAGCATGTAATGCATTACTTATTCCTAGGTTCCATTCATATTTTCATTTCTTTTCTGATTTTTTTCTTAACTTAGATGTTTGACTGTATTTCACACCTCTTTATTGATTTTACTTTTGCTTGAAGGTCATTGAACACAAACCATATGATCAGAAGGCGGATGTTTTCAGTTTTGGAATATCACTTTGGGAGCTTTTAACCGGAGAGGTGAGCACTTTCATGTCAGGAAGTGAGCTTTGCCGCTTCATCTTTTATTCGTTTCTTGTCTCAAATTTTGATTGGATCAGCCATCTATTACTGTTGTCTAATTATTCTATTTTTTGGAATCAGCTGCCTTACTCTTACTTAACCCCATTGCAAGCAGCAGTTGGTGTGGTGCAGAAGGTTTTTATTATTTCCTCTTTTCTGATAACGTTTCGGTTAATATTTTTCTTCTTGTTTATGCACACTAACTTCATGTGGCTTTAATTACTATTAGGGTCTACGGCCTACAATTCCGAAACATACGCATCCAAGACTTTCTGAACTACTAGAGCGGTGCTGGCAACAAGATCCAAAGGAGAGACCAGCCTTCTCTGAAATAATTGAGATTCTTCTGCAAATAGCAAAAGAGGTAAATTAATTATTACTTAAGTTTTTATAAACAGCACAAATTTGGACCTATTTAACAATTTTCAGCTACAAACTTGGACCTATTTTAACACTTTTCAGCTACAAACTTGGACCTATTTTAACACTTTTCAGCTACAAACTTGGACCTATTTTAACAATTTTCAGCTATATGTTTCTACCAGGTCAATGATGAAAAATTAGATAGACACAAAGATAAGTCATCCCACGGTTTTCTGTCGTCACTTATGCGCGGCCATCACTGATATTGATAGCCATATAAGGATAGTTCAAGAGTATAGCCTTTTTGTCTGTATAGTCTGACCAAATATTAATTGAGTTTGGTTCTTTCTGCTCTTGAAAAGTCCTGGTCTACTGTGTTATTGCCTCAATTTTTTGTTATAATCTGTGTCTCTCTTCTCTTCTCCTCTCAACTGTTGTTATTCTGAAGCTGAATCGGATGGATGCAAGAGCAGCGGTGATCGAAAATTCAAGGCATCGTGTAATGTTAATTCTTTGCTTTATTTACCACGTTTTTTTAAATTGGAGACTCCCTTGTATCCAAAACCACCTTGATGTTTACTGGTAAAAACATTGTATGACACGAGATGTACAAGTACAAGGCTTAACATATTTGGCATATGCTATCTACCATGTAATTCAATTTCAGAGGGGGAAAAAAGAGAGTTTAAACTCAAAAGTTGCAATCAATTTTTTCCATAACAAGTACAAATGAGTATTAACACCCCGATGGACTTGATTGAACTCGGTCTGCTTGCTTTTGATGTGAAAAAATAAAATCTTGTCAAAAAGTAGTATTGTTAACTAAGGACCATTATTGATGTATTAAATGACAACTAAGCAATCACTATTGACCGGCTCAACTTACTTCTTTGGTCGTTTATTTATTTATTTTTTTTTTTAAGTAAGTGTTGAATAAATCATTTCACAGTGATTAAAAAAATGAACGGAAGAGATAAATTATTAAAAATATGTATTTATAATTATTAAAAAATAACAAGTGAAAGATAAATTAAAAAATATACATTTAGTATTTGTTTGGAACACCGGTTGCTAACTTAAAATCAAATTCCAAGACTCTTCTAATGTGGAAAATGGAAAATGAGAAGCTGAAAAATGGACTTTTTATGTTAACGGGGGAAAATTGCAAACCTTATTGTTTGGTTCATGATAGATGGAGAGAAAGGAATGAAATATTTTTAATTAAATGTGTTTGGTTTAAATTTTATGAGTGGTCTCTAAAATATATTTTTTGTGTTCCTCCAAATCGGAGAAATTTGAAGGGGAGGAGAGAGAATTTGAATTTTAATATTTTAAAAATTATTATACTTACTATAATATTCTCAGCTTTATTTTAATATTTCAAAATTATTCATTGTTTTTTTTATATTACTACTCTCTTCTGTGTGATTTTTCTTGATTGTTTCTATTAATTTATTATAATTATTCTCCACCTTCAAATTATTTTAAATTTTTTGTCCTTAATATAAATCATAATCATTTCACTTTTTTTTATTATTTTTTTATAACTCTTTTATGTTTATTTATGTTTTTTTTCTAAGTTTGTTATGTGAATTTTTTTTTTTGAATAACCAATTTTTTTAAAAAAATTTCAGAAATAACCAACTTTTCAAAAAAATTCCCCAAATGTCCATTTTTTGCTAAAAAATACACGTTGTCGCCAGGGGGGGGTGGCGACAACACTGGGCTTTAAGAGAACTCGCCAGGCCCACTGGCGCCTATGTGCAGTTTTTAGGTGTTGTCGCCACCCCCCCTGGCGACAACACCCCCCCTTATTTTTTTTTTCTTTTTTTTTTGTAATTTTTTTTCTTTAACATTAATTTCTCTTAATTTTTTTCAGTATTTTTTTTTTAATAACCAATGTTTTAATAATTTTTGTTAGTTTTTTTTTAGTTTTTTTTTTAACAACAATTTTTCAATAATTTTTTTACATTGTTTTTTTTATCTATCTTGTTAAAATTATTTTTGGAATATAAATGTTAATTAACTTATTTATAATTTAGTGTCTGAACATGGTTAATAATATAGGTTTTTTTGGTCAATGAAGTAGTGGAAGTAGTTAATGAATTATAAGTAAAATAATTAATTAATAACTTATATTTTTGTGGTTAATATAGTTGTGAAGTTGGTTAGTAAAACAATGTTATATTTATATTATAAAATAAATTTTAAGATTAAATATTTTTTTAAAAAAATAATATTATTTTAAAAAATATTAAATACATTAAAATATAAGTTGGACATTCGTTAAAATAATTATATATTAAGATACAATAACGATACATTGACGATAGAAATACATTAAAATTAAAGACATTTCAAAAAACATTAACGATACAAATACATTATAATTAAAAACATTACAAAATACATTCAAGATACAAATAAAAATCTTATTGCGCGCCACGTGGACCATGGTACGATCCACATTGAGGTTGCCGAATGGGTCGTGTAGACGGGTCACGAGTTGGTAATGCCCCCCTATTCCCGCGACGACGCCCCCCTCTATTTGGTTCGTCTTGTGCCATAGTCGACGGTCCCTGAATGAAACCTGGGTCTTCAACATCTTGACCTATAGAATTCCCTCCATAGGATAGGCGGGTGCCCGCGGCGCTGTCGAAGCTGTGTCTAGGCGGGTTAAAATTTCTCCTAGTGGGTGCAGCCTGGAAGTTTTGGAAGTTGGTGGTGGATCCGGTTTGGTTAAAATACAATGGTTGTGGCGGTGTGTTGAAGTCAAATTGTTGGCTGGGGTACTGTGATGTGTGTTGGTCGAATGTGGTGTATTGCGGGTATTCTTCTTCTATGCCCATGTCGGGGGTCATTGGTGGTGATCTTGAAGAGCCCCCCGCATGGAATTCCTGGTAATGTGATCTAGAAGAGCTCCCTGCATGGAATTCTTGATTTTGTGGTTGAGTTTGGGATGAAAAAAACGGGTGGAGTTGTTGGGAATGTTGTTGGTAAAAAGGTGTTTGTGGTTGCAATGGTTGTTGGTGGTAACTTTGTTGTTGTTGTTGTTGGTGTTGTTGTGGGTAATGTTGTTGTTGGTAATTTGGTGGTGGTTGTTGTTGTTGTTGGTAATTTGGTGGCGGTGGTTGTTGTTGTTGTTGGTGGTAATTTGGTGGTGGTTGTTGTTGTCCTCCAAAATATGGAGGTTGTGCTCGCGGGTCAGCTAAATAGAAAGGGGCAGACACAATCATTTCAGGATTTGTGACGGACCTGTACCAGTTTACATACTCAACAGTTGGCTTCATTTCTCCCGGCGCCACAGGAAATTCTAGAACCGTTTTTGATCGACGAGCCCATATTTTACGCTGCTCTATGGCAAAGGACTTGTAATTTTGTACGTACCACTGTTCGCTAACCTTCGCAAGATGCCAACGTCCCAAACAGTCAGGCTCAGGTGGGTCAGGGATACCTTGATGCATGCCGAATTGGAGCTTCACACGGTCACTCGGGTGCATCTCCACAGTGGTGAACCGTATGATGGGTGATTTTGCTGTCCAAATAGCCGCCTCGTCAAGGTCGGGTACGTGGTCCAATTCCAAGTAAGGACGGCAAATAAACTGCAAAGCAAATAATATTAATTTCAGAATATAGAAGATAGTTATTTTTAAAAATATATTTAGAAAATGGACATTTTTAGAGGTATTACTTCTTGGGGTCCTAGTCGATCTAATAGCTGGCGGTAGAAAATGATTTTGGAATCAGGCGTTTTGGACCAATCCATTCCGAGTGCATTGAACCTAAACACATTAAAAGATATAAATCAATATAGTGACAAATAATAATAGAATAAAAAGCAATAATTAAAATAAGATCCAAAAGTTACCTTGAAGCGTAAGGGAAGGCGTAACTGTTTGGATTTGCAGGGGCCAATACCGGCATCCTCCACCATGCCCATGCTTGTAGCAAGAATGCACATCCACTAAATGTACAACTATCCTTTTTTGCACATTTGCATAAGGAACTATATAGGTATGCCAACACAGCCGAACCCCAACTATATGTCTTTATTGCATCAATGTCCCCAAGTAAACACAAGTACATAAAATTAACATTATTTCCCGTGCCTTCGGGAAATAGAAACCTACCAAACAACAACATAATATACATCCTAGTTTTCCGCAATATAGTTTCTTCGTCAGAAAACTGATCCAATTTAAGCCCAACATAAGCTTCCTGAAGGCCAGCAAGCTTTATACCTTGGCCCCTACCCCTTTGTTGCCCCTCACCCTCTATTAAATCCACACCCAACAATTCGACGCATAGGGCGTTTGGTTGTTGGACATTTCCATACACTGCCTTTCCATTTGTTTTGAGACCCAACAACATGTACACGTCCTCTAGAGTGACGGTACATTCACCCATTGGAAGGTGAAAAGTATGAGTCTCAGGCCTCCAACGCTCACACAATGCTAATATAAACTTCATATCAACTGAGGTATGTGTTAAGTTCATTACCTCACCAAATCCCGCACGTTTAACGTAGTCCACAATCAAAGGGTCAGGAGCATTCATCTTACCAGCACGGGTCCTAAATCTCGTGACATCCTATAAAAAAAACACCTCCCATAAGTATTTGAAATTAGTAAATTTAAGTAAAAAAAATTAAGTGTTTACTCAAACTTACATAAGTGGCAATGTTTGCAATGGTGCCTCGATGCTCTTGACCCATAGTTAGGAGAGACATGTTTGTTGATGATGAAACACAAAGTTGCTCTGATGATAAGTTGCTCTGATGAAAGTATAAGAGGTGATGAAGAAAATGAACAAGTTTGGGAACATATTTATAGCCAAAATGCATAGGTTATTACGAGATTCCCTGCAGTGTCTTGTCCCGTCAAGTCTGTGGTGGGGACGAGATTTCCTGCAGTGTCTTGTCCCGTCAAGTCTGTGGTGGGGACGAGATTCCCTGCAGTGTGTTGTCCCGTCATGTCTGTGGTGGGGACGAGATTCCCTGCAGTGTCTTGTCCCGTCAAGTCTGTGGTGGGGACGAGATTCCCTGCAGTGTCTTGTCCCGTCAAGTCTGTGGTGGGGACGAGATTCCCTGCAGTGTCTTGTCCCGTCAAGTCTGTGGTGGGGACGAGATTCCCTGCAGTGTCTTGCACCGATTTATCATATACTTTTATTTTTTATTTAGATGTTGAGAATTTTATATTATAATAGATTTTAATTCATTATCATAATTTGTGACATGCATTATCATAATTTTTAACAAAACATTTCATTAATATATGCTCAGAGCATTTAATTGGACGGTACAGAAGTAGCTGAAATGATAAAGAAACTGCAACATCTAGGATATTACAACGGTTAGGACAATGTCTTCTCTGTCCTCCATCATTCGAGTGCATTGAATGTCGTCCTCCATTGTCTCCCACCAACGCTGTCTTTCAAGAAAAGCACCTCCCCTTGTTCTAAGTCTCTTGATAGATCTGATTTGTTCGCCTTGACTCCACTCTCCCTCCAAAAATCTGAGAAGGGTTCTCTTAAGCTGGTCCATGGATTGAATGTTCCAAAACATTACTTGCATGGGAGGTTTGACGGCAGAGAAAATAACGTATCCGTTTCTTCGAACAATGGGAGGTTGATAGTCCAAACGCCTTACAGGTGGTGGAGGCTCAGTAGTCCGGTGCGTGCTATCTGGCCTTATTCGAGATCTCATTTTTTTCGTGTGTGTACTGATGCACACAAGAAACCCTAATTTATAGAGGGACAATTAGGGTTTCATTTACAAGGGAAAAACATAAACAATAATTTTGAAGAATAAAAATTAGGGCCCCACATGGTCCCCATCTGTTTTCTGTCCCTAGCATGCGTCCGAAACGAGTTCCTGTACCCTAGCATGCGCCTGTAATGATTCCTGAAGCGATTCCTGATAGATTCCTGCAACGATTCCCCCTATCTTCATGCATGCAGCCCTATCTTTTGTGGCATGCATTAGTCATGTCAAAGTTACTATCTTGTGCAGAATTATTGGTTCATTTCTTGCATGCATTATCCTTGTGTAAGAGGTGGGGACGAGATTCTCTTGTGGCATGCATTAGTCATGTCAAAGTTACTATCTTGTGCAGAATTATTGCTTAATTTCTTGCATGCATTACCCTTGTGTAAGATTTCTTGCATGATATATAGGAACTACTTCACATACTATTTTTTACAACCATCACAACTTTCCCAAACATTTCTTCCTTTTACAACACACCACAATTCTCACATTTCTTCTTTCACAAACACATATCAAAATTATGGCATCCACCTCGCAGTTCAAAGTTCGTGTTCATATGAATGGTGAGACATACCACTGCGACACAAACGGTTTTATATTTAGAAACACAAACTCAACACGTTTTGCTCTAAATAGACAATCAGATTTCTCTTATCTAAAAAGGAAAATCGAATCCAAAATAAGAGAACAAGTTTCTCAGATATTTTACCGACAACCCCTTCTTCAACCTAACAACTCAGTCATATTTTGTCAATCACAGATAACAACTGACTTAGAGGTTCAAAACATGTTCCTCACCCATGAGCATTTTGGTTATGATTATCTGGAACTGTACATAGTGGTTGAACAAAATGCTCCTTCGCAAAATATTCAGTCACAAGTTATTGATCCTGTTGTTGATGACGAACAACAACCCGAGCATGTCATTGACGAAGAAACTGATATAGAAGATGTTGTTGATGAGTTGGTGAATCGTGAATCCGAAGATGAAGGTGACGAAGAAGTTCCAGTACCGGATCGAGTACCGGATACACATGCATATTCACCTCCGGCACATTTCACAACGCTTAATTTAGGAGAGGACGAGCCATCGTCCGATATGTTCTACAATCCATACATGAGGTCAAGCGAGGAGTTAAAAGAGGGTGACACGTTTCGTTCGAAGGATGATTGTCTGTTGGCTATAAAAAATTGGCACTTAGCAAATTGTGTTGATTTTAAAGCCGATCGATCAAATCCAGAGAGAGTCACTATTGCATGCAAAAACCCGGAATGTGGATACATGCTGAAGGCATCGTTCAGAAAGAAGTTTAACGCGTGGGTGATACGTTCGATATCTCAAGCCCACACCTGCGTCACCACTAACATGGCGCAAGATCATCGAAAACTCAGTCATGACATGATATGTCATACCATCATTCCTCTGGTCGAAACTGACCCATCCCTGAAGGTGAAGACAATTATTTCTCATTGCGTTTCTGTGTTCAAATACAGACCTTCGTACAGAAAGGCTTGGTTGGCGAAACAGAAAGCAATTGAAAGAGTCTACGGCAACTGGGAGGAATCGTACCAACAACTTCCTCGCTACCTGGCTGCACTGCAATTGTATTCACCTGGGACTGTTAGTATATTGGAGACACTGCCGGCACAGTCCCAGGACGGAACCCCTCTCGAAGGTAATGGAATCTTCCATAGACTATTCTGGGCGTTTCAACCATGCATCGTCGGTTTTGGTTTTTGCAAGCCGATTATTCAAATTGATGGAACGTGGCTGTATGGGAAATACAAGGGAACTTTATTGATGGCGGTCGCGCAGGATGGAAATAGCAACATTTTTCCAATAGCATTTGCTTTGGTAGAAGGCGAAACAGCTGCTGCTTGGGGTTTCTTTCTGAAGAATCTCCGAGCTAGAGTCGCTCCACAACCTAATCTTTGTTTGATTTCTGACAGGCACGCTTCTATTGACAGCGCATACAACAATCCGGCAAATGGTTGGCACAACCCTCCGTCTAAGCATGTCTACTGTATTAGGCACATAGCACAGAATTTTATGAGAGAGATCAAGGATAAATTTTTGAAGAACCACTTGGTGAACGCGGGGTATGCCTTAAACCAACCTGGATTTCAATACTACCGCCGAGAAATAGCGTTGACAAATCCAGATGCAGGGAGGTGGATTGACAGCATTGATAGAGCAAGATGGACTAGGTCATACGACGATGGGGCTAGGTGGGGCCACATGACTACAAATCTTGTGGAATCAATGAACGGGGTTTTCAAAGGCATACGAAACCTACCTGTAACTGCCATTGTTAGTGCTACGTATTTTCGGATGGCAACTTTGTTCGCCACACGAGGTAAGAGGTGGAATTCAGTGTTACAAACACAACAGGTATATAGTGATGTCTGCATGAAATATATACAACAGGAATCTGCCAAGGGTAACACTCATCGGGTGACCGAGTTCGACCGTCATGGCCACACCTTCAGTGTAAAGGAAACAATTGACCACAACCAGGGACTTCCACGACAACAGTATCGCGTCAATATCCCAGATCGTTGGTGCGACTGTGGCCAATTTCAAGCATATCGCATGCCTTGCTCCCATGTCCTTGCAGCATGTTCACATACTCACTTTGATGCATTATCTTTGGTATCAGAAATTTACAAGGTATCAACGTTGCTCAACGTATACGACAATTACTTTCCGGTGGTAGCAATGGAAGCATATTGGCCTGTGTACGAGGGGGAAACAGTTTGGCATAACGATTTAATGCGTCGGAATAAAAGCGGTCGACCAAACAGCAGGCGTATTAGAACCGAGATGGACGTAACTGAAAAAATGCAGAGGAAGTGTAGTATATGTCGTGAGGTAGGACATAATAGGACCAAATGTCCCAATCGTGGATCTAGTTCCACAACATAGTTATTAGTTTCGATGATGTTTGTAATTTACTTTTTCAATGAAATGAACTTTTTTTTTTTATAAATTTTATGGGTTACAACACAAAAAAAATTACTAAATAAAAAAAAGTTCATGGTACATATTGAAAGAAATTACCAAATATTACCATGGAGAAAATATTTGGAACCAATAAAATTTACAAAGATTTAAGAGAAAATAGTACCGAAAACATTAATATTGAAAGTAAAAAATTACCTAAAATATAATAGCATGAAAAAAATTAAGAGGAAATAATGAAAAAAATTACATTAATATTGAAAAAAAATTAAGAGGAAATAATGAAAAAAATTACATTAATATTGAAAATTACATTAATATTGAAAAAAATAATTAAGAGGAAACAATGAATAAAATTAAGAGGAAATAATGAAAAAAATTAAGTGGAAATAATGAAAATAAGATTGAAAAATATTGAAAATTACATTAATATTGAAAAAAAAATTAAGAGGAAATAATGAAAAAAATTAAGAGGAAATAATGAAAAAAATTACATTAATATTGAAAATTACATTAATATTAAAAAAAATAATTATTTATAAAATCCATTTTGAATTAATAATTGAAAAGTATAACATAAAAAAAATTAGGAGGAAATTATGTTAAAGAAAAAAAATTACAAAAAAAAAAAAGAAAAAAAAAATAAAGGGGGGGTGTTGTCGCCAGGGGGGGTGGCGACAACACCTAAAAAATACACATGGGCGTCAGGCCCACTGGCGAGTTCTCTTAAAGCCCAGTGTTGTCGCCACCCCCCCTGGCGACAACGTGTATTTTTTAGCAAAAAATGGACATTTGGGGAATTATTTTGAAAAGTTGGTTATTTCTGAAATTTTTTTTTAAAAAATGGATATTCAAAAAAAAATTCTTGTTATGTATCCTATAATATTTTCTTTTATATCAAATTTTAAATTTTCGTTTTAATTTATAATTATTTTATTAAAAAATTTAAACCATTTATATTTAATAATAAATTATTTTATGTGTTTGATGTGTTAAATAATTCATTACGATTTCAAAGTTGTTATCAACATATTGTTTAATTTGTTTTTGAACATTTCATTTGAATTAAGTGAACTCAATTTTTTAACGTTATATAGTAAATTATAACTTTTTAGTCACTCAATATTAGAAATTTTACTAACAAGAAAATATGTATAAATTTTTCACATTTGAATATCATATTGTATCAGTTATGTAAGATAATAAGGATAAAAATATAAATTATTAATAAAGCCCCTCTCCTCCCCTCTTGAACAAACATATTTTTAATTAAAATCCCTCTGTTTTCCTCTCAACCCCTCGTTTGAACCAAACACTCATCTGATTAAAAAAACCCATCACTTCTCCTCCCATTCTCTCCCTTCCATTAAAATCCCCCCCCCCCCCCTCATTTGAACAAAACAGACCCACCCTTAGAATAAGAGAGAGAATGGAAGAGAATTTAATATGCATTCTCAATTTTCAATTAAAATCCATTTTACTATTTAGGAAATTTAACAAACTAAAATCTTAACATGCATTGATATTATAATTATAAATAGGGGTGGTCGCAGTGCAGTTTTTATGTACAAGGTTATCCGAACCGCAAGAGAAAAAAATTGTGCGGTTCAATTTGATTCAGCTGGCTTTTAAAAATAAAATCAAAGTAACTTAAATCAAACCAATGTGATTTGGGTTGGTTCATATTTTTACAAAAAAAATTATTGAGTCATAGATACATATATAGATGACAACATAACTTTGTATTTAGTCATTTATACGTTATTAAATAACAACAAAATTCATCATATTTGAACAATTTTTTTTTAATATACAAAAATAGTATTAGAGAAAAATGGAAGGAAAAAAATCATAAAATAGTAGTATAAAACAATATCAAAAACATTATATCAAAATAGAAAAATAGAGGAGATGGAAGATTAGAGAAGATGAAAAAGAAAGAACAGAAGATATGAGAGATTAGAGAAGAAGTGCATCAAAAACTCAATTGGAAGAGAGATCAGTAGAATAAAAATAAGAAGATGAAAAAGAAAGAACATAAGAGATGAGAGACTAGAGAAGAAGAGACGAGATGTACATGGAAAAGAAGATGAGAAAAAGGTAAGATACCGTATGAGAGGTTTGAGAAGAATTAAACTGAAACCTTAAGTGTGAGGAAGAGAAAACCATTTATAATTATAAGACTAAAGTATAATAAGTTTGGGTTTCGGTTGGATGTGGGTTAAGTGAAGTTTGGGTTGTAACATAATGTAGTTTGGTTCGGTTTGTAAAATAGAAACCACAAACCGGACTGAACTGCACAGTTTTGTTAAAAACATGACTCAAACACATTAGAACCAAATGCAATTTCGATTTAGTTTGGTTCAGTTTTTTCGTTCAGGTTTTTTTGGGCCGATTCAGTTTTGAACACCTTTAACCATAAGTATTAAATATGCATTTTAAACTCCAATTAAATGTCTATTTAGAGAATTTAATAAGGTTGATATGGATTTTAATTTAATCATGATACATAATACATATTGGATTTAACAAACTAAAAAAATTACCCATTATGTTTTTCCGAAAGATATTGGATTTGACAAACTAAAATTATCCTTGATGTTTTTTTTAATAGATATGTAAATTTTGTAAGTGTTAGTGTGTGCGGCACTTTGAGTGAGAGAAGGAATAAGAGAGAATGAAAAGTAATTAAGAGTTGTTATTATTGAAAGCTTAATCAAAACTGAATAACAAACATATCACAACATAACATAACAAACCCTAACATATAAATGTATGTGACTTCTATGCTAAGTCCCTAACATAACAAATCCTAAACTTATCTAATTTGGGCTTGGGCTACAACTTGAATTATATTACAACATATCTCTTATAATTCAAGTTGTCGAACACAAAATAATCATAGTCGATCTGAATTATTCTTAATTTTTTTCTCAAAGTTAGAAACTTGTCGATCTTCAGTCCTTTGATGAAAATGTCAGCCAACTGTGCTCCACTCGAGCAATGTCTCACTTCAAGTTCACCTTGGTTTATCTCCTCCCTTAGGAAAAGAAACTTAGCCTCAATGTGCTTACACCTTTCATACAGAATTGAATTTTTTGCAAGATTAATGAGTGGCTTATTGTCGATCTACAATACAAGTGGTTTTTTCACTTCGACCTCCATCTCTTCTAGCACAAAATTGATCCATATTGCTTGACAATCAACATAGGATCCTGCTATATATTCATCCTCACACGATGATAATGCCACCACAAGTTGCTTTCTCGAGCACCATGATATTGGAGCATCAAATACTTGAAAGAAATAACCAGTTGTGCTTCTTCGATCTTCCTTATCTCCACAACAATCAACATCAGAGTAGCAAGTAACCGTAGCTTCTTTGCATTTAGAATCTCGTGGAAAACAGAATTCCACAATTTATCGATCATTTTAAGTATCTCAGAATTCTTTGTAGGCTTCATATGTGACACCCTTGGTTCACTCATGTACATGCTCACCAATCGAACTAAGAAACCTATATCATGTCGCTGTTGCCCATAATCTCAGAGATCCGACAACTTGTTTGAACAATGTGACATCAACTTTGCCCTCCTCTCCATGCTTCTCCAATTTCAAATTTGGTTCGACGGGTGAGGATGTAGGATTCAAATCATCCATATGAATCTCTTGAGTATCTATTTGACATACTTCCTTTAGTACAGTACCATATCGTGTTTGGTTATTTGAAACTCCATGCCTAAGAAATATGACAAATTTCCTAGATCCAACGTTTCAAACTCTCTCATCATCAATTCTTTGAGCTTCAACAACTTCTCCAAGCTATTACTAATTACCAGCAAATCATCAACATATAAGAAAATAATGGTTATATCTCGTGCCAAAATTTGCACATAGACACCATACTCTAACTTGCATTTGATGAATCTCAATTAAATTAAGTGTAAGTTGATCTTCTTGTTCCATGCCATAGGTGCCTGCTTAAGGCCATAGAGCGCTTTGTGCAACATGTATACTTTCCTTGCTTCCTTATGTATCACAAACCCATGAGGTTTTGTGACAAATACCTCTTCATCTAAAGGACCATTCAAAAATGATGAATTCACATCTGTGAAATGTCGACCGACCTTGCTTGCATACTAAGGCTACCACCAATTTGACAGTCTTCAATCTTGTATTGGTGTGTATATTTTAGAATAGTTGAGTCCTGCTTTATGCATAAATCCTCAAGCTACTAATCTAGCTTTATGTCTTGCTATCAATTCACCAACATTGTGCTTCAACTTGAACACCCATTTCACTTCAATAGCTTTTGTGTGTGTTGTCAATTCGACTAACCTCCATGTGTTGTTTCTTTCGATCACTTGTAACTCTTCAATCATAGCTGACTTCCACTGTTTATTCTTTAAAGCCTTGCTATTGTTGATTGGTATATCGCCTGCAAATAAAGCGAAATGAACTAATTCTCCATTTGGTGTGACTTCATCATCACCAACCAATTCATAGTTATGAAGTATTTTTGGAATAACTATAGTTCTTAAATGTCTTCCGCTTATGCTAGCCACACCCTCTTCGACTTCGAGTGTGTGGGAATGTCAGCAACTGCTTGGACTTCGAGTTCGACTGGAATATTGACAATTGCTTTGACTTCGACCTCGTTAATTGCTTCGTCTAAACCATATCTCATAAATGGCTTGTCAATTGCATCACAAGAATTCCAATCTCCGGCAGAATTCTCATTAATCACAATATCTCGACTCATCACGATCTTATCATTGACTGGATTAAATAGCCCGTATGCTCCAGTTTTGTGATATCCTACCAGAATCATAGGTTTACGTTTATCATCAAGGTTCACTCTTCTTGCATCAGAAATATGTTTGCAGCAAATATATCCAAACACCTTCAAATGACTCAATAATGGTCATTTTTCACTCCAAACTTCTTCATGAACGTTGTTCTTCAATTTCTTAGTGGGGCACTGATAGGAAGCTATCCTACCAAAACTATCAATTTAGGGTTCAACAATAAAAAGAGAAAGACATTAAAATAAACTAAGGAAATAGAGATAAAAATAACTTTGATTTCATTGATTGATCTTCACTTTCTCAATAAGAGTACATATATAGTGATAACAATAGTGAGCAGTAAAATAAAGGCCCAATAACTAAAAGACCAACTAAATAATATCTAAGACAAGCCCAACTAACATAAATTATTTTAAATAACTTAAAGCTCACTTTCATACTCTATCAGGCACCAGGGTCGGGCCAATTGAGTTGAAGGCCTACGACAAAGTTTAAAATAAAATTTTGAAAAGTAAAAATATATTTTATTAATAATTATATTAATTTATAATTAAAAATAGAATAAAGTTATAAAATAAAATTTTAAATTATTATTTTCTTCAATTTATTCTTTAAATAATATAAAATCAACTAATAATCTCTAAAACATATAAAATTTATCAACCTAATCTTTAAATTACATTAAAAAAATAATTATGTAAATATTTAAAATGTAAGAAAAATGACGTAGAAATCAACCTAAATGACCAAATTATTGTAAAAAAACACTTAAAGGACCAACTTGTTACCAAAAAATAACTTAAAAGAATTTTGGTGTAATTTTTCCAAGAAAAAAACATAATTCCTCTATTTTTTTTTATTATAAGTCGTCTTGAAAAAAATTTGTATTGAAATATAAGTCGCTTTACAATTTCAATGAATAGTTAATGATATTTTTCCTATTATGTAAATTTATCTTCCACATGTTATTATTAAAAAATCCACATATTATTAAAGAATGACAATTTTATAAAAATCTTCATAATTTCCTATTTTCATACAACAATTATTATTTTTTGTAAAAACTACAAATCAATTTATATTAAGAAACAGAGGTAATAATTGTTAATCTTACTTTTAAAAACTATTTTAAAATTGTATAATATTACAAATTTGTCAATGAAAAGTGTACGATTTTCCCTTGTTTTTTCTTTCTAATTTCCGAACTTAAAAACCTAAAACCAAAACTTCCAAAACATATTCTAATTTTTTAATTTTTAAAAAATAGAGAATAGTTTTTAAAAATAATTTGATAAAATTATAAAACTGTTTTCAACCAGCAGAGACAAAGGTTAATGAACTTTAGTGTTTGGTTGTAAACTATGAAGTACAGACACTCCTAAAACTCGATACTTACACGGCGACACCGTTAATAATTTGAACAAATAAATAAATTAAATATAATTATAAGTGTCGGTGCAGATGTCTGTCATCGACACGGACACCGACACACATAATTTTAGAGGTGTAAGTGCTTCATAGGTTGTAACTTTGTAGTGGAGTAATCGAAATTGCAGAGACAGCCTAACATTGTTGTTTACTTGTGAGAATTAAGATCAATTTTAATTGTACTAAGTAAATGTAAAACCATTTCAAACACCCCATTAGTTTTTATGCATTTACATGATCCAACCAGAATACTACTCAGTACTCATTATTCTATATACAGCTTCAAATCCAACGAGATTGTTTCATCGTTCTGTAGGAAGTCCATTTTGAGTCCAAGCAGCATAACCACCAGCAATGTCCGTGACTCCTGTGAATCCCTATAGATCACAAAAACTTTGTCATTACACAATTTTTGAGCTCATGTTTATGAAATTTGAATGACAATACTAAATAAATATTTCCAACACTGAGTATCAAACATTGTGACACGCCTAACGTTTAAGGCATATTGAGAGAAGAAATGCTTACAGAAGCTAACAAGTCAGTAGCAGCCATCATAGACCTTTTACCAAGTTGACACCCCTGCAAAAACAAGAAAAATCAAAAACAGATTCTTCAAGTTGGAGTACATGAAAATTTCATACAGAATCTAATGACTACTGGCAAAGGTTAAACACTCACAACAATAATTTCAGCTTCTTTTCTAAAATGTGAAGAAACTTCTTTAACAAAATTGCTATTCTTTGTCATCCCTAAATACATCAAGATGAATAAAAAATGAGTTAATCTCAACAGTGAGAATAATTACAATTAACCAAAGTATTAGAGAATTGAAATAGAACCTGATCCAACTTTATACAAATAAGGTATGTTAATTGCCCCAGGTGCATGTCCAGCATTAAACTCTTCAGTGGTCCTGCACAATCACAAAAAAAACAATGAATGAAAGTGGTGAGTTTTGGCTTCTTCCAAAACACCATATAATATACAATTAATTAACACTTCCTTAAAATTAAATTTAACTCTTAATTAATCAAATTGGTTACTTTACCTTACATCAAGATACTTATGGCCAGCAAGAAAAAGGTCGTGAGCTACACGCACCGGCACTGAAGTTGGAACTCCAACAACCTCCTCTAAATTCCCCTTTAAACTACACATCATGCTTCAATATAAAACCATCATCAACAATGTTAATTACCGAAAACCAAAAAAAACAAAATGTTCTGTTTTATTGAAGATAATGAATTATGATTCACAATTTCTTTACACTTACCGGAAGTTCAAAAGCTTTGGTTGAACAACAACGCTTCTTTGTCCGTTGTTAAAGTTGGAGGATTTTACAAATGAAAATCTGCATGCATAAAAACACTATAAATTTGAAGAAACAGAGATCGCAAAGTAAAGAAATGAAAACAAAAACATAAATGTTATGTTATGTTGTGTTACCTAGTCATGGTAGTGTTACGGCGTAGATTTAGAGGGCGTGAATGGAAGCAAGCGGCGGAGACATCAAACGACGGTGCTGTCAATGTTTTCATCGTCCTCGTTTACTACTATAGATAGATAGATACTTTCGAATACAAACGAGTGGTTATCTTTTCTATGAAGTGAAAGGAATCTATGCCTAGAGATTGTCGTTGCAATAAAGAAGATTTCACACTCACATGAAATGAAAGGACCTCTTTTTATATAACAAAAAAAAATACTCTCATAATTTTGTACTTTTTTAAAAAAATTAAAATTAAAATAACATAGACTCAAAGATTAATTAATTCTTCGAAATAACTGAGATTCTTTTAGACACAGTGGTTGAAATCGAATTAAAAACAAACATGACTCATATACTAGGATTAATGTTGCGTTAAATTCAGTGTTTTTATGTTTTTACGAGTACCATTTACTCCTAATTTTGTGTGTGTGGATAAAACGGTTGAAACTAATAATAATCCTACTAGATGACACGTAATTGGTTTGCATGAAATGGATAATAATTCCGGGTAGACTGTAACGCTGCACCTACAAGTGGGATCCACCACCTATGACTTAGAAACGAGAAGTTGTCGTAAGTCGTAACCTCATCTCAGTATTGAATTGGATAAGTTTGCACATTCCAATGTGGGTGGAAATGTTCACATACACGTGGCAATACCATCCTCACCTCTAACAACAATATATGAAAAAGATTTTTTCTTTACCCACCTCCCTATGGGGTCACCCCCAGCGAAAACCCCATTTTACCCTGCTTCGGAAATGCATTTTCGAAATATTTTTTTTCTAAATTTTTCCAGACTTGGGAAGTGCATTTCCGAAAAAATCCCAAAAATTGGAATTTTGACTAATTCGGAGATGCATCTCCGAAACAACAAAAAAAAATCTAAAAAAATCCCAAAAATTAATTTTAGAATATTAATTAATTCACATATCATAAATTTGATATAATTTATGAGTAATGAATAATAATAATTATATATTTTGATATAATTTATAAGTTATGAATAGTATCTATTATATATTTCTATCCCGATTCATATTTTAAAATTTAAAATAATTTTAATTAAAAAAATTAAAATAATTTCATAGGTTATAATTTTTTATTTATATATTTATAATAATTGTTATATATTTATAAAAAAAAATGAGTGTTTTAATTTATATATTTATATAATAATTATAATAATTATTATATATTTATAAAAATTATTATATATTTATATATTTATATAATAATTATTATATATTAATTATAAATATATTTATATATTTATATAATAATTATAAAAATTATAAAAATTGAGTGTTTTAATTTATAATAATTATTATATATTTATATATTTATATATTAATTATTATATATTTATATATTATATATTTATATAAGTTAAGAATTATTTTTAACTTTAAAATTGTTTAGGAAATTTTGATTCACCTTGATTTTATTGATTAACCTTCATTTTATTGATTCACCTTAATTTTATACCTACTAATTGTATTGATTCACCTTGATTTTAATTTTTTAATAATTATTAAATTCTTTCGGAAGTGTATATCCGAAACATTCCAAGACCAATTTGGTCTTGGAATATTTCGGATATGCATCTCCGAAGACACCCCCTCCCAAAAAAAGTGTTTTCGGAAATGCATTTCCGAAGACACCCCCTCCCAAAAAAAAGGTGTTTTCGGAAATGCATCTCCGAAAACACCTTTTTTTCGTGTTTTCGGAAGTGCATTTCCGAAATAAGACAAATTTTGAAAAAACAAAAAAAAGCGTTTCGGAAATTCATTTCCGAAGTGAGAGTATTTTGAGTTTTTCACCGGAGGTGATCTAGAAAAGAGGGAAGTAGGGAAAGAAATTTCCATGAAAAAACATTATTAAATAATTTTACCTATAGATTCAACTTTACTTTCACAAAATATTAGGGTTACTTTGAAAAACTGAATCAAACTCATTAACCTATAATAAAAGTTTATTTGAATTGATTCCAACGGTTTTAATTTATTAAAAATTGAACTGAACTAAAATTAGTAGTTTGGTATATCGTTTTGAAATTTGAATTGTTAAAAAACAAAAAAAAAATTAAATTGAATTGTTTATCAAAGAACTTAATCATTAAATTAATTTTTATTTTTTTTAACTTGTTTAAAGTATTTTGGTTCAGATTCAGTTTGTTTGAGTTCGGTTTAATTTCATTTAGGGTTCGATTATAAAATTGTTTGTGCATAATAATTTGATTCATTAATTAAATATAATGATTCGTTTATTTTAACTTCAGTTCAGTATTTAATTCAATTCTTAGATTTTTTTTTACAGCCCTACAAAATATACATGCTTAACGAAATTATTGTAAATTTATCTTCAATTAAAAAAAGTTTTAATATTCAGAATATTTTATTTTTTAAAAATAATAAATATTATCAATGGTTACATCTTTATTATTTCAGACTATAATTTGTAATTTACTGTGGTTATATGTTCATAAAATTTTAATATATATTTAAATTTTAATAATTATTTTAAAAAATTTGAGTTTATCTATGATTAAGTCGTAAATATATATTTCAAGATTTTTTTTCAAAAATAATACTATACAATTCAAAGCAGTTGGATAAGATGACAAAATTAGAGGTCCTAACTTCAATCCTTGTTCTGGTCACGCAGTTGCACACTAAGGATATTCTCTTTATAAAAAAAATTGGTATACAATATTTATCTTAGGATTTTTTGAAATTTTTTCTATATATGATTTTAATATGAAAAGTCGTGACTAAGTTTTTCAATTTCTTTTTAAAATTTCCAATATGTAATTTAATATAAAAAATATGTTTTATCTACGATTCAGTAACAAATTAATTTTCAATAAATTTTAGGATTACTTTTTTTATTCTAAAAATTACTCATGTACTCTTTTAAAAAAAAACTTAAAATGTCCATACAATTTATAGATACACTCAAGACACACCAAATATATCAAAATATCAAAAATATTCCAAAATATGTTTTCGAAAATTGTTAGAATAAAAAATAAACAAAAATAACTGCAAAACAATATAATATAAATTAACATCTGTCATTATTGTCATTATTATGGTATACATTAAAAGTAAAATATTATATAGATAATCGTTAATGTAAATCTATTAAATACATTTTATCATCAAGTAGGATGTCTCAACAACTTTAGAATATCTTCGATCGATTTTGCAATCTTCGCATCCACCTCGACCGGACATTTTGTTTCGTAACGGTGAAATATACCCCACATAACAATTAAATCTTCATTTGTCTTCAGCTCAAACATGGTGAACTACATCTTCCCTTCGTTATCAATTAAGGATGAACGATAATAAAACTTCATAACTCTTCGATTACCTGGATACAAATTCTCTAGTATTGATTTCAGATCGACAAGACGGATGATCTCTATGAACCTAAATTGAAGAGGGAGCTTCTCTTCGTTGAAGTAGACAAAAGAGAGGTACGCATATTGAGACATTATGTGTGTTTGCTATGTGTGTTTGTGCTAACAAGTATAGTAACAACCATATTTATACAAGTTTTAGATTAATATGTACCTTAAAAACTCAATCATGTCTCAAAGAGTATTTCGAAGATGAACTTCCAAATACACCCTCTTTCGTTTTAATAAAATTAGGGTGCGTCCAAAAACGTATATCCGAACAATCCCACACTATCATTTTTTTTTTAATAATTGGGGTGATTTCGGAAATATATTTCCGAATAAACCCTTATTAGCCTTTTTATTTTAAAATTGGGGTGCGTCCGAGAATGTATTTTTGGATTCACCCTTAACTAATCAGACAAGACTTGCTATAGAAACATAATATGTTATGAAGAAAAATGTAGGAAACTAAAATATACATTAAAATGTATCAAAATGTCTCAAGTTTGCATTGTTAATATCAATCCAACATTACATGCAAAACACGTGTCATCGCCTAAATACATTGTTAGATAAAATTAAAAATGAATCAAAACATGTGTCACAGTCTAAATTGATATGTATGGGTGATTCCGCCTTTGAATTTTGTTTCTTTGATTCTCTTTCAATCTCCCTCAACTTGATATATTCTTGCATCCTATCCAAAAAATGATCCGGCCATATTTTAGCTTCTTTTGTTGAATGAGTTGCTCACTCAGGTGATGTCAGTGGTATATGACATTTCAGTTTCAAATAAACTTGAACAAAATACAATGATTTAGAAAGCCACTTAATACACATAATTCGATCAGTTGGATTTTGAGGTGTGGTAGACCAAAATGGGGAAAATATTCCCGAGATACCGTATCTCATCAGATCAATATACACCCTATTATATGTACTGCCATAAGATGACCTATCTTAGGGAATCACATGCATTTTTCTTTTGATGTCGGGCCATTAACCCAAGGAATGCAAGATTCATGAATTGCAATGAAATGTTATTTTTCCTCGTATAATGTTGTGTATGATTTCTTATGCGCATTTAACTCTTTGATAAGTTCTTGACGGACAAGTGTATGATTCTCGTCTCTTTTACCGAGAAAAGCAAAAATAGCTTGATAACCGCAATTATCATCACCCTCAACATTAACAATTCGTTCAATATATTTATGTATAAAAACTCTTCGATGTATTTGAATTTTAGTAAAGGTGATGTAGAGGATGGTTTGCTAATGCGAGCACATTTGAAAACACTTGTTTGATATTTTGATTTTGAAGAATAAAGAAAGTGTGTCAACATGTTCAAAATAGGAACGAGACCGCATCGTTGAGTTATCACTCGATTTTGGTTTGATCTTCTTAGGAGCACCCTTTGTTTTTATCGGTTGCGACAGTGGTTTCAAAACTATGGTTTTTGGATAAGCAATTTTCCTTAATTTCTCTTTGATGTAGAGTTTCATTTTGTCATCAACTTTCAAAAATCTCTCTGAAATCACTTCCCATTCTGTCAAGATAGATATATTCGATTTACTATCTTTCATCACTCTATCATCATTAAAGTGGAGCCTTTTCCAATGGGTCTAAACCTCATATTTTCGTATTGGGCTATCAAGTTTAACCTTCTTTGAAAGTAAACAACCACATGGAAGACCATGTGTCTACTTAATTGTAAAACTTAACTTTGAGCTATATGAACCTATTTTTGTAGCTCGTTTGATTTCGAGAAAAATAAAGATCACTCCCGCTCGAGATATATTGCCCACCAACTACGAATAGAGATTGTTATCCCTGAATCTGTGTTCCAACACTGTAATGTTGCGACCAAATGCTGTTTGTATTTTATTATGCTGATTTTGAATCATTTCGTTCACAGAGTCCCAATCTCTACATAAATCACTTTTTACTATTTTTAAATCAAATCTTCAATGTAACATGGGCAAATTCAACTCAATTAGTTGTTATATTTCTAAAGTGTCTATTCTGATCGGTCCAAGCACAAACAATCTCCGGGATATTTTAAGAAATCTGGATATTTTTCACACACCTTCCTAAAAACTATAACATAATCGACATATAAATCTTTTGTAGAAGAAATTATTATAACATTCTAAGCATCCATTATTCTTTCTAGTATCACAATGGTTTTTACCATTTTTCTATCTTCACCATTTATTTGTTCGGTCCTTACCATAGGCTTAAGTCTACTTCTCACATTCTCTGTGATGTGATACCTTTAAAGTAATGCATATGATGAAGGAAACATTATTGCAATTTGCAACCGAATTCATCAATGCAATATTGCGATCAGTGATAATGATCTTTTGTGTGTTTTCTTTGTCCTTCAACATTGTCCCACATATTTTTAAAGCCCAAGTAATGTTGTCCTTTTTTTCGCTTTCCAGAAATGCAAATCCTACGTAAAAGGTCTTTTTCGTAGAAGTAACACCAATAATTTCCAATAGTGGAAGCTCTAAGTTGTTGGTCTTATATGTTTAATCAATAATGAGTACAATGGAAAATGTATTGTACAACTTTATGTAATCCAGATGAGTCTAAAATATATCTCAAAAAAAATTCTCCATCCTTGCACACTCGGTACCTAGATACATAATCATTATCATCCAGAAGGTTTAACAATGGTTGCATTCCAGTTATATCCTCTCTTATTGCCTTGTTATTTCGGGCACAAATACTTGTTTGATATTTGAGATACTTTGAGGTCTATTCCATTTCAAAGTGGCAATTATGTTTTTCGGCTGCACATCTTCAATGTCATGTCATAAATGATTTCCTTCTTTTTGACCATTAGGCAACACGCGATAGAATGACCGACTAACTTGCAACATATGTCTTAATTATTTGTACCACAAATCACATTAAAAATCCATTTATTATTTTTCAAAAGGTATCCACACAACTTAAAAGGACAATCACGTTTTCTCGAATTGGTGTCATCTCATTCAACTCCCATATAAGAATTGTATACTTTCCACTTCTTTCACATCTTTGAGTCACAAATGCAAGTCTTTTATGTGAACTATTATCTAACCTTCCGATTATAACGTCGAGCCCTAATTCGGTAGCCTCTGTGGGGATTCATGGGAGTATATGATCACGAACAACCCTTTGTTCATTTGTAAATTGGTTGTCGACATCGACCTTAATTAGGTAATAAGGAAAAAAAATACATGTACATTACCTTAAATTACAGTTTCTTTTGCTTATTTTGATGTGAAAAAACAAACAAATGATGTTTTGAAGTAGAAAAGTTGATTGAATGTGGAAGGAGGTTTTGATAGGGTTTGAACAAAAATGGTGTTTTTGATCGTCAGTGAAGCAAAGATGTAAGGCGGTGTTTTATTAAATTTCTCGCTTGACCGTTCTGAAAATGTATTTATGAAATTATCACTGACATGCAAAGGTGATATTTTTTCAAATTTTCGCTTAACAAATTCGAAAGTGAATTTCTGAATTTTTCACTAAATTGTTAAATGAATAAAATCATTGAAAGGGTGTGCCCGAAGATGCACATTCGGACTAGTTTTTTTTTGGAAAAAAATAGAGGTGTGTCTCATTCAAGACGTATTTTAGTGTGATATGAATGCATACGGAAATACTTTTCCAGATTCATAAGGATATTTTTTAGATTTTCATAGAGTGATTCTCCACAACTTAGGGTGGAAAAGCAATCCCCTAAAATTTGGAAATTTCTCATTGCACCCTTGTACCATGGGGCACACCTTTGAAAATCCCAAAAATATCCTTGGGTGAATTCAAAGATGTATCTCCGAATGCACCAAATACCATTTTCTGCCTAAATTTAGTTCGGAGGTACATCTTCGAATAAACCAAAGGTAAATCTGTAGATACATATCTGAAGTCACATTTCTTCCTAAGTAAATCAGACATCCACCACATTTCTTAATAAAATAGTTCAGAGATGTGTCTGCGAACTAGGTGTTTGAAGATACATTTCAGAATTCTTGCCTGCATGTTTCATTTGCAGAGATGGTATAACCAGATTGTAGTTTTTTCAATCCAACATAATTTTAAATTTATTAATATTTGTTGTTATTTGTTTCAAAGATAAATAAAAATGAATATTATAGAACTGAGTAATGCATTAATTATTTCGAAATATTATAATAGTACAAAAAGTATTCTCGAAGTTGATGAAAAATATATAAAATACAAGCAAAAACATAGTCTACTGAGTATGCCTAATCCTAACACCCCAACTCCTCTTCTACCTACGGTAACCCAAGGCATTCTGTGCCTCGGTAAGAATGGAACGTGCTAGGGAAACCACTTTATCGCCACCTCTCTCAAACAGTCCAGATTCGATGCCCTCTCTTGTCATCCGTATAATGTTTAGACAGATCAACAAGACATAAATGGCATGATCATCCATGAGATTCTCATTCTCCATGATCTCCTCTTGAGTATGCCTAGGTGGACGTCCAAGAGCGTCTGGTGTCATGTAAGGGTGTGACACTTTATAGAACAAAGTCATGTAACCCTCCACATAAGACCATTGTTCAATGGATTCGTGAATCTGATACTCATCGGTACCAAATGAATCTCAAAATCCGCCAGAATGTCATACAACTGTCTGTGGAAAATGCTCACAGGAACAGCCTAGAGGGGGGACCTTAAAATGATTTCCACATACCCAAACTGACGCATGCACCGTTCTGGAAAATACATTCACATGATATTAGTCCCACATGCCAGCCATCTAGAGTATAATAAAATGTCGAATGGAATAGTGTCCCGGTGAGTAGTGTATGACATCCAGACGATGTCATCATGCTGAGTCCAGTCAATATACACACAGAACAACACAACATCATCATTCCCTCTGCGCGGGGTGTACAAGCAAGCACGTTGGTAATCCTCAGTATATGTCACATCCAAACTCGTGAATGTGCTGATATTGGAAAAAGATCCATCCTTGAAAATGAATAAGAAAAAATATTAGTAACAAGTGTAAAAAATAGTTGTTAACTTAATAGTGAGATTTGGAAATTATCGTAAGTAGAGTGCATGAGCCTGTCATTTGCTTTATCATTCAATAAGATCCTTCGCTCAACTTGGAGTACAGGTATACCAAGCATGTGCCCCCTAGTTCCACTCGTGAATGGACTCCAAGTCGATTAAATACTTGAGGTAAGCCACATCCACATAAGTTGCACTTTTGTCCATAAACATAGACGTGCCAACCAAGAATAAGAAAAAGCACCTCAGTGCAAACTCCCTGTGGTAGCCAGTCCAAATATTATCAGCGTCCGGGCTTTCAGCTATCTCTAAGTTATCGTTATACAACTTTGCCAACCAATAAAACCCGACATGTGCACCCCTTGTATTCTTACACTGCTAAAAGGCTTCCTCGAGGTCTACTCCTAAATAAACCACTATCATTTCCATTTTCCACTACATCAACTCTGGTAATCATAGAATGATCAAGCAACCTTCTCCTGATGAGAATGTGTAGGAGAGGAGATTTCGCTATGCCATCTCTCAGCAAATGCAGCACACATGCCATGGTTGATGGTGTTGTATCCGAAAGCACAAAGACCTGCAAGACCAAAGTTCCGAAGTACACTTTGGAACCACTCATCTTGTGGCTGAAAAATACTATGAATCTTTCTGGCATGGTTCACAGATTTCACACACTCATGTTCCTATTGAAAATAAAATATAGGGAAAATATCCTTTTGCGTCCCTTATCTTTGACTCGGGGTCCAGTTTGGTCCCTTAATTTTTAAAAAGACCATTTTGATTCCTTAACTTTTCAAAACGTATCACATTAGTCCTTTCAGTCTAAATAACAGTAACAACGTCAAATTTTGCTGACTTGGCAATGACGTGTAATAATAAGCTTTTGTGACCGATTTAATGACGAAAAATTTGGTCAGTGATAAATGTCTGAGTTTTTGTTATCATTGATTCATCATTCATAAACTCATAGTTACATATTTTGGATCTCATGAATCGCATCTTCAAGAATCTTCCACGTTTTGTCTGCATATTTCGGATCCATAACCACCCTATGCTTAAACGCCTCTATCTGAAAATTCCTCTTCTTCTGGTTACTTTTTCTTTAACTTCTCTTTAGTTTCCTAATTTTATGATTCAACAAACCATAATCATTGATAATGAATTATGTGAAAAGCTTTTTGGATCTGGGTATGTGAAAAGCATTTTGGATTTGGGTTTGTGTTCTCTCCCTGTTATACAAATGCAGTAACTTTCACATATTTGATTTGGTTGGAAGTGTAATCGAGTTTCACATATATGAAGTTGTAATTTTAAGGAAAGAAGGAAAGTTGCAATTTTAAGGTTGTTGTTTATGGGTTTTTTAGGATTCTAGTTGCCCATTAATTACGAACTTGTGTGAGTCATTTACGGTTTTGGGGAGAAAGAATTCCAAGGCTTCACTGTTTATGGAGAAAGAAGGAGAATAATGTGGGAATAAGATGGACAATCATTATTAAAACCCAGAAAAAGTTTAGTGAGAGATTTTTGCATCGCTAAATCCCTTAAAAAATTAATTTAACCCACATGTCATCCACGTCAGTGCCACGTGTCCTTATGGATTGACTTTGACTAACAAAATGGACGGAAAGGACTAACGTGAAACGTTTTAAAAAGTTAAGGGATTAAAATAGTCTTTTTAAAAGTTAAGGGACCAAACTGGACCCCGAGTCAAAGATAAGGGACGAAAAAGGGTATTTTGCCTAAAATATAGCATTCTCAATCCAGTTGAATTTGGTTAAAATATAAAAAATAGAATCGTTAAAAATATACCTTATCCGTCCCAGATATGCGGAGCCACATAATCTCCAAAGTATATCAGTAATGAAGTGTCTGTGAGCCCTCTTGGAAACGGGTTTGCAAGTGGGGCCTCCTCATAAATGGGACCTGCTATGCACTGGGGGGGGCTGATGTGCAACTAGGGCATCCTCATCATGGTGTGAACAACTCTGGGATCTCGGCTTACATGATAGTGGACTCCTAGAGGTCGACTCCTCCCTGTCGTGAGGCATAAGGACGACTCTAACCTGCTCATGCAGAAGAGCCCTCTCGCGACGAGTAGGTGCAGTTAGTGTTTCACGGTCGTGTCTCATCCTGTCAACGTGGATAGGGTTTCCAACCATTTTCCTTGAAAAAATCATATGAAAAGAGATTAGTGATTAGGAAGGAAAAAGTTCGAAGATGCTTCTCTAAACACCAAAAATAACACACTTCGGAGATACATCTCCGAAAAAACTCAATTTTTGAGCTTCCATGGTAGAAACATTTATGCCATTGCCCTAGCCATTCAAAAGTAATCCAAATTCACCCAAATCTTAGAAACAGATCCTACACATAATATATTTCAAAGTTCAAATGCTAATGTTATCTAATGCATTAAAACTAACTTATTTGAGCTAATACATCAATCAAAACTCAAAATAAGCTAAATGAGAAATTTACTCAAAAATGTGTTGATGAGAGTGTAAAGTGTTGAATGCAGTAGTTAGAGGGAGTTGAGAATGGCAAGATACAAGCAAATGATCCGATGTTGCTTCCAAACTTGTCTTTGAGTTAAAACTGAAAATGGATAGAGGGAGGGAGAGAGAAAGTTTTTTTCCTAAAAAATGAAGAAGGAGAAGAGGGAGAGTTTGACGCAAACTTTAGATATGTTCACTTAGTTTAGACATGCATCTCCGAAATAATTTTTGAATTAAAAAAAAAGTTAATTCGAAGATGTATCTCCAAATATACCATACAGTTCCCTTCGTAAATACATCTATAAATTTACCTTTACCTAAATGAAGAATTGGTGCGTCCGAAAATATATCTTCGAAAACAAAAGACATTTAAAAAATTTTGTATAGGATTAAAAAAAAGTGTAAGGGTGCAATGAAAAATTGCCTTTGTAAATAAAATTCACACAACACTTCCATCCAGTTCCAATGGGCTTAGATGTTGGGATGTTGGGCTTTAAGTAAAGTCCACTCACACAAAATTGCCCATTCAAACTAGCCAGTAGCGACGAAATGCCAAAGAAAGTAGCCATAGCTTTCTGTAATTCTCAATGGCTACCTTCACCGTCGCAACACTATCACCGTCGTCTTCTCGTTTATTCGCTCCGGTTCGTTACAACCGTTATCCCAACCAACTCAGGCCGAACCTCCTCTACAAGAACTGGCACCTTCCGAGACTTCCGCCTCTAAAATGTTCCCCTTCATCTTCGGAACCAGAAACCTCCGCAACTGACTGGACCTACAAGCTGATCTCAGGAATCGCCGGAATTGGATTTCTCGAAACCTCCTATCTCGCTTACCTTAAGCTCACCGATTCCGATGTCTTTTGCCCCGTCGGCGGTGACACCTGCTCCAACATACTCAATAGTGATTACGCCGTTGTTTTTGGTATCGTCTCTTTCCCTAACTAACCAATTTGTTATTCAACTTCTATGCTATGCATTATGCTTTATGCTTAAGTTTTTGCTAATATGAATTGCATAGATGGTGTTTGAAACATTGTGTGAATGAGAGTGGTTTTGCATTTTTTAGGTGTACCTCTTCCTTTGATTGGAATGGTTGCGTATAGTTTTGTAGCTGCTCTTAGTCTTCAGTTAGCTACAAAGGAGAATTTACCTTTTGGGATTAACAAATCCAGTGCTCAATTAGTGTTGCTTGGAAGCACAACCTCAATGGCAACTGCTAGTGCATATTTTTTGTACATTCTAACCACGGCGTTCTCTGGATCATCTTGTTCATATTGTCTGCTTTCGGTCCTCTTGTCATTCTCCTTATTCTTTATAACACTCAAGGTTTGTAGTGTTAAAGCCTTTATTGTCTTTTTTTATTTTGTATTTCATGTTTGTGTTGCTCTGCCTTATTGATACCTTTTTGAAATTTCTGTTATAGGACATTGGATTGCAAGAGAAGTTTAAACAACTGGGTTTGCAGTTGTTTATTGCTAGCTTGGTGATTCTCACGCTGAACACCTCCTATAGCAGTGCGAAATCTGATGCCTCAAGGTGAATATTATTGTATAGCACCCCTATAATGTTCAGTCACTGCAATTTGTTGTCTGTATTCTATTGACGCTATTTCACAAGGTTGAGCCAGTTTTATGTGAAAAAGTAGTCTCTAATTGTCTTTTTGAACTGTGTTTTGGTTTGATGCCTATTTTGAAGTTGGGATAGTTTGTTCAACTTATCCATCCACTAAATGCCCCTTGTCAATGTTTCCCTTATTCAGTATATATATTCTCTTTCATGAAATTTTACATCAGGCTTTTACCTCAATGTTTCCTTTACTCGGGTATCGGTATATATTCTATTTTTCTTGGCTGCTTTCAGTTTCATTTATGAGGACATTTGGTAGAATGTATATAATCTAGTGTGGAACATTTTGCACAGCCTTCATAATGTTCTGTGCTTTGTAACTAATTTGGGGTAGTGGTACATATGCATAGCAATTGGAAGTAGCAACCCTCAAGTAGTTGTTATATTGTAATTAATTTGTAATAGTGTTGTCAAATATCACTAATGACACGCCATAGCTGATTGCAGTCGTGGATTTTTTACCATCCTCTTACCAATTTATGAAAGATAGAGACTCCATGGTATTTTATGGCAGAAATGACGGCTTAAAATGATGGATTTCTGGCTTTTTGTCCTTTAGAATTTTGACTTGGTGGTTACCCTTAGAATTTTCATCCTTGCCATACGAAACACATTAGCTTTGGTTTCTCCCACTCCTGCGGGAGATGGAATCGAGGTGAATGGTTATGCTTGTGAGATGCAATTTAAAATTCACTAATTGTTTGTTGTTTAATTTAACAGCGGGGCTAAAGTTGAGCTGCCATATTTCGCAACAGAGGTTACAGCTCCATCAAGCCCCTTTGCATTATCTCTAGCAAAGTATTTGCACTCCATAGGAGCTAAAATGTATGGAGCTTTCTGGTGTTCACATTGTCTGGAACAAAAAGAGGTACGTGATGATTACATATAATTCCTTTTGAAATTTCTAGCTATACTAAATTGAACAACAATCATTAATGTCAATGTCTTTCATTTGTTTTTGATTGAATTGCCATAATTTTAATGAGATGCAAATGACTTGTGTAAAATCAAATTACTATTCAAAATCCAACTTTGGCAGTTTTACTTTTAATAAAGGAATATTATTATAGCATATCCTTTGTTTTGTTTATTTTCAACCAATTTTTCTATTTTTGAATATGCCTAAGACGATCACAGTTCACAACCCTTGCTTGCTAAGTTGCTACCCTTGTCTAACATTTCTTCAAGCACAATTATTCACTTTAACTTCTTGATACAGATGTTTGGAGGTGAGGCAGCCAAGCAATTGGATTATGTGGAATGTTTTCCTGATGGATATCGAACAGGAACTAAAATGATCGATGCATGCATAGATGCCAAAATAGAAGGTTTCCCTACATGGATTATTAATGGCCAGGTAAAGAATGCCTTATGCTGTAATTATAATCTATAACTTTGATCCTCTGCTAATGCTATGCTCAAATTTGTTTCGACTTCACTACATCTTGAATTTCCTGCAGGTTCTGAGCGGTGAAGTAGAATTATCAGAGCTGGCACAATTGTCTGGTTATAGTGAATCTGATCAACCTAGTTAATAATTTTGACTGAAAGTAGTAGCAAAGATAGCTTTGTAGAAGCATGTTTACATTGTACAGCATGTAGACGACTTGTTTGTCCTTTTTATACATACTCATGCACGTATATATATAAAAAAAAATTTCACTATACATCATGGCTCTGGATACAGATGTTATGCCATGATTCAATCATGGGCATGTATATTAATTGAATTAGAGTATCAATATGACATGATTCAATCCAGGGTATGTATACTAATTGAATTAGAGTATCAGTATGACATGATTCTCTTGGGGATTTAGGGATTTAAGAATGGTTTTTCAAAACTTAAATATTTTTAGTGGAAGAATTTTGATAAATGGATATTGATTAAATCATTAACCACAAATAAAACTTCAAATTAGAATTTCAAGAATACTTTCTGAAGCGTGCTTTAATTTTGTGCACGAACGTAAAAATTATCAATGTAAATCCTCACGAAGTGGAATACGGTGATAGCCTAATTTTGTGCACGAACGTAAAAATTATCAATGTAAATCCTTACGAAGTGGAATACAGCCGTTTTTTGAAAAAATATGACATACTGTGCACAATTTTTAGGGAAACGAATTTTTCTATTTATAAAGAGAGATATTAAAACTTTAATACTTATATTTATATTTAATTTAATCAAACTCTTTTATTTAAATAAAATAAAATATTAATTAAATTAAATCATGATTAACTTAATTAATTTTTAGTTCTCATTTAATTAATTAAATCATATTCAATGAAATAAAGTATATTTCTGCTAATGTATTAAATAATATAATTAATATTTAATTAAATTAAATTTTATTTAACTTAATCATTTGTTCAATTATCACTATTTCATTTCATGCGAGTGATCACGTGTGTTCTTGTAACGTTGCCAATAATATTAAATCACTTATTAAATATTATAAACAGTTATTACTATCTAACAAACATCATTGCTATAAATTCCAAGAAGCTATCCATGGTTCCTTAATTTATAATCTTGATCATGTCGTCTTTGAGAGTGATTCACAACGAGTGGTGCAGGCTATAAATTCCAATGTTATTGGAATATCTGATTTTCATCTCATTATTCGTTCTATTCAGCTTTTATTACATAATTTTCCAAACTTTGAGGTAAAGTTTGTTAAGCGTCAAGCGAATATGGCTGCTCATTGTCTAGCAAAGGCGGCCAATTCCTGGTCTCGACGTAGTTACGTTAATTGTATACCTCCTTGTATTGAATCCATTTTATTGAATGAAAGAAGTTAATTTTGCTTTGGTAAAAAAAAACAAACATCATTGCTACTTAAATAATGAGAAAGTTAATGTCATGTGATTTGGCAAAACATTTTTATGATAACATTCAAGTGTATAATTACTCTTGAAAATTTCTTTAGCCACCTTCCTATGGGGTTACCCCCAGCGAAAATTCCAAAATACCTCTGTTTCGGAAATGAACTTCCGAAGCGTTTTTTTTTTAAAAAAATTTCCACAATTCGGAAGTGCATCTCCGAAAACACCTCATGGGGGGTGTCTTCGGAGATGAACTTCCGAAAACACCTCATGGGGGTGAATTCGGAAATGAACTTCCGAACTATGCCGAAACTGTGTTTTTTTTTTTATGTTTTTTCTTAACAGTCTCGCATTTTAATTAAACGCAAACGCCAAATAAAATAAGCAACAGATAAACTGAAAATACTAATATGATAAATCCAATCCAAATAATATATACAAACCGAAAATAATAATAACACTGTGCGAAAGATACAATCTGTAATCAAAAAATAAATAAACCCGACCACTACTGGGTGTGCCTAACCCTCTCACCCTGGGCCCTCCTCTGCCGCCTGTACCCCGCTGCACGGCCCGCATCAGTGACGATCATCTCCATCACAGCGACTGCCTCTGGACCGCCCTGATCAACGATACCTCGATCCAACGCGTCCCGCCCAAGCATCTCTATCCGCTGGCAGATCGGCATGAGATCAATGGCGTGGTCATCCTCGACCTGCTGGTTCTCCAGGATCTCCTCGTGTGCTGGCCTAGGAGCGCCGGGAACGTCGGGTCTCAGCAGAGGATGGGACACCCGGTAGAACCATGTGACGTACCCCTCCTCACTGTGCCAGTCCTGTGTGACCCGAACCGACGCATGCACCGCTCAGGGAGATACCGGACCATGATGCCGGTCCCGCATGCCAGCCAGCCTGAATATAGAGCAATGCCGTCAAATGGGACAATCTGAGCGTAGTCGCTGAATGGCCTCCAGGTGACGTCGTTGTGCATCGTGCGGTCCAAGTACAAACGGTATGGTCCCACCGCATCGTTCCCCCTCTGGAGAGCGTATCTGGCGGCCCTGGGCATGGCGTCCACGTATGCAGGATCGATGTGAAAGCCGTGGATGCGGGAGAAGTATGAGATGATCCAGCTCTGAAACAGAAACACGATAATGTATTAAAAATAAATACGAAACATAAATAAATAAATAAATACGATAATGTATTAAAATAAAACGTACCGTAAGTAGTGTGCAGGATCCGACCAACTGCCTCGTCCTCCAGTTGGAGGCCTCATTCAGCTTCTGGTAGAGGTATGCTAGAGTAGCTGCCCCCCAGTTCCACTGGTGAACGGTATCCAGGTCCATGAAGTAGCAGAGGTAGGTCACGTCGACGTACCTGGCACTCTTGTCCACAAAGCATGCAGCGCCTACCACATGCATGTACCAGCACCGGAGAGCGCAGCCGCGGTGATACTGTGTGAATAGCTCGTCACCCTCACCCTCAGCCTCGGCAGCCGCATCCAGGTGGTGCTCAAAATAAGTGCTCAGTGTGGTGAACCGGACATGAGGCCCAGATGTCGTGGCGCACTCAAAGTGAGCAACCTCGTGCTCCATGCCCAAATAGAGCGTCATCCACTCAATGGCCTCGACCCTCTGGATCTTGGAGTGGGTGAGTAGCGGCCCCCTAATCGGCAGGTGGAGAAGACACTGCACGTCATGCAAGGTGATTGTCATCTCCCCAACCGGCAAGTGGAAAGAGGACGTCTCCTTGTGTCAGCGCTCCACAAATGCCCCCTACATGTCGGTGCTGATGGTGGTGTACCCCGTCATGTAGAGCCCTCTAAGCCCTGAACCTCGCACATGGTCGTTAAACCACTCAGCTGTTGGTTTAAACAGACTGAAAATCTTCCGGGCGTGGTTAACCATTTTCAACGGCTCTCGCTCCTGTTACAAAAAAAAAAACAAATAAGCAACATATATCAAATAAGCGACAAATAAACGGTTAAATTATAAAAAATGGTGACAATTAAACGGTTAAATTATAAAAAATA